>NC_091462.1:19520401-20120401 GCF_027789765.1 Dendropsophus ebraccatus | reverse complement strand
AATGGAATGCATTGAAGTCAATGGAATGATGGCCAGCCAATGCACATAGTGAATTAAATAACGGATGTTGTTTATGCGGACGTCTAAATAATGTACATGATCATTATTCACGGACAATGGACGCTGTTTTTTCTGTTGTTCACATACATTTTTTTCTTTTTTCACCATCCTTTCACTGTCTTTACTATTAAATTCAATGGACTTTTTAATTAAAGACACATGCAAAGGGCAATCAGTCCACCTGTTCTACGGACGATATTTAATACTCTAAAATACGGTCTTTGTTTTAAGTATCGAACAACGGCCAGAAAAAGAACGTCAAGTGAACATAGCCCAAAGATGCACCTGTAATCATCAAGTCAAACATGAGGAGTAAGGGGATATAGTAATAATGTACCTGTTACCACCAATAAGTGCCCCCATAGAACAATAACACCCATTTGCCTCCTTATTATAATAATGCTCCTTGGGCCTAAAATAGCCATAATGCCCCCAGTGCCCTCATACAGTATCAGAGCCCCTATGCCTTCATATGATAACAATGTTCCCTGTGCTCCCCATATTGTAACAATACCCTTTGTACTTCCCCTATAGTAACAATTTCCACTCATGACCCTGTACTATTAAGATCCCCCTGTGACCAAAAATAAAGGCTAATATTTAGCCCACAATAAACAAAAAAAAAAAGATAAAAAAAATGCCCATTTAACACAACAAATCCACAGCTGTATAAGGAGAAGAAAAACCAGCTGTGGAGAAAACCTCTAGAGAACCATGGCTGAAGGATTACCCCTCCCTTGGATTCAATGGGCTATTGGCAACCTGTAAGTCAACAAAAGTTTAAACCTTTAATACTACATAGGAAAAACTGCAGGGGCTCTAGGTCTGCACATCCAAAAAAAGAATGCAGGTGAAAAGTGCATGCAACCCTGTTCATTGCTGCAGGTGGAAAATAACACTCTGTGTTAGGTGACAAGTCAGTCCATGTCAAGCCTGATGACAACCTGCCTCCAAGCAACACATTTCAGCTGCGGAAATACACATTGCTTGGCCTAACCAATCACCAGATTCATTTATAGGGACCATTCCCCTTTAAGAATCCTAAAGAAGTCAATGTCTCTATTATAGGCGTCTCCACTTGCACTTGAACTGGAACCACGGGGCTGTGCCAGGAATATTATTGTACTACAGACTCCATGCACGCCACATCTTATTATAACTGTGATATGGCACATCTTACATGAGAAATTATTATTTTTAGCCCAAAGTTCTTGTTAAACCAGTCATATAAATACACATTCACATGACAGCTGCTAAAAGCTGCAGCGCCTCTTTTAGAGATTTATTTAAGGTGACGATAAACACATTGCACACCGTTTAGGAGCTTAATCTGAATTCTTCAACACGTAGGATTACCGTATGCCGAATCCATCCCGCCTTCATCCTAAAGGAGGCAAGAATTATTTATAAATCATTAACATATTCTGCATAGTCCAGCACTGGGTCAATGGGAAGAACAATTAAAGGGTTAATCAGCAGGGAATGTGTCATCAGAAAGCGATGTCTTCTTCAATCCAAGATTATATGTTAAACATATGAACGTATGTTAAACTGTTAAACATATGAACACATATGAATGTGTAAAACTATGTTAGCAAATAACATAGACTCCACTCACGTCCCCCCCGTACAAAGACTGCTGCTTATTGTTCCACCCCCCCCTCACACAGATTACCACTCATGGTCAGGTGTCTCCTACATAGACTCCACTCATGGCCCCCCTCTCCAAGAGACTGCTGCTCATGCCCCCCCCCCCCATAGATTACCACTCACGGCCTTGTGTCTCTTACATAGACCTCACTCATATCCTCCCCCCTATACTTAGATTACCAACATGGCCTGGAGTCTCTTACATAGCCCCCCTCTCATAGAGATGACTACTCACCCCCCCCCCCACACACACATAGATTACCACTCAGGGCCTGATGTCTCATACATAGACTCCACTCATGGCCTTCCTCTCACAGAGACTGCTGCTCATGGTCTCCCCCATATATTGCCACTCATGGCCTTGTGTCTTACGTAGGCTCCACTTATGTCCCCCCTCTCACAGAGAGTGCTGTTCATGGTTCTACCCCCATCTCACATGACCTTATTTCTCTTAAATAGACTCCATTTATGTCCCCTCCTCACATAGATTGCTGCTTATGGTTCCCCCCAACTCTACTCTCTCAAATAGATTACCTGTAGGTATGGCGGCTTAAGCCCTTAGTATAAAGTTTATGGGGAAAAAGATGATGTTGGAGAAGATAGGGGTTGGGCGTGTTGAAAAATTACTGCCTGTACCCTTTGTTCTGGAGGAGATAAGCTCTCAGGGTGCTCTTGCTGTGGCTTTACCCCACCTCATACAGAACACAGGAACGCCAAATTCGGCCTTGCTTAATGTTCCTGTGTATGGGAAAAATGGGGACGGATAGGAGATGTAACAAATGGCACCTAACTTCTTCAGCTACCGGTAATAAAATGCCACACGCTCGGGTTCGGATGAACCTGAGCTTCGCTCATCTCTAACGGCTCTATCTCCTGATAACAGCGGGTCTCAGCACTACGGTCAATAACTTTTGACATGCCTAATGACATGCCAAACAATATTTTGCTGTCTGTGAGTGCTATATGGATATTATATGGTTGTATTATTTGAGGACTATATGATTCACCATAAGGGTATGTCATTAGAAGATACTACACTGGACATCAACCAACCCAAGACCAGTCTTGGCTCCAATGTGTGCAATGACATTACTAAGTCATCATCACTAAACTAGTCAGGCAGCCATTCACCCAGCACAAAGGCCAATTCAACCCTTAAATTCCCAACATACATATTACATAATGATATAGGACAACCCTACAGAAATAATTCTATAGTATAAGTCGAATATTAACAGAGCAGGAAATTATTGGGTGGAATCTTTATGTTGTGGGTTGAAGCATGAATATGAATTATAGATAATTGTGGATCATAGAGGAGCTGTCAAGTGTACCCAGCTCCAACGCCAGCTCATGTATAAGATGTGCTTCCTCTGAAGACATTCCATAAGGTTTTTAATCACTTCTCAACACAAATGGAATCTTGAGGAATACCTGGGGTGGATTCTCTATATGGATATGAAATCTTCCTGGAATATGCAGAACTAGTGACTAAATGAGACAGGACAGCACCGCATCCAGTGATTGGCTCTCAAGATGAGTGACAGCCTGCTCAGCCAATCACTGCCCATGCAAAAGAAATGCCTGTGGAGCCTCATCAAAGAGTCTCGAAACACAGGACTGGCCAGATATCCCTCCGGGAAGGACCCAGCCAAGGGGTGGCTTCTGTAAGGAAACCACCAAAAACACCATATTAAGTGGCCCTATAAGTCAATGTAATGACAAAGAAAAAACCAAGGCCAGGTATCCATCCACGTACAGCTGTTTTGGGGTGTTGCCCCTCATCAGTGTGGAGCAGGATTCTGGCCAGGTGGGAGCAATGCCTAGTAGAGCCAGAAGAGAAACAGATGGCTGATCTCAAGGAGATCAGCCAAATGACAACACTGCCCATGGCGCTGTCCTGTCTCAGTCAATCAGTGATTGGCTAAGTGGGCTGTCCCTCTCGGGAGTGACAGCCTGCTTATCAATCACTGATTGAGATGGGACAGCACTGCCACCAGTGATTGAGACAAGAATGACAGCCAGCTCAGTCAGTCACTGACCGCAGCGCTGACCTGTCTTTGTCAGTGATTGGCTGAATGGGCTAGAGGTGGTGTTTTTTTTTTTTCTGTGTATTAAATTGTGTGGCAGCCATCTTTACAATCTCGCTCCAAACTTTGCAAAAAGTTCACTTAAGTATCCAAAACTTTTTTTGCAAAAGTTCGTAACGAATCTCGATTTGTAAGATTCGGTTTGCTCATCTCTAGTGACCACAAGAATGCAGACAGATATGAATATGAAATTATTAGTACAGTTCAGTAAACCTCGAGCATGCTCTGTTTCGTTTCAACCCGAGCATGTGGCATTTGATTACCGGTGGTTACTGAGGTTGGGTGCAGCCCTAAGGAGTCTTGGAAAACATGGATATAGTCTATGGCCTATGGCTGTATCCATTTTTTTTCAGGCAGCTTTAGGGCTGCATCCAACTTTTTGGCCACAAGTAATTAAATGTAATCAAAGCATTCAGGTTCAGATGGACCCAAGCGTGCTCGAGGTTGGCTCAACTTTACTTTTGGGTGAAGGCAGAGCCTGATTATATGGTGGACATGTGTCTTGGTGGTCACCGCTATAATTTTTTACATTTACATTACATATATACTGTGTATATGGACAACATATATACTACTTACTTTTGAGACTCAGAAAAACTGAGATCAATGACTGCTTGGCAAACCTATCAATCTAGAAGAGGTGGAGACTAGATGGAGCAAATGAATCAGTCACAAATGAATCAATCAAAAATGTGTTTAAAATTTTTCAAATTTTTCTAATTTGGCAAAATTCGAGGAAAACTCTTCAAAACTCTTAAGATTAGTTTAGAATGAAATTCTTAAAAACGCAGCTGCCTCAAATAGAATCCTTAAACATCTATAGTAAAAGCAGAAAAAAAAAAGTAAATCAGGGAGTTATTCAGAAGAACTTCTGTCTATGTGGGTTTCTGAGCGTTCACAGAAAAGGAACTAGTAAAAATAATCAAAATCTTTACCAGAGGAGTTTTCATGTGACTTGAAGGAAGTGACATGTTCTAGGTTGAGTGTGGAGTTTGTTGATAGAATTAGTCATCTTACACCATGTGGGCGCACCCAATGTAACCGCTCCAAAATAGTCTAAAAGAAGAGTTGTACTAGATACGTCTCTGTAGTGGCATGTGGGGGATCTGGTTCTTGTACTTGATTCAAGTTTTTGACATAAATCTGAAGGACACGTCTTCAAACTAAAGATCTGAGAGATTAGAGACGCAAGATTTAAAAAAAAAAAATAAGGCGTCAAACCCCGTTCACCCACCATCTCCACCTCCACAGTCTCTACCGGGACAGTCCACCAAATAAGAACTCTCCATAGACGGAACAACTTTCAGGCCAATCGAATATTGTTGACTTAAAGGGGGTTGTTAGAGAATAAAAGTTATCCCTTAACCATGGGATAGACGATTTGTTTAGTTTAGACATCTTTCTGAGGATTTCTGGATTTCCTCATCTTTGGCCGCTGTTGTAGCAGCTCAAATTTTGGGGGAGATTTATGAAACATGGTGTAAAGTGAGACTGGCTCAGTCGCCCCTAGCAACCAATCAGATTCCACCTTTCATTCCTCACAGACTCTTTGGAAAATGAAAGGTGGAATCTGATTGGTTGCTAGGGGCAACTGAGACAGTTTCACTTTACACCATGTTTCATAAATCTCCCCTTTGTTCTGTCCTGTTCTATACAGAACTCACTGTTACCATGGAGACACATGGCTTTGCATGGGAGCTGTAGAAAGAATATGATATGATTTTTTTTTTTAATTAAAGAAGAAGTCCGGTGGTGGTGGTGGTGGGCAAACATTCATTACGGGCTGGGGGAATATAAAAAAGCCACTATGCTTACCGTTCCTAGAGCCGGTGCTACACCACATCACGGAGCTCCTGGACCTGGCCATCTTCTTCCAGGTACGTCACGACCCCGATTCAGTGGGAGTTAGCCCGCTCAGCCAATCGGTCATGGCAGACCTGTCCTGTCCCAGTCACTGACTGACTAAGTGGAATATCCATCAGTCGGGTTGTGACGTAGTCAGAGGGGAGCTCAGAAGACAGCCGGCCGGGTCCAGGAGCAAGACGTAGCTCCGCCTGGGCACCGGGCAAGGTGACTATAACTTTTGTTAAATCTCCCCCACCCCCTGCCCATAATGAATTTTTGCCTCTCTTGCCAGACTTCTCCTTTAAGACCTAAGGCAAAGATAGGGAACCTACCGCCCTCCAGCTGTTGCAAAACTGTAACTCCCATCATCCCAAGCTTTGCCTGTCCAGGCATGATGGGAGTTGTAGTTTTGCAACAGCCAGAGGGCCGCAGGTTCCTCATCCCTGATGTAAGGTGACGCTTTCTCTGATATAGGAGGCCAGATGGAAATAAGTTATCGGTAGATGATTACTTACTTCATAAAGATGAATCCTTGGGTTTATGGGACGCTCGGTTATTTATGAATCTAGTTGCCGAGATCAAAGGAAAAAAACACAAACAGCGTCTTGTTTATTGCCTCTAATAAGTGATTCCGTCTGTGGTCATGTCCTGTGGCTATCTGTGCAGTGTTTCAGCAGCAAACAATGTAATATTTACAAAGCAGAAGCACGGAGCGTCTCTCCCGTTTCGGCCCAGGTCGGGGGGGTTCTGCTGACTCCGAATTATTATGGAGCCACTCTTGAGTTTTTCACACACTATTCTTCATTAAAAACAGCAATGATGTTTCTCTGCGATGAGAAAGTCTCTGAAACACCTGCAGATCATTACATTATTTTCGTAGAGCTGTATAAGTGAGCATATGTATATGTGGGGATGGGCTTCGCTGCGCAGGTTTTTGTTTTTTTCTCAGCATTACTGGGATTTTTTTAATGTCCATGGTGCCTTATGCGTTTTCACAAAATACCACCACACTCCATAAAGGGATGTGTTCTGGGGGCTCATTGGTCCAGCCCTCAAAGATCAAACATATAAATTACATGCCATCAGTATATACGGTAAAAAAACATCCCATTAAAGGGGTACTCTGTAGACATTTTTTTTTCCAAAATCAACTGGTTTTTACTTTTATTTAAAAATCTCCAGTCTTTAAGTACTTTTCAGTTGCTGTATGTCCTGCAGGAAGTGATGTATTCTTTTCAGTCTGACACAGTGCTCTCTGCTGCCACCTCTGTCCATGTCAGGAACTGTCCAGAGTAGCAGCAAATCCCCATAGAAAACCTCTCCTGCTCTGGACAGTTCCAGTTAAGGACAGAGGTGGCAGAAGAGAGCACTGTGTAGAAGTTAATTTAAAATCTGTATAACTTTAAACACCAGTTGATTCGTGAAAAATAGTTTTTTAGCGGAGTACCCCTTTAAGCCATGTTAATAAGATGGCTACCATTTTGAAAGCCGCCATATTGGATCACAGAAAAGTTTTTTGTTTTTTTTTACCAATGGGGAAGTGGTCATGTAGCATATCAAAGAAGACCAGAATTGACTCAGAAATCAATTTCCGCACTCAGATTTGCAATATTTCTATAGTAGTTATAATTTATAAATCTGTATGGACACCAGTTGACTTTAAAACATTTTTTCTTTGGAGTACCCCTTTAACCTATGAAAACAGGGGTGTCTAATAGTATCTTTTTGTTAAAGGGGTAGTCCGACGGGGGGCATTTTTTTCCTGACACTAAGGGTTAGGTGGCTGGGGGAAACGAAGTCCACTCACCTCCCCGGTTCCAGCGGCGGGTCCCGCATTGCGTCGCTCAGGTCCCCGCTTCCTGATGTCTGACGCGGGCCCGAGATGGGACGTCTCTGATCCACTCAGCCAGTCAGTGACAGAGGCGGGATCTGTTTCAAGTCCGCTCAGATCCCGCCTCTGTCACTGACTGGCTGAGCGCACCTGAGACGTATCGTTTTGGGCCCGCGTCCGACACCAGGAAGCTGCTGGGAACCGGGGACCGGAGCACCGCGATGCGGGACCCGCCACTGGAACCGGGGAGGTGAGTGGATGTCGTTTCTCTCAGCCACCTCCTCCGCGGTGTCAGGAAAAAAAATGCCCCCTCGCCAGAGTACCCCTTTAAGGAGGCCCTTAAAGGCAATGGAAGAGGGAGTCCATTACATGATATCTACCAGACAGGAAGCTGTGCAATGGAGACAACATGGCAGGTAGTTTGCATCAGAAGCAGAAGAAAACGTTGAAACTTCAATTAGTAGTGTTACTTTATTTACCAGTACATGTTAATGTATTACACAGCTAAAAATACATTTTATCATCATATCATTGCACCTTAGGAACCTAGTGCAAAATGAACCAACCTTCTACATAGTCTTGATTAAAGATTTCCTACCATTCTGATGCTGCTCAGAGAAAGAAAAGATAAATCTGTCAGATGGACTTTCTGTTCTCTTGATATTAGAGGTAGTAGCATTGAGGAAAAGGGGGTTGCACACCAGCTGAAAGTATGGTCAGGGATGAGAGAAAACTAGGAGAGAAGCTCATACAGGCTGTACATAGAGAGGAGAGCAGATAAAAGGCAATATACTGAGTTAAACTCACGCCCCCCCAGCTTTTGCAAAACTACAATTCCCATTATGCCTGGACAGCCAAAGCTTTAGATGCCCAGTCACAATGAGAATTGTAGTTTTGCAACAGCTGGAGGGACACAGTTTGTTTCTTTTAAATAGACTGTATAAAAAGCACAGCAAATTGTAAAGGCTGTAGAAGATAAACTTGCAAAATTTGCAAAAATCGAAATAGTTTTTGCACCATAATAAGTACAATTTAAGAATAGAAAATGCTTAGACATAACATTTCTTGCTGTCCTATATCTACATATACAGCTATTAGTGTTATTGCAATGATAAATCAGCATTAACCTGTTCTTATTGCAGCTTAAAGGGATTATCCAGCGAAAATCTTTTTCTTTTAAATCAACTGGTATCAGAAAGTTATATAGATTTGTCATTTACTTCTATTAAAAAAATCTCAAGTCTTCCCATACTTACCAGCTGCTGTATGTCCTGCAGGAAATGTTTTATTTTCAGTCTGATACAGTGCTCTCTGCTGACATCTCTGGTCGAAACAGGAACTCTGTCTTGGTTCTTTATGAATTCCCATAGAAATCCTCTCCTGCTCTGGACAGTTCCTGTCTCGGCCAGAGATGTCAGCAGAGAGCACTGTGTCAGACTGAAAATAAAACATTTCCTGCAGGATATACAGCAGCTGATAAGTACTGGAAGAATTGAGATTTTTTTAATAGAAGTAAATTACAAATCTATATAACTTTCTGACACCAGTTGATTTGAAAGAAAAAGATTTTTGCTGGACAACCCCTTTAACCTGTCAGAATGTACATTTATTTGAATGGCAATGGTAAATGGCATTCACTGGTATTCGCCAAGAGGGTGGGGCTAACAACTAAAGTGTTAAATCTGAGAATGCAAAAATGGTGCACCAGCAGGGAATGGGGAGGAAATCTCATTGCCTATTACCTCTTAATGCAGTCCGTTGCAAGGTTTATACCTGGCACGGCCGACCTTGATAGTGTGCCAACATCAGGATTGCCAAATTGTTTTCAAAAAGGTCATATAATTCCATAACGCAATAAAGAACAGACATTGATTAGTCACGAGAAGCTGGACATCCTCTTTTACCAGGGTACAAGATAGGCATATGTTGCAATGGGTGAGTGTATGCAATCTGCTACATTTACATAGAAGATGAATATATTAGTGCACAGGGTCATTGATACCTCTCATACAGAGATACTTCCCAGATCCAGAAGTGGTCAGGAAAGGGGTCAGGGGTTCAACTGTTTCATGCATGAGTTACTTTACCATTATTGTTGTCTGACACAGTGGGTTTTCCCATTTCCGGGGATGGACACTAACTGGAAACATTTGAGAAGAACATTTTGGCTGATTCAAGGTGAAGAACTCAAAAGTAAATAGAACACTTGTGGGTTCCAACAGTAGAGTGGAGATCTGTGATGCAGCACGTGGAGCCTTATGCTGGAGGGAGGTCTCCTGTACACATCAATGGCCATTTTTACAGTCCAGAAACACTAATCAGGAAGCCTTACAGGAGGCTTCAGGAAACCATCAGTGTATACTCATCGCAAAAAAACAAAACATACTCACCTCTCTCTCTTCCAGATCTGGAAATGCAGCCTTTTTTGGCCTATCTGCCCAGAAGAGTGACTGACAGGGCTGGGAACCAATGGCTTCTGGCCCTGTCAAACACTTTATTGCATTTTACTGCATGAGCTCCTGATTAGGAGAGTTAAAATACAGTTAAAATGTCACTGTTGTTATAACTTTAAAAATCTAAATCTAAACAGTATATGTCATGTTAAAAAACAAAGCTGAACTTACCAGAAATCCAGGTCCAGTCTCCTGAAGGCAGATTTTCTGACTTGTGCTGATTGAAAAAAAACCAGACTAAACACAAGAATTCCGGCCAGTATAGAGAGTCACGGCTCAATGTGTCCGTCAAACAAATGACGGCCTTCTATCTGTGAGCGCTCAGATGACCTGGGGTACACAGGACTTCCTGGTTTCTGACTCTTTGAAAAAGCAAATAGACAGAACCCAGGAAGTGCCGGGTTCCCCATGATCCAATAGAGCCTATGGGGGAGATTTATCAAAGGGTGTAAAATTTAGACTGGTGCAAACTGCCCACAGCAACCAATCACAGCTCAGCATTAGGCAGTGCTGAAAGGAAAGCTGAGCTGTGATTGGTTGCTGTGGGCAGTTTGCACCAGTCTAAATTTTACACCCTTTGATAAATCTCCCCCTATGAGTCGGAAAATCTATCTGAATTTCCTAATAGATTTTCCTAATGTGTGCACAGGTCCTGAATCTACTATTTTAATCAACCCAAGTTAAAGGGGTTATCCTTCCTGACCTTATTTGTGATATGGTACTCTTCTAAGTCTGTGGACAATACGTCAAAGGCCCGCTCAGCCAATAAGTAAGCTAAGCTGAGCAGGTTCATATACAGTAAAAAAAAATTTTCAAACATTTTATTTAACTGTTGTGTTTAGGAGTCAAGTAGGTGGTGCCAATCAGTGATTAGGACCGCCCACTGGACTCCAAAGCCCAGAATAAGGAGAATTTTTAGAAAAATAAAATTTCCTCCTTATTGACTGCTATGTTGGGGTAAAATATTGTTAATTTTTTTCTCAAACATTTTATTTAACTGTTGTGTTTACGAGTCGAGAGGTTGGTGCCAATCAGTGATTAGGACCGCCCACTGGACTCCGAAGCCCAGAATAAGGAGACGTTTATTGACTGCTATGTTGGGGTAAAATATTGGCATTTTTAAGGATATTTATTGAAAACATTATTGATATAATCCAAGAGCCCATCTCGATAACTATAAGTAAAGTACTACTAAATCCCTTCGCCTTCATCTTACTGACATGAAAGCTTGCTGGCGCACATTTCAGGACGCCATGAGGTGGATCCTGAGCTATACCTTTATTATAGACAATCTGTTAATGGAGTTATGGAGTCTCATATACCATGTGGATTGTAAATCTTGATTTATTGACGGCGTCCTCACCGTACATATGCACAGCATCTTAAGAACTAGACGTCCCTTCTACCACTGCCAACATTTTTCTCTAGATATAAATCACAGTGTAAATGCTTTGATAGCAACTTAAGGTCCTGCAGGCAGCAAAAAAAAAAACACGTAAGCAAAGTTTACCCGGAATCCGGGAATTTTTAGCTATATCCATTCGCTGCTTCTTGCTTGTACATTTTAAATCAAGTTTTATATATATATATATATATATATATATATATATATATATATATATATTATATAGGACTATAGAAAGATAGCCGTATACATTAGAATAATATGATATACAGTATATCGGCCCCCCTGGCTGTCTCTCAAAGACAGACGTTGTAAGGAAACCGGGATCCTTTGTTCTGCTGGGAAATAAGCCTTGACTAGTGATTTATATAGAGGCAGAACTTATTGCATCTGTCTATGTCATTTTTAATGCATTTCGTGATTCTGCTGGCTTTTGCAGCAGCTGCCTGGCACTGATTGTTAAAGGGGTTGGTCACTTTTTTTTTGTTTCAATGAAATACGCAATTATTATAATTATGATAACATGTGACTAGAGATGAGCGAACTGGATCTTAAAGGGGTATTCCACTCAAACATAACTTTTGAAATGTTGCTGTCCATGGTGAGACTAACAATTCATTCCATACTTGTTATTATCTATTAAATCTTATCTATTTAATCTCCTTCTCCCAGTTCTGAGCTGCTGCTTTCTGCTGAAGACACAAAAATCTGTGGGTGGGCTTTTCTCTCTGTCTCCCCCTCCTTCCCCCTCTTTTCTGAGACGGCTGATGTAAACAAGTCTCTGACTGGATTTATCTGCATCTTTGTAGCTTCTCAGGTTAATCTGAGGTCAGGGCTGTTTTTAGGGATGTGCGACCTGTGCGACTGCACAGGGTGCATTACACCATCAACCACATGGGGGCACCAGCACCGACAATGGACAAGTGCCGGGGCTGCCAGTGGGGCTGCCACCCCCTTTAACTATAAACTTGGGGGTGGGACTTATACTATATGGAAGCGGAAGAGGGAGGATGGAGACCAATATATGGGGCTGCACAGGGTTGTAGGGCAAATACTATATGGGGGGATGCACAGAAGGAGCATGATACTATGAGGGCTGCATAGGGGGGGGGGAGACTGATACTATATAGGGGCTGCACAGAAGGTCTACACAATTTGGGGGCTGCAGAGAGGGGTCTCATACTATATTGTGGTGTACAGAGATGCCTAATATTAGATAGGGACTGCACAGCAGGGCCTATACTATATAGAGAGCTTACTACTATTATGTGTGGGCACATGGGACCTAACTACTATATGTGCTGGAGCAAGGAGTCTAAACTGTTTCTCTTGCAGATTCTGATAAAGGGATTCATGGCCAGGACAAGACTTCAAGGTGGCCGGATGGAAAGGAAAAGTGAACGACTCTAATCAAATGCCCCCTGTGAGTCACTGGATGTAACTGCATTCTCTTATAAGGTGGTAATGATAGTGGTGTGGTGGTATTATTTAGATATGTAGAGGTATTATTGGTAATGTCTTTCTGTTTTGTTCAGTAACAGTATGAAGGCAATATGTAACCACTGTATGGTTGTAATATTTATTGGCAACAATGTTATACTATAACTATGTATGTATTGGGGCACTTGATACTGTGTGGGGAGACCAAGAGTGTGTCCCTACACAGTGCCATGAGTAAGGGTGTGTAATCGCCAGGTTTTGGCGTCGGATGTTGGTTCACAGTCTGGGGTTGCCCTATGATGTCCTGTTGATTTTATGGGTCGTTAAAATTAAAGTTGAAGAGTTGGTCTACGTTCACATCGCTGATCCGTTTCCTTCCGTGGGATTTGTCCCTACACAGTATATGAGCGCTCTGCCTGTATACATTCTGGTCCCAAGTCCTGCTGATTCTGAGAGGGCAGGGGCGCCAAAAGCAAATTCCACACAGGGCACTATCTACCCTTAGGACCACCTTGTCTGAGGGCAAGTTGCTGACTGTGATTATCCCTCCCTGGCATTAAAAAGTTGCAGATAGGGACTTGTTTACATCAGCCTTCTTGCAAGGGAGGGCGGAGGAGGGGGAGACAAAAAGAAAAGCTCACGCACAGTTTTTTGTGTTTTCAGCAGAAAGCAGCAGCTCAGAACTGGGGAAAGAAGACTGAACAGATAATAACAAGTATGGAATGAATTGTTAGTCTCACCATGCGCAGTAACATATGAAAAGTTACATCTGATTGGAAGATAATATTATGAATGTTAACCCTTTGAGGGCCAGGCCAAAAATGACCCAGTGGACCGCGCAAATTTTGATCTTTGCGCTTTCGTTTTTCCCTCCTCCCCTTCTAAGAGCTCTAGCACTCTCAGTTTTCTATCTACAAGGCCATGTAATGGCTTGTTTGTTACAGGAGTAGTTGTACTTTGTAATGGCGGCTTTCATTTTACCATAACATGTATGACGGAATCCCAAATATATTATTTATGAAGATATAAATAGGTGAAATCGTAAAAAAGAATGCAATATGGTAACGTTTGGGGGGTTCCTGTGTCTACATAATGCACTATATGGTAAAAGCCACATGATACCACTATTCTATAGGTCAGTCCGAACACAATCATATGCAGGTTTACACAGATTCTTCAATGTTATATATATATTTTTAATTAAATCCTTTTTTTTGGCAATTAAATATTAATAAAATGGGCCTATTGTGACGCTTATAACAGTTTTATTTTTTTACCTATGGGGCTGTATGGGGTGTCTTTTTTTCCGTTATGATCTCTTGTTTTTATTAATACCATTTTTGTGAAGATCGGATGTTTTGATCAAATTTTATAATTTTTTTTTATATATAATGTAACATAAAATCGGTAATCCGCGCACTTTTTTCCCTCTTTTCGTGTACGCCGTTCACCGTTTGCAATGACGCTTGTTATATTTTAATAGATTGGACAATTACGCACGCTACTGTATATTATATGTTTATTTATTTTTATATTTTTTATTTATATAATGGGAAAGGGGGGTGATTTAGACTTTTATTTGGGGAGGCGTTTTGGGTAGTGTGTTAGTGAATTTAACTTTTTTTTTTTTTTACATTTTAAGTCCCTTTTTAGGTCTTGTACATTGATTAGTTTCACTTTATACACTGATCATTGCTATGCCATAGGCAAAGCATTGATCAGTGTTATAGGCGCTCTGCTCATTGAGCCTGCCTGTGCAGGCTCAGTGACCAGAGCGCTGATCGGACCGCACGGAGGAAGGATTTAAGGAGTTAATGTCACGCTGCAGCGCGATCGCTGCAGCGTGTCATTAACGGTGAGGTGACGGCTGCTGATTGCAGCCGGCCCCCACCTGCTATGAAGCGCGCTCCACTCCGGAGTGCGCTTCATAGGTCAGGACGTACCGGTACGTCCAGGGTCGTCTGGGGACAGACTTCCAGGATGTACCGGTACGTCCTAGGTCGCCTAGGGGTTAATGTGGTTTCCCTTAGTTGAAAGTTGAGAGTGGAATACCCTTTTAAAAATTTAGATTCGTTCGAGATACGAACTTTGCAAAAACCGAACCAACTTCTTACAAAGTTTGTTAGGAGTTTGTAAAGATGACTGCTGCACAATGTAATACACATGAAAATAAACAAATAAAAAAGGGTATGCTCACCTGTCCTCGCTCCCCTGGTGTCCTCTTATGGGTCTCCAGTGTCTCCAGCCGCCTCTAGTCCACTTAGCCAATCTTTTATGAGACAGTGCTGTGGCTAGTAATTGGCTGAGAGGGCTGGAGGCTACCGTAGAGTCCATCAGAGACCGGACAAGGAGGACACCAGGGGAATGCGAACAGGTAAGTATTGATGAGTAAACTTTCTAAACCGCACTAAAACATTTAAAAGCCTGCAGTCTTTTAGCTGTTTTAGTGCAGTTTGTTTAAGGTTTAGTTCGGACGAACCGAACTTTGCTTCAAAGTTCGGTGAACCTACCTAAGTCTGGAGCCCCCAGTCGTGAAAAATTTAATAATACAAATTTTGCTTCTCACTTGACACTAACCAACCAAATCAGTAGCGATGTGGTGGCGTGGAAGCGTAGATGCTACTAACCCATTGGGGAGCCGGTGGATCATGGTGGATGTAACAATAAATGGTGGGAATAGCTGTAGAAGAGAGGGGCCAAAGAGGTCTCCACCATGTACTCCACCATGGAAGAAGTCTTCATATTGGTCCATGTCAGATGAAGAATAAATGGTAAGAAGTAAGAAGACGCCAGCGGGGCAGCGCAATGACTGGCTGAGCGAAACACCAGTGGCCGGGAGCCTGAGAAGCAAGCAGGAGCGCAGCCTGGAAATGTATTACCAGGGCAGGACTGGGTTAAGTGGGACAGGGCTTTACATACTCACAGCAGAATGAAAATTACTTTTACGTTACGTTATTGTGTACGTTAAAAACAAAAAAGATGTGTCTTGATCTGTTTTTTTTATCCTTTTTCTTTTCAATAATAGAAGTATGGTAAATGGAAAATCTAATCAGAACAGATGCACACAAATACATCAGTTTTTTCATCCATTTTTGCATAGAACGAATGAAAAAAGAAAAAAAAGTACTGCAAAAACGCAGGGTGAACCCAGCCTAAGTTAATTGCCCTTGATATATACTTCCTGTGTTTGGTCTCTTTTCTTTGAACAGAAAAAAGACCAAACATCAGCAAAGAGGGGGCACGGACAGCAGTTTTATAGGAAGGGAGACACCTAGTAGCCATTTTAAAGAAAACTTTAAAAAAGTAAAGAGAATATATTCCAAAACTGCTTGATAGGTGACTGGTAAATTTTTAAGGAGAAGTCTAGCTAAAATTTTTATTAAAGTAATGTATTGCCTCCCAAAAGTTATACAAATCCCCAATATACACTTATTACGGGGAATGCTTATAAAGTGCTTTTCCCCCTGCACTTACTACTGCATCAAGGCGTCACTTCCGGGATAAAATGGTGATGTCACTTCCTAGATAACATGGTGATGTCACTTCCTGGATAAAATTGTGATGTCACTTCCTGGATAAAATGGTGATGTCACTTCCTGGATAACATGGTGATGTCACTTCCTGGATAACATGGTGATGTCACTCCCTGGATAACATGGTGATGTCACGACCTGACTCCCAGAGCTGTGCGGGCTGTGGCTGCTGGAGAGGATGATGGCAGAGGGATGCTCAGTGTCCCTCCAGTGCCCTGTGTCCCTCAGTGTCCCCCTGCCATCATCCTCTCCAGCAGCCACAGCCCGCACAGCTCTGGGAGTCGGGTCGTGACATCACCATGTTATCCAGGAAGTGACATCACCATTTTATCCAGGAAGTGACATCACCATGTTATCCAGGAAGTGAATCCTTGATGCAGTAGTAAGTGCAGGAAGAAAAAGCACTTTATAAGCATTTCCTGTAATAAGTGTATATTGGAGATTTGTATAACTTTTGGGGGGCAATACAATACTTTAAAGGGGTTTTGCAGCGCTACAAAAACATTGCCACTTTCTTCCAGAGACAGCCCCACTCTTGTCTCCAGTTTGGGCGGGGTTTTGCTGCTCAGTTCCATTGAAGGGAATGGATTTTAATTGCAAACTGCACCTGAACTGGAGACAAGAGTCGTGTTGTCTCTGAAAGAAAGTGGCCATGTTTTTGTAGCGCTGGATAACCCCTTTAATAAAATTTTTCCCTGGACTTCTCCTTCAAGCAAACAACCCTGCAACTATATATTTATATATAACTTTTGTAAATGGGGCAAGTGTTGGTCACTTGCAGTTGCCCCCGTATACAATTGGACAGTCTAGATTGGACAATTGGACAGTTTCTAGATCCTACATCTAATTTTATTGGTGATTGTTCAAATTGGAAATAATTCATGCAATAGTAAGAGATGACCGAGAAGTCCAATCCATAGATCTTGGTGCATATGAAGTTTCCTATCTCTCTCTCTATCAAAACTTTGTAGATCTCAGAAGAAAGTTGGATAGTCCAGTTCATTGCTGATCGATTAACCTGATTCTACCACAAGTAAAATTAGGTAGTTTACACAGTAACAATGCATTAAGCTGCTAATGGTTATTCATCTTGTGGCCTAAGATGCAGAATACTTAAAAGGCAGCCGGTTAAAGTAATAGTGATGCATAATTTATGATATATTATGTAGTGAGATAGATCGGTCCAATTTGTTATGGTTGCAGTGTCCTGGGTGAGCACACACGTGTATACATTGTTTATCCTATTTATATTGTGGCCATTTACTATGTTGTTGATACCAAAGCTTTATATTGTGTAGTCACTATAAGCCAAAGCCTGAAGCTTACATACATATATGATCTCCTTACTTATGGTGTCTTATTCTAAGCTGTTATAGCTGATTATCATCTTCCTGCTGGATTCTACATTCACTTTCACTTGTCGTAGGGACACTTCAAAAGTCTTAGACTGCATTCACACGTTTCGTAAAATTGTCCGTGGTCGCAGATTTGCGACCACGGACAATCTTATTTAGCACACTATGCGCTTCTGTCATCTCTGCTGCCGGGCGGCGGGGGTAGGGGTTACACTCCTTTTGGGGGATCCGTGCCGGAACGTGTGAATGAGGCCTTAGGGGGAGATTTATCTAACTGGTTTAAAGTAAAACTGGCTCAGTTGCCCCTAGCAACCAATCAGATTCCATCTTTCATTTTTCAAAGAATCAGTGAGGAATGAAAGGTGGAATCTGATTGGTTGCTAGGGGCAACTGAGCCAGTTTTACTTTACACCATGGTTGATAAATCTCCCCCAAAGTGTAAAATGAAACTGGCTCAGTCGCCCCTAGCAACCAATCAGATTCCACGTTTCATTCCTCACAGACTCTTTGGAAAATGAAAGGTGGAATCTGATTGGTTGCTAGGGGCAACTGAGCCAGTTTCACTTTACACCATGTTTGATAAATCTCCCCCTAAGGACCAGTTCAAACGGAGTAAAATTGGCGGAATTCCGCAATGGAGAGTTCTGATGCAGAATTACGCCTGTTTTACTCCATGTTAACTGGCCCTTAGTGTTCAGACCCCCCACAGATCAGTAAAATGATTGAAATGACAAGTGTGTTCCCATTGACTTACATTGTGCGACTAATTTCATTATGTGACACAGAGCTGGGACAGAATGCACTATGCGCGCACTTCTCCCTGTTGATTCTACAGATCAGTCTGAATACTCACAACTCCAAACTTTTGATATGTCTGTGATCTATGATTTTTTTTTCTTTTTTTCTAATTTAATAAAAAAAAAAAGGAGCTCAGTGTTGTATTATTGGGGTTAAAACTGAGCTGTAATGGGGTACATCTCTTATCAGGTTATTGACTGATTCTTAAAGCAGAATTTTGAATGCAGCTCTGCAGTATAACACTCGCTGGAAGATGAAATCAGTACAACATTATGTTATGTATAGCCAAGTTACCCAACTTATAAAATAGACACAAGGTATCAATGTCCCCATGGAAAAGGTGCAGATTTTTGCCTTCTCTGTGGCGTATGCCTCCTCCTGCACCTAACTTATTATGGCTTAAAGGGGTAGTTCAGCAAAAAAAAAAAAAAAATTCTTTGAAGTCAACTGGTGCTAGAAAGATTTGTAATTTACTTCTATTAAAATTTTATTAAAATTATTGTTTAACCCAAAATAGGTATACAGTAAACACAAGATTAAAAAAAAACCTTAAGTCTTCTAGTACTTATCAGCTGATGTATATCCTGCAGGAAGTGGTGTATTCTTTCCAGTCTGAAGAGCAGGAGAGGTTTTCTATGGGGATTTCTAGGAGTTCCTGACATGGACAGCGGTGGCAGCAGAGAGCACTGTGTCAGACTGGAAAGAATACACCACTTCCTGCAGGACATACAGCAGCTGATAAGTACTGGAAGACTTGAGATTTTTTTAATAGACTTAAATTACAAATCTCTGGAACTTGCTGGGACCAGTGGATTTGAAAGAATTTGTCTGTGAATTTCCTCCTGGAAATGAATGAATAGTTTGACAACTGGGCGTTATAGTTTCCCGGAGGAGTAACTAAGGAACAGCACATTTCTCAGAATTCTTTCCCAACGTATACATAATTAGATTGTAAGCCTAAGGGTCTAATGGGAGTGATGAGCATCTGTGTACGGTGCAGAATATCGATATATGAAGGTCATACCGCAATAGTAGATCCTGGTAATCTTGTCTCCCTATAGGAAATATAAAACTTTGCCTCGTAACTTTATTTGTTCCAATTAAGAAGTCAAGTGTGAGGCCTGAGGGGATGGGTGAATTAGGAATCACAGTTCTGGGAATACGTACGTGGAATATATGTTATCAACCCTGACTCAGGCCTCAGGTATTCGACCCAGTTCATTAAAAACAAGAGCTTTAGGGCAGACTTAGTATGCGGAGAAATAAGCAGTTGGCATGAAAACACCTCTCAGTTATTTTTGCCAAAAGCCCTGTCACTCACGAAGAGTACAGCATCGCTCTCTCCTTCATCTGGCGAATAGTTGTGTGACAAGTGAACAATGCTCCGTGTACATGTGTGATGTATGTCAAGTGTCAGGCAACACAGGATCTAATCTCATTCTCTAAAGAATACACTCTGGACCTAAACCAACCAGTTCTGTGGCTTTGGCCGATGACGTCAGTAAAATGTGCGAGTTCATATAAAGAGTTAACAATATGGTAAGGGGTGGGGTGGGGGGGGGGGGGGGGGGGTCGGTAGGTAGGGTATATTTTATGTGCACAGTTTCTGTACATTTTATTGAAATCCTTCCACCTCACTCCACACAATAGCACTGTAACTTTCTCCTGTCCTTACCTTGTTCCTTTTACCTTACCTTTGTCCTTTTCCCCTTTCAAATCTTTCTTTCTTTCTTTTCTTTCCTTTCCTTTCTTTCCTCCCCCTCCTTTCCTTTTCTTCTTCACTCCTTTACATTCTCCCCTCCCTTCCTTTTCTTCTCCCCTTCTTTACATTCTCCCCTCCCTTCCTTTTATTCTTCCCTCCTTTACATTCTTCCCTCCCTTCCTTCTTTTCTTCCTCCCTTCCTTCCGACCTCTCTCTCTTTCTTTCCTCTTCTCTTTCCTTCTCCTTAAAGTGACTCTGTACACACAATCTGCCCACCCCAAACCACTTGTACCTTCGTATAGCTGCTTTTAATCCATGATCTGTCCTGGGGTCTGTTGGGTAGGTGATGCAGTTATTGTCCTAAAAAACAACTTTTAACAGCCCTGTGTCAAACTGGCATGGCCTAGAATGTCTGTGCATTATGCTGGCACAACCCCTCCGTCCCTCCTCCCTGCTCTCTTCATCTGTGGGAATGCTCCGGCCAGGTATTCTCCTATTCATCAGCTGTGTGGACAATGCACATGGGCTGGATCGTTAAGACACCTGTGCAGTGTTCACTGCAGAGGAATAGGAAAATCCTGCCAGGGGCATTCCTAATGATGAGGAGGGTGGGGAGGAGAGACGGAGAGGCAGTGCAAGGTTAGGGCACAGACACTCTAGGCCATGGCAGTTTGACACAGGGCTGCAAGTTTAAAAGTTGTTTTTTAGGACAACTGCATCACCTACCGAACGGACCCCAGGACAGATCTTGGATTAAAAGCAGCTATCCGAAGGTACAAGTGGATTGGGAGGATCAGATTGTGGGTGCAGAGTCGCTTTAAAGAGCTAGTCCAGATCTTGTTTCTCTCTTTAATCTTTTTCCCCCTTCCTTCCTTTATTCCTTCCTTCTCTGCAATCCTGCCTCCCCCTTTCTTCCATCCTCCCTCTTCCCTTTTTTCTTTCTTCTCTTTCTTCCTTTCCATCCCAGGCCAGCAGGGGCATCCAACTCATTCACTTCATAGACTCTAATGGAACAAACAGGTCGAATTTGATTGACAGCTGGGGAGTAAAGTGTTCTATAACTCTGGATTGCAGCAGTGTCACGAGTGACACCCGATGCAATCAGTAACTTTCATTGTGTCGGAGGACATGTCAGAAATGACAATAAGGCTTTAAAAAGGTGTGGATGAAAAAGAAAAAATAATTACTCATCTGATGCTGATTCTCTGCCATAGCTGTTCCAAAACTATTAGTTTCCCACTGCCAAGTGCTTCCCACTTTTCTCTTGACACAACCAGTCATTTACTTTCGTTTCTTGTTTTCTTCAAGGAATCCATTTCACACCTCCTCCTGAAAGCCCTGTGAGACAGTTGTCTCCAATAGGAGACAGTAGATGTCTGCCCTTTGGTTAAGCCCCGCCTCTGAGGAACAAATAAAGTGAAAATGTAAGAAATCAGAAAAAAATTATCCCCTTTGTTCTCTGCAGGATTTTACAAGATTCTACAAGAGTTCAGGAACACGCAGAAAATCTACTTGACAAACAAACAATGAATTTAAGATAATCTCTTATTTACTTTCATGATTATTCTAGGATTACTGTTCCTTTAAGTGTAATGTATGATTAATATTATCGCTCACCAGCAGTGACTAATGATTAGTCAATGAATATTTATGGTAACCCTGTGGTGAGCTTCTAGTGATATCTAGCTGGTGAGCAAGGACACTGGGGATTCCCCAGATAAAAATTCGCACTTACAGATAAGAAATGTTCCGGAACATGATTTCATAGTTTTGTGAATAAATCTCTAAAAATGGTTATATTTCTTTTACTTACCCTTCCTTTTATAACCGATTAGTTGAGGCAGTTTAGGCAGATGTTACTGTATTATAATAGAATGAACAATGGTGTGATGTATGAGGCGACCAGATGAAATGAGTCCAGGAAGCCCTGCTTACTTAACCAAAAACTTCACGGTCGTATATCCATAAAATATGGTGGCACAAAAAAGCGGGATAAACTCTGATTCCTTCTCTGCTGTGGCCACATTAGGTCTCTCTGGCCTATTATTGCCTCTCTCTAACCCTCTTGCTAGCAATGTTGGCCATCAAGCCTACCTTGACTGGTGATAAGGAGACTCCATTCTCAGTTGTCTACCTAGGGGTTCCCTAAGTAGACAGTCTGGCACCCTTGAGGATGTTGGTGACACACACTATGGGTACACTTCTATCAGTCCTGTGGTTAACTCTCCTTCTTATATCAACTAGCCTTACCCACTTGATAAGGCTTTACCGGAACTTGATCTATGAAAAAGAAGGGAAAGCTATAGTAACCACTAGAGATGAGCGAACTTTGAGCATTTGATTACCGGGGGCTGAAGAAGTTGGGTGCAGCCCTAGGGAGTCCTGGAAAACATGGATACAGCCTATGGCCTACGACTGTATCCATGTTTTCCGAGCTGCTTTAGGGCTCCATCCAACTTCTTCAGCCACTGGTAATCAAATTCCGCACGCTCGGGTTCGGTGAAGCCTGAATGTGCTAGTGATCACGATTAGGTTACACACATAAAAAATACAGTAGGTCAACTGAGTATACCACCTTTGACTTGAAAGGGGTAGTGCGGCGCTAAGAAATTATTCGGTGTCATCAGCCGCTCAGCCGCGATTGGCTGAGCACAGTTATGACGCGGCAGAGGAGGGACGGCGGAAGGAGGTGTCTGAAATAAAAGATGTCCCGCTCAGCCACTCAGTAAAGGAGGCGGGATCCGAGCGGACTTCAAACGGATCCCGCCTCCTTCACTGAGTGGCTGAGCGGCCCTGAGACGTAGCGTCATGGGCGGCATCAGACACCAGGAAGCGGCAGACCGGGGACCGGAGCGCCGCGATGAGTGACCCGCCGCTGGAATCGGGGGGTTGAGTGGACGTCTTTTATTTCAGCCATCTCCTCCCATCCCCTCCCCATGTAGCATGGACCTCACAATGATCACCTCTAGAAGGCCGAAGGAACCCAGGTCTGGCACTGGCTGTATTCATATATCTAAATGTCCACTGACTTGCATTGTAAGCTATGTAATGGGAATATGTAGGGAGGCTTATCTCCCTTGTATGTCCATTCCTGATCTCCACCGTGCAGAGGACAAAGTCAATTACAGATTTAAAAGCTATTAGATATCCCAAAAACCGGTCGATATGATGTTCCAGGGGTGGCTACACCTGAGAGGAGGCGTCTGGAGAGGAAGCCATTGAGCCTCATTATGGTTAAATTGCAGTTTTTATGGTATCATCCAATAAATATCCAGAGTCAATAAATAACGCCGGCAGCCGCCCAGGCAGTTACATCAATGCTGCGGAGGAGGAAGTGGACGGAAGATGTTTTTAGGGAGAGAAAGAAAACACAGAGACAGTAACAACACATGTGAATACAGAACGGACCTTGTATACGGCTGCCATAAAACTACTGAGGGTCTGGTGTGGGATGTGGTCTGATTGATAGGTTGGGGTGGGGTACATTGTAAATATTTCAGCTAATAGTTCATTTCAATTTACATATCATGAGATTAATTCCAGGGTATGTTCAGACATTGCATTGTTGTGGATTTTTTTTAGTGCAGTTTTCTGCAGTTATAATCCATTATACTTAAAGGGGGATGTGTCATCAGAAAATGACTTATTGTTTAAATACTGATTTTGTGTTAAAAAGATTTTTTAAGAATTTTTGGCGACATTTGTTTAAATTTTCCATTTTTCTATCTAGATCATAACATAATCCTGAGATCTTGTAGTTTTCCTTTTCACCACTGGGCCTAAAACTAAGCTGAGACTTCCTGTTGTGTCTGTGGTGATAAGAGGAGGCTGCTGTAAAGTGATCTGTGCAGCATTGCAGCAACATGTAACACCAGTAGAGACAATAGCAGCTACCTGTGGAATGATCTCTTTATAGGTCACAGAGGATGATCAGCAGTGGCATAACTAGAAAGGGCTGGGCCCCATAGCAAACTTTTGATTGAGTCCCCCTCCCACTGTAGATAATCCCAGTTTGCTAGTCTTCCACCCACCAAAACACAGTAATCACTGAACTCAAGGAGAACAGCGAAAAAAATCCAATGAAGTACTCAATCAAGAGTCTCCACTGATGCCCCCAAAAATTTAAATATGCAAAACAAGAGTCCGTGGAGCCTCAGTTACGAGTCTCAAAACACGGGATAGCCAGATATCTCTAGCCTGTTGCCAACGGGGTGCCTCCATGATGGGGAGAGCACCACACCACCCTGATAAATAACCCCTAAAGTCCCACTCGGTTGCGAGTATTGGAACATAGACAGGGAAACAACAGGGTGGCCCCTTTTGTCAATGTCTAACTCAAGGTGCGAGTATTGCGATCATGACAAGGGCTTGCAAAGGCAGGCTTCCACCCACAGACAGCCGTTTCGGGGTATTTGCCCCTCGTCAGTGTGGGGTAGGATTCTGGCTAGTTGGGGCAATGAAAAATCAACCAACAAAACACAGTAATCACTGAACTCAAGGAGAACAGCGAAAAAAATCCAATGAAGTACTCAATCAAGAGTCTCCACTGATGCCCCCAAAAATTTAAATATGCAAAACAAGAGTCCGTGGAGCCTCAGTTACGAGTCTCAAAACACGGGATAGCCAGATATCTCTAGCCTAGTCTTCCACCCAGTAGATAGCATATGTTAGGCATCTCCCCTTGTATCCCCTACAGTAGATAGTGCCCCCCATGGTGGACATCGCCCATAGTGTCCTCCAAAATAGGCATCTCCCATAGTATCCTACCCTTTCCAGTACATAGTGTCCCTCATGGTAGGCATCTTCCCTGGTAGTATGATGACAGCTCAGTAGGCCCAGTGTATTGCAGGGATGGGCCCCTGATACAGTGGGCCCCATAGCAGCTGCTTTGGCTGCTACCAGTAGTGGATTATAATAGGGGCGTTTCGGGCGGCAGCCCGGGGCCCTGAGCTCCTGGGGGGCCCATGACCACCCAAAAAGACTTATACTTTCAGTGGTGTACTGTCTCCTGGCTACACTTCTGCCATGATTTGCAAAAAAATCACAGTTTTCTTTATGGCAATTTTGCACAAATCAGGACATCATGACATTATCTATCCTGTACTATGAACGCCAGGCTAGTGCTGCCATAGTTACAGTGGGGTGGGGGGGGGCCCAGGCTTGGTGAACAGCCCGGGGCCTATGGTAAAGTTAATCCGCCCCTGGCTGCTACGGTGGTAGTTACGCCCCTGATGCTCAGTAATGTTTCACATTCATGACAAGGGGACAAAATCTGTCTATTGTCCTTTATGTCCATGGGGCTTGCTGTAAAGCATATCATTAAATGCTGTTAAGACCTGTCCAGGCAAGATGGCAGCCCCCATTACAATTCACAAAAGGTTACCATCACAAAATAGAAACAGAGTAGAATAAAATAACAACTTTTAGTATCTGACACTAATCAGTAATAGAAAATTACATTCCCTTTAAAGCAGGCATGTCCAAAGTCCGGCCGGAGGGCCATTGGCGGCCCGCGTTCCGAACTTTTATGGCCCCCCAGGTATCCAGCTTGCTATTATCTGCCTGTGTTATAAAGCATATAGCATGCAGCATGTAAAATGGTCGGCCCTCGCACATGTTCCTCACGCATTCCTCACCACTGACACCGCTCAGACTCTTACTGTCGCCCTGATCCATTCCCGTCTTGACTACTGTAACTCCCTACTAATCGGTCTTCCTCTGTCTAAGCTCTCCCCTCTCCAGTCTATCCTTAATGCAGCAGCCAGGCTCATCTTCCTCTCCAGCCGCTATACCGATGTCTCTCCTCTGTGCCAGTCACTGCGCTGGTTACCCATCAAATCCAGAATCCACTTCAAGCTCCTCACCCTCACCCATAAAGCTCTCCACAACTCTGCCCCTCCATACATCTCCTCCCTCATCTCCACCTACCATCCTTCCCGTGCTCTGCGCTCTGCAAATGATCTAACCTTAACATCTTCCATAATCAGAACCTCTCATTCCCGCCTCCAAGACTTCTCCTGTGCTGCACCAATTTTCTGGAACTCCCTACCCAAACACATCAGACTCATACCCAATACCCACAGTTTCAAGCGTGCCCTGAAGACTCATCTCTTCAGGCTCGCTTATAACGTTCCCTAAACTGTTTCCCCTGCTCTATTTCTCTGACTGTTCCTGCACTTTATATGTTTACATGCATCAGACATTGGCGTTGTTACTGGCTCATCCTGTAATTCTAATTATGTACAATGGCTGGACCATGGACAAATAAAGCACTTATGCCTGGTGTCTATGAAAATTAGTCTGTAAGCTCCAACGAGCAGGTCTCGTCTATACTCTGTATTTTGTATTTTTGTTATTTTTATTAACTATGTACTTATTTATTCCAATTTAACTGCGTATTATGTACCTCTGTACTGTATGCATAGAAAAAAAGCGCTGCGGAATCTGTTGGCGCTATACAAATAAATTTATTATTATTATTATTATTATTATGTTCACTTCATCAAATTTGGCACTCTTCGAAAAAATTTTGGACATGCCAGTTTAAAGGAATTATCCATAGAGCAGAAAGGGTCCTACCTGTTCTTAACTTCCTTTCTCTGACTGTCTTGGGAGGTATCTTCTGAGAGGAGAAGGGGAGGTGAATGTGTTAGGACCAGTTCTGCTCTCTGGATAACCCCTTTAACGCCCTACACACATGGAATTACTGATCAGGAACTCTTTCAGGAGGCTTCAGAAAACCATCAGTGTTCCCTGAGCTTAAAAACTAAAGAGAAAAAAATAAAAGACATACTTACCTGCTGCACGGCTGCAGTGTGGCTCTTCTTCACCTTCTCCCTCTTTATTCCTGCACTGCGAGCGTATGAGTGACATTACTTGTGTGCCACAACGCTGGTGGGTAGAGAGGCCTCTTGTGGCTGTTGGCATAATGTTGCCTCAAAAGAGTAATCGACAGGGCCGGGAGCCAATTGCTCCTCGTCCTGTTAAACACAGTGCCACATTTAACTGTATGTGTGCATTTGTGCTGTAACTTTAGGTGAAAAACAGGATCTATAAAATCCTGACCTATTTTCCGTAGGACACCCTTCAGGAAAAATCCTGAAGGGTGTCCATGCCCAATACAACCCTATGGGTTAGAAAATCTATCCGGATAAGAAATCCGGATAGATTTTCCTGATGTGTGTATGGGGCTTAGCAGTACAGTACAGTACTTCCCTGTATGGATATCAGAACCAGAACCAGGAGTGCAACATTAGATCCAGTGATCAATTATTATTGTGAAACCATATTAGATGGAAACATCCAGTGATATAAAGGACTTGGAGAAAATAGACTAGCAGAGGCCAGGATTTCACTGCCATCCTTGTTGAGAGTATACAGAGAGCGGTGCGATCAAGGAAAAACATCAGAAGGATTCTATGGATAGAAATAACTCAGGGATGAAAGGGGTCAGGAGAGGATGTCAGGGATAGTTCTGATGAACAGGGGCAGCACAGTTTGGAAACTGTATCTGAGTAAAACCATGGTGTCTAAACTCACAACTCCAGGGATCCAGATCTCTGTGGTGAAACATGACCTGGTCAGATGAACCTAGAACTCTGTAGAGAAACAAGGCTGGTCAGGTGAATCCAGATTTCTGTAGGGAAACCTGGCCAGTCAGATGGATCCGGATCTCTGTGGGGAAACATGGCCGGTCAGATGGATCCGGATCTCTGTGGGGAAACATGGCCGGTCAGATGGATCCAGATCTCTGCGGGGAAACATGGCAGGTCAGATGGATCCAGATCTCTATGAAGAAACATGGTTGGGTCATATGGATCCAGATCTCTGTGAGGAAACATGGCCGGTCAGATAGACCGGATCTCTGTGGGGAAACATGGCCGGTCAGATGGATCCAGATCTCTGTGGAGGAACAGGACCTGGTCAGATGAATCTAAAACTCTTTGGAGAGCGGATCTCTGTGGGAAAACATGACTGGTCAGATGGATCCAGGTTTCTGTGAGGATACATGACTGGTCAGATGGATCCGGATCTCTGTGGAGAAACATAGCCAGTCAGATGGATTCAGATCTTTGGGAAGGAACATGGCCTGGTCAGATGGCTTCAGATCTTTGTGAAGGAACTATGGCCTGGTCAGAAGGATTCAGATTTCTGTGGAGAAATATGGCTGGTGAGAAGGATCTCGATCACTGTGGAGAAACATGGTCGCTCAGATGGATCCAGATCTCTTGGGAAAAACATTGCCTGAATAAATGGATCCAGATCTCTGTGGTGCCAGGTTGATGTTTAGCTCAGAATTTGGCACAAACCTGAATTGACCCTTCCTGTCAGGTGTGAACAGTCCAGGCTGGAGATAGTGGTGCAATGGTGTGGAGCCCTGGGTTCTATGATATCTATGGATGGGTGTTTTCAGAGTAAAGATTATTAGAAGGAAGCTAAGCCACAAGAAATGACTATGGTTCTTAAGGTCAAAGGAGACAGGAGATACAACATACTTCTCAATGGGTATCTATTAGAGATGAGTGAATTTGCTGAAAGATTATCCATAGGCATTATTCATGTTTTCCACACAGTCCTCGGGCTGCATCTATCTTCCCCAGGCAGCGGGATTTATTTGCCGATCATTTAAGTTCATGCAAACTTGATCTTTCACGACCTTTCGCTAACTTTTATCACATTAGCTTAATTTTGACAGTTCCTTGTTAGGGTATGCTCCGAGAAAGCATATCTCATATACAGGAGACCACCCTTTTGGCCCCTGTCAGGCTGAAATCCATCAACAGACATTTTATAACTACACAGATCTAGAGATTTATTTAGAATTAGGAAGATTCCCCCCCCCCCCCAATCTGCCTCCGTTTCGTAGGGTTTTTTCCCCCCCTTTCTCTGGATCAACACAGTAGAGTTAGTGACTGACTTGTCTTTTTTAACCTTATCAAGTATGTAACTATGTAGCTATGTAAGCAATGCTTCTGGGTGGGAAAACCTGAGTAATACGGCATGTGATGGAACATGACACAATTCATATCTTCTAGATTCTGTAGAATAAAATCCATGAGAAAATATATGTCGTGTTTCTTCGAAAATAAAACAGGGTCTTATATTATTTTTTTTATTTGAAAAACCGCTAGGGCTTATTTTTGGAGTAGGTCACATTTTTGGAGAAACACAGTATGCCCCTACACTGTAGCCCCACTCTATACAGTAGTTAGCCGCCATACTGTATGTCCCACTGCTGTTAGGCTCCTATACTGTAAGTTCCTCTGTAGTTAGGCCCCCATACTGTATAGCTCCCTCCCCTCTCTCTGTAGTTGTTCCCCCATACTGTTTACATCCCCCCTATTCGGTAAGGCCGCCCAGATACTGCATAACTCCCTCACCCTCTGTATTTCTTCCCCCATACTGTATACATCTCACTATGCAGGTAGTCCCCATGCTGTATACCTGCCAAACCCCTCTGCAGGTAGTCCCCATACTGTATACCTCCCTCTCCCCTCTGTAGTTGGCCCAGGTACCCTCCATCTCCCCATATTGAATGTCCCCCTACCTCACATCTTCTTACCCCTCTTGCTTGCCCTGCAGCCTGTGTTGAGCAGGTGGGGGAGGAGCATAACTAGGGCTTATATTTCAAGACTACGCCAACAAAATGAAGCTAGGTCCTATTTTCGGTGAAACACAATATGTGGTGTCCCGCCACGGGTGTTGCTGGTCAGTACACCCCTCGCAAAAGCCTGTACTCGAAGTCAAGTGGTAATGAAGTTATGCCTAAGTTTTGCCACTAGATGTCGCTAGTATGTATATCTGTACTTGTATATTGTACAGCTGTAGTGAGCAAGGGGTTATTGTTTATTTGTTATCTGTGATCTATTGAGAGCTATTCTTCTCCATCTATCTCTGTTCTCCTTTTTCTTTGCATTCTCTTCTCCACCACTCACAGGAGTTGTTGCAAACCCTGTAGGAAGTTGTCACATGGGGAGAGGAAGTGTACTCCAACACTTAGGAAGTTCTTCTCTGGTTCTCGTAGAGGCAAGACACACGGACCAGAGTCTCCTGCGGAGTCTCCGGCTCTGCCAAGTTTCCCCTCCGGGACAGACCAGCTGTAGTGTGTCTACATGGGAAACACAGAGACTCTTTCCTTTCAAGCAACACTTCTTCTAATTATGCAGTGTTAAACCACTCAAGAGAGGACACAGCAGGGATCATCCCAACCCACGCCGTTGAACGTCTTTTAAAGGTGCAGGACAGTATCCTAAAGTTAGAGAAACTGATCCGGATAGAGCAAAATTGCTACAAGCCTACGTACTCTATCTTCCAGTGCAGGTGTAACCAGGTAATTTTGGCCACCTTGCTTAACTCAGGTAACAAGGACTGGGGCTTGTGTCACCTTGTTAGGACAGGTCACCTGACACTGCATTGCAATAGGTGGTATCACGACAGAGGTCAAAACACGGGCACAAATATTCCTCCACTCTCAAGTACTCTCAAGTATTCTACTTCTTCTTCTCAAGTTCCAGCAGAGCACAGTACTAAATTGGGTTGGGACACTCAAGACAAACTCCTCTCCACTACTCTGAACTCTCATGACCTACTCCTCTCCTCTACTCTATACTTACTCGACTTCTCCGCACGCAGTCAGTACTACTATTCGCAGTCAGTACTACTATTCTACCTCTATAGCTCTCAGCACAGATTTTGTCCAGTCAAGTCAGAAGTCTATTATCAGCTGGTGTACTAAGTGTTCCTTCAGTAAAGAAGAGTTTATTTATTATAACGGGACTCAGTGGTTATTGCTCAAGCACCTACACAGTAATAGCACCTTCCTTGGGTCATCTCCCCTTTATGTGGGTGGTGGTACTGACAGTCCGGGTGGGTAACAACTCCACTCCGGACCACCGTGATAAGCACCTAAGGTACCCCCTCAAAGCCCAGCAGGTCACCAAACACAGGGAAAAGGGTATAGCTAGCCGTCCTAAACTAAAAGCAGGTGTGCCATCATACCTGTGTGCCAAACCAGCATTGGCGCTACGACAGTACAACCACAGGCTGCGCTAAACTCCACCGACCAACCACCACAGTAGTGGTGTCACACAGTACCATATAGCAAGTGACCAGTCGAGCACACACCACAAATATATCGATCAAAGGTACAGAGTGCAGCCCCAGGTCATATTTAATTATATAAGGCAACATCTACTTTTCACAAAACCCCGCCTACTTTTGAAAATTTTTCACTGGCAACGTAGCCCACCCTCATTACTGAAAAAAAACTTTTTGTACAAATAATAATAATATTAATATTAATATTAATAATAATAATAATAATAATAATAATAATAACAACAGTGCACGTTGAATGCTTTAAAACTTGGCTGGGGTTTGTAACAGTAGTAGTAGTAGTAGTTGCGGATCCAACACATTGCTACAGCTAAATCCTATACTCTGCAGATGTTGAGAATTTGTTCATAAGTTCAGTCTTCTTCCCCCAGTTCTGAGATCCTGCTTTTTGCTGAAGATACAAAAAAAGAAACAACAACAACAACAACAACAACTTGTGATCTTTCCTCTCCCTCTCCTCCCCCCTACCTTCTGACACGCCTGATGAAAACAAGTCTGCAAATTTTTAATGCTGGAAGGGATAATCACAGTGAGTTTACCAGCAACTTGACCTCAGAATAACCCTACCGACATTACAAAGAAAATACAAAGCTGCAGATAAAGTCGGCCAAGAAATTGTTTACATCAGCCGTCTCGAAAGGGATGGGGGAGGAGGAGACAGAGAGAAAAGCTTACACACAGATTTTTTGTGTCTTTAGCAGAAAGCAGCAGCTGAGAACTGGGGGAAGGAGACAGAATAGATAATAGGAACTATGGAAGGAATTGTTAGTCTCATAATTGGCAGCAACATATGAAAATTTATGTTTGAGTGGAATACCTCTTTAAAGAAGAGATCAACCTGCAACAAAATCGTCCAAAATATCTATGCCAGGTTACCAGATTTTCTTAATGTAGTTTATGGGGATTTCACGGTATTATCACTATCTATCTTCTATCTATCTATCTCCTATCTATTTATCTATCTATCTCCTATCTATCTATCTATCTATCTATCTATCTATCTATCTATCTATCTATCTATCTCCTATCTATCTATCTATCTATCTATCTATCTATCTTCTATCTATCTATCTATCTATCTATTTATCTATCTATCTCCTATCTATCTATCTATCTATCTATCTATCTATCTCCTATCTATCTATCTATCTATCTATCTATCTATCTATCTATCTATTTATCTATCTATCTCCTATCTATCTATCTTCTATCTATCTATCTCCTATCTATTTATCTATCTATCTCCTATCTATCTATCTATCTATCTATCTATCTATCTATCTATCTATCTCCTATCTATCTATCTATCTATCTATCTATCTATCTATCTATCTATCTATCTATCTCCTATCTATTATCTATTTATCTATCTATCTATCTATCTATCTATCTATCTATCATCTATCTATTATCTATTTATCTATCTATCTATCTATCTATCTATCTATCTATCTATCTATCTATCTCCTATCTATCTATCTATCTATCTATCTATCTATCTATCTATCTATCTCCTATCCAACTATCTATCTATCTATCTCCTATCTATCTCCTATCTATCTATCTATCTATCTATCTATCTATCTATCTATCTATCTATTATCTATCTATCTCCTATCTATCTATCTATCTATCTATCTCCTATCTATCTATCTATCTATCTATCTATCTATCTATCTATCTCCTATCTATCTATCTATCTATCTATCTATCTATCTATCTATCTATCTATTATCTATCTATCTATCTCCTATCTATCTATCTATCTATCTCCTATCTATCTATCTATCTATCTATCTATCTATCTATCTATCTATCTATCTATCTCCTATCTATCTATCTATCTATCTATCTATTATAATGTATATATATATATATATATATATATATATATATATATATATATATAGTGTTTATATCAACTATTGAGTACAAGGCAGTATATACTGTATCACATCATGTCATATGTCATTCATGCTAGAATGTCTGCGGCCGCTGAAACAATACATTGGAATGAATGATCATTGGCAACGACTTCATACTCACTACTAGGGGGGCGTCCATAGATCACAGGATGTCATCACCCTCCCCTGCAGGGCACACCTGTCAGTGATACATTTATAAACTACAGCTATACACTCACTCATTGTGTTATGTGGCTACATAATAGAAATATTCAGGCTGCCTTGGGGTAATACCTCTAAGGACAGTGTGAACTAGTGACTCCGCATGTACAGCGTATGAGATGATTTTCCTTCATTGTTCTACTCTAGGTGAATGAATAAAACCTCACAAAATGTTTTTTTATTTTTCCTTTTCCTTTACAAAAGCATTGAGGAGACTTTCATCCTGCTGACTTGTGACCGGTGGCCGAGAGACAGATGTCACTGATCACCTTCAAGGTTGCCTTGACAAGGACATGTGCCCTGGGGGGAGTCATATTTTTCAACAAACAGAAATGTCAAAAAGCACAGTGTATATTCACCCTGCTCTAAAATAGCTCACAATGTATAAATAGGAAGAAATGGTATTGCCATCTAGTGGTCACAAAAGGTATTACGTTCAATAAAAATTGCTTCTTACGAAAAGAATTATTGCACTTTTTTTTTTTTACTTTTAAACCACAGAAACTGTGCTAAAAGTCTACATAAACAATATTCTACCATTTTGTGTCGGCAATACTTGTCTTATGTGTCTTCCATATTTGCCAGCACCGTGTTTTAGCACCCTGTATAGTGTTGCGCTAAAAGATTTTTTTTATATAACTTGTATTCTATTTGTTTAAATTGCCATCCTGGGTTTAGGAGTCCAGTGGGCGGTCCTAAGCAGTAATTAAGAGTTATCCACCCACTGGACTCCTATACCCAGAACAATTTTTTTTTTATACTAAAAACAATATTTAAATCTGATCAGCACTTTCTGCTCTGCTATATTGGATGGCATTTCCATGCTGACAGTTTCCCTTTAAGGAAACTCCGCGCATAAAGTCAGTGTGTTAGCACCCTCTAACAAGCCGGATTTATGTCTGTGTTATATTTTTGCAATGTCGAAGATCATTCAGTGCTGGTTCGCTTGCTTGTCTAGTGTCTGCGGTGATTTTGTCTGCCAGTTGTTTATTGGCTCGTACTGCTCCCTGCTGACACTTGGTATGTCAGGAAACACTTCAGCTATTTAACATATTGCGCCTACATGTTTCCCTACCAGTTATGAGGGCACAAACTTTGATTTATACTGTTCTGACATTGGTGAAATCATGTTCCGACCATGATGTACTTCATCACTATGACACAGTCATAAACAAGAGTGTATCCGGCTTAAAGGGAACGCGTCGTCTAGATTGCTACTGAAACATATTGGGGGAGATTTATCAAACATGGTGTAAAGTGAGACTGACTCAGTTGCCCCTAGCAACCAATCAGATTCCACCTTTCATTTTCCAAAGAGTCTGTGAGGAATGAAAGGTGGAATCTGATTGGTTGCTAGGGGCAACTGAGCCAGTTTCACTTTACACCATGTTAGATAAATCTCACCCATTCTTTTTTTTCAATCTTTTTCTATTTTACCATGTGATTTTTTTTTCTTTTTTTTTTTACATTTCCGTCCATTATTAATGGCGCTGCCATCTTGCATGAGCTGTTTTTAACCGCATTTAGAGATCTGCTTTACAGCAAGCCCCGTGGGTCATCTCCAGACCCTTTCTCTGTATGGGACACCTTGATAAGCATGCTCTGTGACCTCTATGAGTTGTCTCATTCTGTAGACATGACTTCCCAGCAGCCTCCTCTTTATCATCACCGCAGGTAAAACAGGAAGTTTCAGTTACTTTGAGGCAGAATGAAAACTCAGAATCTCAGGATTATTTTATAATATCAAGTCTAAATTGAAAAATTTTAATATTTTAAAAAAAATAAATTACTCTCAAAATTCTTTAAAGTGTCCCTGCTGTTATAACTTTCAAAATCTAAATCATGGTAGATGTGATATAAAGCAAGTTTTCCATATACATTCATTATTTTTGTTGTTATTATCATGCTGTAAAACAAAGCTGAACTTACCAGAAATCCAGGTCCAGTCTCCTGAAGGCAGATACATAACAGCTATACTTACCAGAAATCCAGGTCCAGTCTCCTGAAGGCAGATACATAACAGCTATACTTACCAGAAATCCAGGTCCAGTCTCCTGAAGGCAGATACATAACAGCTATACTTACCAGAAATCCAGGTCCAGTCTCCTGAAGGCAGATACATAACAGCTATACTTACCAGAAATCCAGGTCCAGTCTCCTGAAGGCAAATACATAACATCTATTCTTACCAGAAATCCAAGTCCAGTCTCCTGAAGGCAGATACATAACAGCTATACTTACCAGAAATCCAGGTCCAGTCTCCTGAAGGCAGATACATAACAGCTATACTTACCAGAAATCCAGGTCCAGTCTCCTGAAGGCAAATACATAACATCTATTCTTACCAGAAATCCAGGTCCAGTCTCCTGAAGGCAGATTTTCTGACTTCTCCTGCTTGTAAAAAACAGACTAAACACAGGAATCCCGGCCAGTACAGAGAGTCACGGCTCAATGTGTCCATCAGTCACATGACTGTCTTCTCTCTGTGAGCGCTCAGATGGCCGGGGATACACAGGACTTCCTGTTTTTTGGCTTACTCTTTTTGAAAAAAAGAGTCAGAAAACAGGAAGTGCCGTGTTTTCCATGATAAGAAAAAAAGAAATAATAAATGTAAATTGCAAACTTGCTTTATATCACATCTACTGCTGATTTAGATTTTGAAAGTTATAACGACAGGGACACTTTAAAAAAAAGGTTTACTTTAAAACTCAGTAAAAATAGGACAAGATGATGTGTTCTCTTTAGGGTGCGTTCACACCTACAGGATCCGCAGCGGATTTTTATGCTGCGAGTTTGCAGCGAAATCAGCTGCGGATCCTGTACTGTGAAGCTCAATGGGTCCCATACACGCAGCGCATCCGCTGCCTGCATGGGACCCGGCCCCTTTAACTCCTGCGCCGCCCGCATGCCCGATCGCCGCACGGAGTGGTGATTTCTTCTTTTTTCAACTTTGATTTGCCGATCCAAAAGGTTCTGTGGGGTGTCCGGGGCTAGGCGAAAATATCCCAGTAAAATACCGCTGTCAGATCGCTACGTACGCCGCTCGGGAAGCGTACGTAGCTTACGGGCATAAGTTCGCGGACCGTACGTAGCCGGCCGCAACTTGCGTAAATTCCGGCCGGAGTTTTACACGTATATGTACGGCCACAAAAAATATGTGGCCGGACATATACGTAGTGTGAACATAGCCTTAAAGTGGAGAAATTCAAAGAGATGACATTAGAAAGAGGGGTCTGGTCTTTTTTTCAACTTGAAACAGCTCCACTCTTGTCTATGGGCAGTGTCCGGTACTGCAGGTCGGCACCATCAACAGGTTTAATCATATATAATCTGTATCATGTATGAAAGTTTGTCATAGCCATCCTTTATGTTTTGGCCATATAGACTGGGAATTACCATGCTCCACTTTGGTAATGTCCATAACTAGAATAGCTAATTGAAGTAATGAACTGCTGCCTATGCATGTATTAGGCTGGGATTCAGTACAATGGTTCTGGCTTAAAGAGGCACTTTTTTTTTTTCAAATTAACTGGTGCCAGAAAGTTATATAGCTTAGAAATTATATAGATTATATACTCTTCCAGTACTTATCAGCTGCTGTTTGACCTGCAGGAAGTGCTGTATTCTTCCCTGTCTGACCCAGTGCTCTCTGCTGTCACCTCTGTCCATGTCAGGAACTGTCCAGAGCAGAAGTTTTCTATGAGGATTTGTTACTAATCTGGACAGTTCCTGATATGGACAGAGGTGGCAGCAGAGAGTACTGTGTCAGACTGGAAAGAATACAGCACTTCCTGCAGGACATACAGCAACTGATAAGTACTGGAAGACTGGATATTTTTAAATAGAAGTAAATTACAAATGTATATAACTTTCTGGCACCAGTCGGTTTGAAAACAAACAAACATTTTTGTTTGAGTTCCCCTTTAAACTGACCATACTTTACATTTCTGATTGCTGTCAGCCATCTCTCCTCGATGTTGCTCGAGCATGCATGTATTCTCAATAGCGCCACAACCACATGACAATGCATTAAAAAATGACCGCCTAGATGGGTGGCCTACTAGAAGCAGATGGCCCCTAGGCATAATATATGGTGAGCAGGTGATCTGGTCTGGATGAGGTCTTCTCAAAGAGGTGAGATTTTTCACTGTAGCTGCCGCCCACTAGATGGCGGTATGTTTTCTGTAGTCCAGGCTAGGATTATTTTTATTGATTATGATCATACTTCATTCCACGCGTCCTCTGTACGGGGGCCGACGTGATGTCTGGTCATTTTGGTAGCAGCGCCAATAAATGATGGTTGTAAAATGAACAGTGTGATATTGGTGCAATGTCATCGGGGGTGGGGGGCGCAAATGAAAGAGCCCAGACACTAAATATACGTGGGACCCCCTGCCAGCTGTGTGCCCGCCAGCTCCCAGCAGTCATGCCATGTTTTTCTTGCTCGCCATAAACACTCGGCTCCTTCCTCTGTGTGGGAATATATAGTGATTTAAGTCAGTGAAGCCGGGCTGCCGGGTTATTGTGCCGGCTGTTATCTGATATCTGGTGAATGCTTTGAAAGGCGCGAGCAGCTATCCGGTGACCCGGCCTGCAGTATTTTATGTATGAAGCCACCAGTCATCTGATTCTTAATGGGTTGCCTAATCAAAGGCAGACAAATATGGGAACAATCTGTCTCCGAGATGCCAACTGTCCCACATCTCAAGGGCCAAGTCCAGGTTCTAGGGACCTGATGTTTCATCTACTGGATGGTGGAGGGCACAGGCCGAGGGCACGAATCCCCCTGAAGCCTCTTACTGATAGCCATACCGGCCCACCACCTGACTGAATGATGTATGATACCGCTGGCTGCATACACATCCACACATCATACATACACAATATATATATACATCACACATCATAGATACACAATATATATATACATCACACATCATAGATACACAATATATATATATATATATATACACATCACACATCATACATACACAATATATATATATCTATATATATATATATGTCACACATCATACATGCACAATATATATATATACATCACACATCATACATACACAATATATATATATATATATATATACACATCACACATCATACATACACAATATATATATATATATATATCACTCATCATACATACACAATATACATCACACATCATACATACACAATATATATATATATACATCACACATCATACATACACAATATATATATACATCACTCATCATACATACACAATATACATCACACATCATACATACACAATATATATATATATATATATATATATATATAAATTTATCACACATCATGCATATACATCACACATGATACATATACATTGCACATCATACATACACAATATACATTGGAGTAAGTGGAAGAACTGAGGAGCGAGCGGGTGCTGAAGCCGATCACATTGAGCTACATTGGTTTTATTTAACCAGAAAGAGAACTTTATATTCTGTTAGTACACAGAGATTTTATGAGTGACACATGTTGTAAAATATTATCTATCTATCCATCTCCTATCTATCTATCTATCTATCTATCTATCTATCTATCTATCTATCCATTATCTATCTATCTATCTATCTATCCATTATCTATCTATCCATCTATCTATCTATCTATCTATCTATCTTCTATCTATCTATCTTCTATCTATCTTCTATCTATCTATCTATCTATCTATCTATCTATCTATCTATCTATCATCTATCTATCTATCTATCTATCTATCTTCTATCTATCTATCTATCTATCTATCTATCTATCTATCATCTATCTATCTATCTATCTATCTATCTATCTATCTATCTCCTATCTATCTATCTATCTATCTATCTATCTATCTATCTATCTATCTATCTCCTATCTATCTATCTATCTATCTATCTATCTATCTATCTATCTATCTATCTTCTATCTATCTATCTATCTATCTATCTATCTAGAGAAAAGGGGAGAAGCCGCACCTCCGGTTTCGGATGGCGGGTGCTGACGGAGTGAGTCCCTGGGCTCGGGATCCCCACAGATATCGAAGAAAATTCCGCAGCACACCAGCTCGTAGTGAAAAAGGGGGTAGTATTTATTGCAAGTAGCAAAAACACAGAAGAGATGCAACGTTTCCGTCTACTCCAAGACCATTATCAAGCATGATGCTTGATAATGGTCTTGGAGTAGACGGAAATGTTGCATCTCTTCTGTGTTTTTGCTACTTGCAATAAATACTACCCCCTTTTTCACTACGAGCTGGTGTGCTGCGGAATTTTCTTCGATATCTATCTATCTATCTATCTATCTATCTATCTATCTATCTATCTATCCATCATCTCTCTATCTATCTATCTATCTATCATCTTTCTATCTCCTATCTATCTATGTATCTATCTATCTATCTATCTATCTATCTATCTATCTATCTATCTATCTCCTATCTATCTATCTATCTATCTATCTATCTATCTATCTATCTCCTATCTATCTATCTATCTATCTATCTATCTATCTATCTATCTATCTCCTATCTATCTATCTATCTATCTATCTATCTATCTATCTATCTATCTCCTATCTATCTATCTATCTATCTATCTATCTATCTATCTATCTATCTATCTATCTATCTCACTTGTACCTATTTCCCATGAAAGAGTTAAGTGTCAGTGTTGTGGATGTAGTTGGGGCTGTACCACCACCTCTCTGGTTTCTAGTAGACACATTTCCATGGCCGCCCTGGCGGTCTCTGGCCTGTGACAGTACTCTGGGCCTTGGTGTGAGTTGCCAGAACAGATGTGTGTTCCTAAACTTCAGTATTTTGGATTGTTATTAGCGCAGCAGCTGTGTGCAATCATTTATGGCTTGAAGCGGCGGGGGGAGGGAGCGCACAATATCACTTTTTAATAATGCAGCCTATATCCTATGGAAAGGCGCGGAGCATGAAAGCCGGCAGACCTCTAATAATAGAAAATCAAATATACCTTGAAGATCTAAACTGGGTGAATTACATTAATCAGTTTGTTAGCGCTGGCACCTCCGTGGGGATTATGTGATTCCAGATGAAAGCTATTTTAGTTTCATTTATGTAACTGTTCTGTATTCATGGCGCAGAGCTGAAGGTCTTAAAGGAATTTCAGATTGTGTGTACTCATCAGCCATTAATTAGCAGCCGGCGCTCGGCTATAATTAGTTCAAAAGGCGTTAGGATCGAAAATATTAGTACGTGCGATTCTGAAGTGCGGAGCCAAAAATACAGAAAGCGTGATCATAAAAACCTGCCGGAAACGACGGCCTTACTATCAACCATTCCCTACCACTGCGACTCACAGGGGTAGTCATCCATTGTCCCGTATACAGGGGGAGTCACTTTTAATTTCAGAAAGGGGAAAGTGACGTATCTGACTACCCAGCAAGTAATGGGTGAAAAAGGCTATCTTTTAAAAGGGTACGCTGGCAAAAGAAAAAAAAAATTCTCAAATCATGTCAGAAAGTTATACAGATTTGTAAATTACTTCTATTGAAAAATTTGTAGTCTTACAGTACTTTTCAGCTGCAGTATGTCCTGCAGAAAGTGATGTATTCTTTCAAGTTTGACACAGTGCTCTCTGCTGCCACCTCTGTCCATGTCAGGAACTGTCCAGAGCAGTAGCAAATCCCCATAGAAAACCTTTCCTGCTCTGGACAATTTCTGACAGGGACAAAGGTGGCAGCAAAGATCACTGTGACACACTGGAAAAAATAACCCACTTTCTGCAGGACATACAGCAGCTGATAAGTACTGGAAGTTTTGAGATTTTTAAACAGAAGCACATTACTAGGCTATGTTCACACTGCGTATGAGTCCGGCCGTAGTGCGAACCGCAAATATACGCACGTAGTTTTGAGGTTGATGCGTTCGCTTGAGGCTATGTTAACATTGCGTATGAGTCCGGCCGTAGTGCGAACCGCGAATATACATAGAAGCATAACTGTACTACGGCGTATGTTCGCTGTTCGTACCCATCCGGCCGCATGTCCATTTTTTCTACGCCCATAGTTTCAGCCGCACATGTACGGCGGCGTACGAAATGCGGTCGGACTCATACGCAGTGTGAACATATCCCTATTCTGTATAACTTTCATACACCAGTTGATTTGAGAAAAAATATTTTTCACTGGAGTACCCCAACCCCTTAACGACCGCGGGCATATATTTACGCCCTGCGGTTGTTAAGGACGTTCAGAGCGGGGCCGCGCGGCGGCCGCGCTCTGAACCGCGGCGGTCCCGGGTGCCACTTGTAGCCCGGGAGCGCAGGTATTAGCGGGCATGGTCCGATCGCCGTGCCCGCTAATACAGTAATCGGATGCAGCTGTCAAAGTTGACAGCTGCATCCAATTACCGTTTGCAGCGTCTCCCTGGTGTCTAGTGGCGGAGATCGCTCCCCCGGGATGTTATCCCGGAGGAGCGATCTCCGTTTCTGAAGCCGGCCGGGGACCGCTCCAAGATGGCGCCGTCCCCGGCTCGCCACTCGTTTACTTCCGGCTGCAGCAGCCGAAAGCAAACGAGTGCCTATCTCATGGATCTCTGCAGCATATCTATGCAGCACAGATCTCTATGAGAGATCAAAGCACTTATACTAGAAGTCCCCTTGGGGGGAATAACCCTAACCCCAGGGGGGGATGACCCTAACCCCAGGAGGAATAACCCTAACCCCAGGGGGAATAACCCTAACCCCAGGGGGGCTTCTAGTATAAGTGTAAAAGTAAAAAAAAAAGTGTCATTATTAATAAAAAGCCCCCTCCCCTAATAAAAGTCTGAATCACCCCCCTTTTCCCAGGTTATTAATAAAAGTAAATAAATAAATAAATAAATAAATAAACATGTTTGCTATCGCCGCGTGCGTAATCGCCCGAACTATTAATTAATCACATTCCTGATCTCGCACGGTAAACGGCGTAAGCGCAAAAAAATCCCAAAGTACAAAATTGCGCATTTTTGGTCGCATCAAATCCAGAAAAATGTTAATAAAAAGCGATCAAAAAGTCATATATGCGCAATCAAGGTACCGATAGAAAGAACATGTCATGGTGCAAAAACTGACACCTCACACAGCCCCATAGACCAAAGGATAAAAGTGCTATAAGCCTGGGAATGGAGCAATTTTAAGGAACGTATATTTGTAAACAATGGTTTTAATTTTTTACAGGCCATCAGATACAAGAAAAGTTATACATGTTATATATCGTTTTAATCGTAACGACTTGTGGAACATATATAACAAGTCAGTTTTACCCCAGGGCGAACGGCGTAAAAACACATATTCACTAAAAACACAAAATGTGTTTTTTTTTACAATTTCACCACACATTGAATTTTTTCCTGCTTTTGCAGTGTACTTTATGCAAAAATTCAGCCTGTCATTGCAAAGTACAATTAGTGGCGCAAAAAATAAGGGCTCATGTGGGTTTCTAGTTGAAAAAATGCAAGTGCTATGGCCTTTTATGCACAAGAAGGAAAAAACGCAAAAATCAAAATTGCCTCGGTCCTTAAGGGGTTAAGCCATGTCAAGAACCGACACAGAAAATCTTTAGCTTTAGCTCTGTGTTCAGCACCAGGACAACACTTTGAATGCACCGTGCATTACAGGGAACGTTCCCGGCTGTTGTTACAACTTTCAATGTTCATAACATTTAATTCGCAATAAATTTTCACAGTTCTGCTCTTCTTTGATAGATCACATGACCTCCTTCCCATGGAAAAACTTGCCTCTGTTCCAATAGGACGGTTTTCAAAATAGTTGCCATGTTCCAGGCATAGCCTAAAGGAAAATTTCAGAAATTAAAGTATGTCATAAAACTTTTGACTCACCCCATACACTGGGCCCATAGTAATCACTAGTGCAACAAAATCTACTATGGACAGCAGAGAGCACTGTGTCAGACTGGAATACACCACTTCCCGCAGGACATATGTGGTGTACCCCCAGTGTGATGTTATATTGGAGGAGCGGCCGATCACTGGCTAGGTGGTGTAGTGTGATACCACTTCTATGGTGGATGGCCGAGATACAGCCGGTTGAGTTTGTTTACTACTTGTAAATGTGCAGCAGGTAATACAGGTTCCACAATATAAGGTTTCTTAGTTAAAGTCTCTGACATACACTTGACAAAGTTCCAATAGACACTTGATAAGAGAACGATCAGATCTGTAGGATAAGTGCAGTGTAGGATATAGTCGTGTTGGTTGAGTTGTGTTAAATAATACAAGAGGTAGAGTAGCAGAGAGGAGGATGTCGTGAGAGTCTCAACCCATGTAGTACTGTGCTCTGCCGGGATGTTGGAGGATGAGGTAGAATACTTGTAAGAAGAATAAGAATAAGAAGAACACCTGTGTCAGTGTATTGACCTTTGACTTCAGTCTTTACACCACCTTATGCCCACTAGACTCGGCTGAACCTTCCTAATGGGTGGCACAGGCCCCAGACCTTGTTACCTGGGATGCGGAATGCTGAGGGTTTGATGCTGACATCCGCGCTGTGAGACAGAGTTCATAGGCTTACTGCAACTTTGCTCTGTCCGGATCAGTTCCTGGCTCTTTGGCTCTGTTGTGGATACTGTCTTGATCTATGACTTCTCCTCGTCCATGGCGTGGGTTGAGGTTGTCTCTGGATAGTTCTCTCCTAAGAGGAGTTTAACACTGCATAGTGCTTTGGAGTGTTACTAGTGAAGAAGTTGTGAGAGACGTGCTGTCTTGCGTCCTTCCCATGCGGGGTACTGACTAAGACTGACTTGCTATTCCTGTCTCCCGTGGGTGAAAGAGTGGAACAGAAGAGGAAAGGAGGGGGATGATAGGAGAGAAGAAAGCAGACATCCTACTGGTCTACAGAGTCTGGTGACACACAAAAAAAATAACCCTTTGCGATGCTTCAGCTGTGCAGCTTCTATATACACATACATAATACAGCGACATCTAGTGGCTTACTTTTAGTACTACTTTTACCACGATAAGAATACAAAAAGTACAGGCTTTTGCAAAGGGTGTATGTAACTGTAACACCCCCAGTGAAATTTACAAATCTGTACAACTTTCTCACACAGGTTAATTCACAAACCTTTTTGTTTCGTCTGGGGTGCTTTAAAGTGAATGTACGATCAGGTACATCATCATTAACGGATCGGCGGTGGTGCGTGGATGTCAGTGCCATAGTCCTTTTACTTATAACTGCAGGGCTGTTGATGATTCTTCTGTTCGGCATTGTGAAGATAGCCCCTAATTCCCCTCATGCTAATCTGGTGTTTAGGAGCATTTGGGGCATCGCCCCTTGGCCCGGAGCACCACTGCTTTTCACCCAGCCCACCCCCTCCTGTGCCGCCCACTATGCATATTCATACATGCATAGTGGGCAGCACGGGAGGGGGCGGGCTTGGCAGCATGGAAGGGGGCACCTGGGCAGGATGTAGTGGTGCTCTGAGCTGATGGGTGATGCCCCAAATGCTCCTAAACCCCAGATTAGCATAAGGGGAATCATTTGGCGCATCACCTGTCGGCCCGGAGCACCACCGTGCCTCACCCAGCCTGCCCCCTCTTCATACATGCATAGTGGGCAGCACAGAAGGGGGCAGGCTGGGCGGGATGCAGTGGTGCTCCGGGCTGACAGGCCCCAAATACTCCTAGGCCCCGGATTAACATAGGGGAAATTAGGGGCTATCTGCCGAAGAGAAGAATCATTAACAGCCGTGCAGTTATAAGGTAAAGAGCTTCTGGGGCATATCAGCATGTTCATTGGCAGAACCTGCCCCTTTAATGTAAAAAAAACACATTTACTATCACATTTTACCATCTGTATTTTATTTAATCCTGAAATTTAGCACTTTTCATTGTGGCCATTAGCCATAATAAAAATTAACTCTTCTTTAGATATAACATTATAGCAGTCTCCACTTCATCTTCACATACGAAATGACAGTGAAAGCTAACGCCAATATATAGATACAATGGGATCAGGCCATTCACAATAAATTATGGGCACATCTCTCCTCCTTGCACAATAACGTCTGCTTTCTGCTCAGGTCACAGAGCATGCCTAGAAAACTCTTCTATTGTTTCCTATTCCAATGTAGCTGCTGTAAAGCACAACTCTTAACGCTGTTAATGGGGCAGAGCAGTAGCACAGACAGTATGGCTGCCCTATAATAATGTAGAAAAAAATGTATTCAATAAAATTCCCATCAGAAAACAGAAACCGATAAGAATTAAGAACATGTTTCAGTATCTGCCTCAAATGAATATAACAAATCTAGGCGAGACATTCCCTTTCATGTCATCAGTCAGGGCCTGGTGTACATTAATACCAAGGGGGTTTATAAAAAGCTTTATAACTGGTGAAAGCTGAAAGATCAGGTATAAAGTCTTACCGCAAGGAATGCACATTGCTCCTGCGTGAACACAAACTTTATATATAGAGGTCCCAAATACGGAGAGGCTTTATTTTTGTCATCCCTCAGTGAAGAATAGACAGATATGTGATAGGACATGTAACCTGACAATAACAGATTCGGGGGTTGTGTTGGGGGTCATGGTGGGGGGTGGTGAGTACTTTGCTTTTTGCATGTACAGTTAATGGCTATCTACCGCTCCAATTAACCTCTGGTTTCACTGTCGATGAAATTCTGCAGATCTGCACGCAATGACACCCGGAGACAGTGCTAATTTATATCACAGCTATCTGGCTGATCGTTCAGCTGTCTGTTCATTCATGTTGAGCTGGGCCCTGGCCAAATGGATAGAATGGAGTGGCACTATTCTGCTTACACAGGCCTGTGCTGCACTTAGATGAAACAAAATAGACTTCTTACTCAAGGTGTCATCTTAATTGAAATGGCTTCGTATGGAGACTGCGCATGAGCGAGACCGCCGGGGGGCTGCAAATCTGCTGAGATCATTCAGGAACAAACTACATCGCATAGCACAATACTGCATGGTAATGTTAGAGAGAGAGTGCACCGGCACTGCATAGGGACACTCTTGGGGTAAAACTGTTTATAGGCTATTATATAGTCTATGTATTTACTTAAAGGAGTATTCCACCTAAGAGCTAACTCACCAAGTCCCCCTGAGTATTTTGAACCATCTCCTGTCTTTCTAGCTGCCATTGTTCCTTCTAAAAGCTGGTCTAGTACTAAGATGGTGCTGGCCAGGAAGCTACATTTCCCAGCATGCATTGCACCTCAAAGCCAACTGCCAAGTATCCACCTCATCTTGTAGCATCTGCCCATCCCTGGCTCAATCTGATCGTGCTTTAGGCTATGTTCACACTACGTGAACATCTGGCCGTTCCGTGACCCCGGCCGGGTCACGGAACGGCCGGTCTTAGCCTGGATCATCACGGCCGGTACTTAAGTACCGGCTGGATGATCTTCCCTCCGTGGAGCTCTGATGCGGGCGCATCAGCACGCGCCCGCATCAGAGCTTCCCTTAGCCCACAGTGAAGCAAGCGGCCGGAGCCGCTCGCTTCACTGTGTGAACTGCCAGGTCTTTCTGCGGACGGAATTAATTGAAAATAATGGACCTGTCAGTTGTTTGCGGCGCCGCATGGGAACCGGCCGGAGCGTATATGATGTGTGTACGCTTCGGCCGGGATCCCATAGCAAACAATGCTATGTTCCACCCTGCAAATCTACGGCTGTAGTTCTGCGGCAAGAACTACGGCCGTAGATTCACGTAGTGTGAACATAGCCTTACACTGTAAACAAAGAAGAGAGGGGCAGACAGAGAGAGAGATCAACTGTGTTTCCTTTCCCCTATACTGCTCAGGAGGCTGTCACAGTTTTTTATGTTTTTTCCTCTCCTTAGCCAGGTCCTCGCTGATTGGTTTGATGAAAGTGGTGGGCGGAGTTACAGATGAGGTGTTACAGCTTGCTTGGCAACAGAAGAGACAGAGATCATGTGATTTTGGTCTCAGAAGGGAGGGGGAAGACAGAGGAGTGGAGACAGAGTGGACCAGGAAGTGAGGATTTTCAGTAGCTTTAGGGTATGAGTCAGGATGTGCTTCAGAGAAACAGCCCAATTAATGTAATAGAAAACTGCTACACACAAATGTAGATTATGGGTGGGGATTGAACAATGTTAAACCTTTCTTAAGCGGAGTTCCCCTTTAAGGAATATTCTGGTACTTTGTGTGGGGTAATTATGCTAATGTTTTGGGGAACACTAACTTTCTTTATAACTTTATGACTTCTTTTATGGGAAAACAAATGTGGACACCTATTTCTTTTATGGGGAAGTGTGGAATTGTTTGTGAAATGATTTGGCACTGTATATGGGGGCACTATGACAATGTTGATGTGGGCACTCTAGCTTGTTTGTAGGGCACTCTGGCATTGTCCATGTATTGATATGGCAATGTATATGTGACAATTGTGACAGTTATGGAGAAAATATTTATGGGGCACTCAGACATGTTTTATGGGGCACTCTGGTATCGTTTATCTTGTGGCACACTCGTTCGCATTGTTCGTGGGAATCCTGTGGTACTCTATAGGGTTCTCTGGCTATTGTTGTGTCAGTGTGATATAAATTTGAAAGATAAGCCGTCATTGCTGTTATTAAGTCCCTGGGCGCCCCTACATGATGCATTCTTTCTTATTCTCTACATTTAGGGTCCTATTACACTAAGAAATTTTTAACGATTAACGACTAACGATAAACGGTTGCAAATGAGATTGTTTATTGTTAACCTGAAATGGTTTACCATATTACACAGAAGGATAATCGTTAGTTACGATCATTACTATAATCGTTTATTCCTTCTGATCCCAGAAAAACAATGAACAATGTGCAATTACCCTGAACGATTAGTGAAAAAATGTGGAACGATTAACGATAATTTTAAGTTCAGATCTATATCAACAATCAACGACATACAAACTATTTTTCGATCATTGCCTGCAATTACACAGAACGATTATCGTTTAAATTCAAACAATTTAACGATTTTTCGCACAATAATCGTCCCGTTTAATAGGGCCCTTAGGTTGCGTTCACACAAGACGGATCCGCAGCGAATTTGTAGCTGCGAATTTGAAGCGAGATCCGCTGCGGATCCCTGTCCTGTAAGGTCTATGGGCAGACATACTCGCAGCAGGATGCACATGTCGGGAGACCACCCGTTAACGCCCGGCCGGAGCATATACAATACCTGCTCCGCGATCCGGCTTGCTACGGGTTCTTGGGTGCACGTCACACTCAGCCAGTCAGTGTGCTGCCCCGACACTGCAGATCCGTCCTGTGTGAAGGCACCCTTAAGAGAGCAGGTTCAGGGGTGAGCTGTTTTTCCAGTAGTGCACACATAGTTACCTCCTCCCTTAGATGCTTAGCCAAAAACAGCACAACTCTTAGGGGGAAATTTATTAAGGGTTTTGCGCCTATTTTTAGGTGAATAATTAGATTTTTTTACCGATTTTTGGTCTAAGTTCTATTTATGAACCAGTAATCGACAGGCAAATATGTTTTGGATGCAACTTTTTTTATAAACTGCCTGCTTTGAATATTCACCCAAAAGTTCACTACCAGGTGAATATGATTGCACAATTTTTGCTTTTTTGCGCCTTTTTTTGTGACTTTTTACTCAGATGCATTCACTATAGCAGTGCTACAATTTAATTCAATCAGTCACAAGATATTGGAAAAGAATATACACCAACCCCCATTAGAATAATCACACAAATTAGAAAATTTCCCCCTTAATCCTTACTGCTATGTTACAAAATGGTACAGGTAAAAGTGCAGTGAACAGGCTTCAATGTACTGTGCTATTATAGATGGCATATGAAGGGTGAATGGGTTACTGATACACTGGATTTGCAAGGTGTGAGCAGAAACGCAAGAAACAGTAACAGCAATGAAGGGATTACACTAAACACTGTACTGCTGAGGAGCTAAAAGGGTGGGAGGATTAGACTGCAGCACTGTCGACACAAGTACACTACTATTAACTAAGGACAGATGCCCAGAGTTTTATAGATGGTTAAAGATAATAGAGAAGCCTTGATTTACCTTTCAGGACCAGTGAGAATTATCAAAAGCAGACAGACAGACAGACAGACTCAGCATGCAAATACACAGCCCGGGCTGTTTTTCTTTCTATCCTACTATCCCTCTTATTATTCTGAGGATAAGACAGTGATTTTTAAAGGCTGGAATACCCCTTTAATGTTTGGGTCATTACATGAGATTTTGGAAAGCGTGGTATGGGACCATATGACGGCTTGAAGCTCTTGTTATGCTATAGAAATGCATAGGGGGGGTTTTCACTGCGCATATGACATCGGCTATTTGTTAATCTGGTCATGAACATTAGATTAGATGAACAATGATAATTTATGCTGGGTCAGCTAACCGTTTTATGTATATGGGAGGCTCCCGACTCTCCCCTGATGGCAGATGGTGCTACCAGGGGGGTGACCATAGGTGTCTGGCAGTGGATTTCTCCCCACAAATAATAATTTTGGTCCTTTACATTTTTCAAATACCTGTAATTTATACAACACAGATATATTCTTATAAATTATAAGCAGACAGGTATAGTTATATACAGCTATATACAGATCTTCCAAGGCTTTTCATTTATAATGCATATAGGAATTTGACTTTGAAAGTGGAGCTACACTTTGATCACTGCAAGCGAAATGTAACATACAGTATTCATGTTGGCATGCTAAATATATATATATATATATATATATATATATATATATATATATCCAAATCCAGTATACCTAGCCCAATATTACCAGCCATACAAGTATACAAGAAACAGGCAGTACCACAAGACCATGACCACACACAACAACAACATGGGGGAGATTTATCAAACAGGTGTAAAGTACAATTGTCTTAGTTGCCCCAGCAACCAATCAGAATTATCCTTTCATTCCTTACAGACTCTTTGAAAAATGATAGGTGGATTCTGATTGGTTGCTAGGGGCAACTAAGACAATTCTACTTTACACCAGTTTGATAAATCTCCCCCATAGTGTCTGAATATTGGGGGAGATTTATCAAACATGGTGTAAAGTGAAACTGGCTCAGTTGCCCCTAGCAACCAATCAGATTCCACCTTTCATTTTCCAAAGAGTCTGTGAGGAATGAAAGGTGGAATCTGATTGGTTGCTAGGAGCAACTGAGCCAGTTTCACTTTACACCATGTTTGATAAGTCTCCTCCATTGTCTCTATGCTACACAGACCAATATGACCCTTACACGGTGATTATGTAGCTGTAGATATACAGACTGTACAGGTGATTACATACAATTACATCCAGTGACTCACAGGGTGCGCCTTTTCTTACTATAGATTATCTCTTTTCTGGCCTTTTCCATCTGGCCTAGCCCGCCGTAACATCTTCTCCCATCCACATCTTGTATCCGTAGAATCTGTTGGGCAAACAATAAGTTGCCCACCTGTATGTAGCCAGGTGTCTCAGTATAGGTAGATAGGTTCCTCCCTGTGTTCAGCTTCCCCCAGTAAGTATATGCTCCTCAGTAGGTAGTTGTGCCGCTGCAGGTAGTCAGGTGCCTCCCAATAGAAAGGTGCCCACCAGTAGGTAGTTGGTTCCCCCTTTAAATATATATCACCCTCAGCAGGTAGTTTCCCCCTTGTAGGTTGCCAAGTGCCTTCTCATAGGTAGATGGGTCTCCAATAGGTAGCTGCTGCTCCCAGTAGGTATATACTGTCAGGTAAGCAATGTCCGTTATTTATTTATTCTTTTCCAAATTATTCATTATGCCAATATATTTAAAGTGTCACTGTTGTTTAAAAAAACTTTTAAAATGTCATCAAGACATGTCAAAGGTTTTGATTGGTCCAGGTCTGAGTGTTCAGATCAATAATGTTCATAAGAACAAGCTGGGAGAAGACCACGCTAAGTGCTATCGTCCTCTGTGTCACATGATGAGTCAAACTCCTAATGTAAGTCTACAAAGACCGACTCTTTCACTTACACTTTCCCCGCTCGAAATGGGTCTGAAAACTCACACCCGGACCGATTAAAACTTTTGACATGTCTCTATGACATGTCAAAAGTTTTTCCAAGTGACATACCCTTTAATTAGTAACTGGCATTATATATCATCTATTTTTAGTTGTTGCTATCTTTTTTCTATCTGAAAATTCCTGAAATTGTTTCCTTCCATTGGGTCATGTGATCTCATAGTGACCCCCCGGAAATTACATGTGTTTCTGTGCTCTCAATGGACTCACCATCTCAGACAGCAGAACCTCAGACTGTTCCACAGCAGCTTCCAATGTAGGGGTGGGGGTGGAGGGTCAAGACAGAACCCCCCCATCACAGTTAGTGATAATGATTGTACAGCATCGGTCACAGAGTTACAATGGATTTCATCACAGTTCAGCCTCCCTGACTATATACTTCTTTAGCGATATATAGAGATTACATTCTACTGCTAGCAGGCAGAGATAGTACTGACTGTAGTTGCTCATGTGATGCTGTGCTGATGCATCATGGGGAAGGATGCATTCTGAAATCTGAAAGTCAAAATGGTGGCTGATCAGAGGTCACATGACCCAGATAGAGTAATGAAATACACGGATGCAGCAGAGCTGGGATGAAACAGATGACACTGCAGACATGCAGACATAGTGATGTTGTATGTACAAAAAAATCTGCTTCTTTAGTTTTTAGAATTAGTGAATGATAAAGCAAACATCACCTTTTATATATCAATTTTATATAATGTATAGATGTGTAGAAGCAAACTGTAAAACGGGGTTCAAGGGTGAAGCTGGTTAAGCTACCGCAGCTTGATTTCAGGCTTTTATGTATGTTTGAGCGTGTAAAGATTTTTTTTTTTTTCTACAATGAATAATACCTCTCTACATTGGATATTTTAACAATACAAATTGCATTACTCCCATAAGGAAATACGGATACACTGACACTAATAGAACATTTGCAAACCATTGACTTCCTGTCTCTCTCTAGTTGGCAGATTATCAAAGATTGAAGAGAAGATACAACGTAGCTATTGTAGATACTGAATCGATATCTGGCGCGGGGCCTAGAGGTCAGACAAAGTACTTAGACGGGCATTTTGCCAGACGAAAAGAGATGTCAAGGAAATCAATTAGACTCTAAAGAAAGAGCAGTCAGTGTACTGAAAATCCAATCTTGGAAGGCTTCGTACAGTTCAAAAGAAACCTATTAACATAAGTTATATTGTTGTGCGCCTTTAATACATATTCCCCCCCTACTCAGACATGTTGTGGATGTCGCAGCCAGCCGGCCTTGGGCAATGGGGAAATGTCTGTTTTGCTGCAGATTAGATACGTATTGAAAAATTCTGCACAGACTACGCATTTTATTATTATTATTTTTTTTACTTATTTACAATTTTTTATACTGCTGAGTCTCTAACATGAGTCTCCGCTTAATATATCACCATAAAACAACTTGTCAGAAAATATAGCGAGCCGCGCGTGAAGAAGAAGAAGAATGAATGATATTTTATATTGGTCGTACATAGGGATTGCAAGGGTCCTGCCTGGGGCCATGAAAAATAGAGAGAACAATTTTAATATAAAAGTCAGAATTCTGGGACAAAAAGTGATGATGATATTTTTTATTTTTTTTGTATCTAAACAAAAAATCAGAATTATTAAAGAAGTAATAAAAAAAAGTTTTTAATTAGAAAGTTACACATTACTACTAGTTAGAATTTTTAAACCTTCCAGTACTTATCAGCTTTCAAGTCTGACACAGTGCTCTCTGCTGCCACATCTGTCCATGTCAGGAACTGTCCAGAGCAGGAGAGGTTTTCTATGGGGATTTTCTGCTGCTATGGACAGTTCCTGACATGGACAGAGGTGGCAGCAGAGAGAACTGTGTCAGACTGGAAAGAATACACCACTTCCTGCAAGACATCCATCAGCTGATAAGTACTGGAAAACTTACAATTTTTCCATCTGACCTAGACCGCCGTGACATCTTCTCCCATCCATATCTTGTATCCGTAGAATCCGTTAGGCCCAACTGTAAGTAGCCAGGTGCCTACCTGTAAGTAGCCAGGTGCCTCCCTATCGGTAGATAGGTACCTCCCATCGCTATGGCACCATTTTTTGTGAACTACCCCTTTAAGACCATAGCTCTTGCTTTAAGACCAGCTTGAACATAATTATATATTCATCACAAAAACTCAACTAATAGAAAATCTAACATAATTTTTGGTAAATTTTTCTCTATCTTTATCTATGAGTTGATTTAAATACAAGAAATCTACAATTTAGCAAATTCCAGTTCCACTTTCCTCTCCTCTCTGGCAGCGGCTCAGGTCAGACTTCGTACATTTTTGTTTAGAATAATTCTTGTGCAATGTTTTTCGAGTTCACAAAACATCAGTCGATGTCAATCACATGTTAATCCCCAAATCTGGTAAAGTGTTAAACACTCGTTACAAGTGAGAAAAGGAATGAGGCTTTTTACAGTTCAGAGTTTAGTGTGTAACTTAAACTTGTCCCTGTAAGAGATCTCTGATGTCCCGCTCGTAGCGCCAGATTACCACATTCTTAGCGGATGGCTATTTTCACCATTTTAGAAATATTTCATCCCCCCCTCCCGGCACTAACATGAACTGAGGGGTCTTGTATTTGTCAACCTCGCTTGATGAAATCTCCTCATAAAAAAAGAAATCCTTGAATTCCCTTCTAAAATCCCAAAAATATTTGAAAATGTTTTTAACAGATGTTGGATTTCCAAAAGGGGCCACCATTGCAAAAGGTGACTCTTACAATGTTTCCTCCAGGGGCTAAAAAGGTCTTTTTCTCTACATTGGCCCATTTCTCCCATGTTGCCGCTGTCCTGGTGCTTTGGCCATCATTTACAGTAATTATAAAAAAATTGGGCCCTCTTAGGAGCAGCCTGACACGACTACAGTCCTGGACGCCCTGATGACCTCAAACCATTTTTCATTTTATTTTTTTGCTAACATTTCAAATATTGAGAATTAATCAGAAATTAATTCCCCTCTGCCAGAGCCCCCTCCAGTGCCAAGCCAAGATGGCAGCCATGGCATGGTGGAGTAGAAGCTTAGTACCACTAGTCTAGGGACTGCAGGGGGGGAAGTGATTAAGATTAGTAAAAGTGATTTTTTTTTTAAATTCAAATCTTTATTTTTACAATTTTATAAAAAAATTTACAAAAATATTTTACAAAAGGGATGCAAATATAAATACAGATTCAACAATGTGTACATTCCAAGTCCGCATGACATAACAGCATAACAGTGACCAAAAAGGCCAAGAATTCATTCAGTCTATCCATTACTAAAGCATTCACCACGGATAAAATTATATACCAGAAGTAAAAATGATTTTTAAGTTAGTAGGTACTTACCTCTCCTTGTACCCGTGGTGGGAGCAGCCCGGGACCCCCCGCCGGAAGTAATCTTTCCCCAAGTTGTGATGACGGCGAAAAGGCCTGTCCCGACTGCAAGGTCCTGTCCCAGTCATTTACTGGCTGAGTGGCCAATCCATCAGCCAGGTCGTAACATGGACATTTCAGAGATCCCTGAGCTCGGGGGGGGGGGGGGTCCTGCTCCCACTGCTTGCCGTGGGCACGAGGAGAGGTAAGTCCTCCCTTCCTCTGCAGGCTGCAGGATTTTAGCAATCATCGGACTTCTCCTTTAAGCCTATACTTTAGACAAGTGTTGGTTGAACCCATTGGACACTGGACTGGCTGACCAGCTAATGTGTGAAATGGCTCCCTCTCTTTCCAGCTTTCCAGGTAAACAGCTAGCAAACCGCACAACCATCAACAACCATTAACAATAAAACTTTGCCAAACAACAAGGGAGGGTACCAAAGTCTTAATATGAAGCTCCAGGCCCACTGTATAATCAGTAGGGCCCCCAACCACCATGTACCATTCCTAATATTGTTGTCTTTGGTCCTTCTAGGTTGTAAGGCCTATAATGTGTTGGCTACTTCTTCATTCTCTATAGCTATGCTTTTTGAGGGAACCTCATCTTACTTATTCAATCTCCTAATATTGGATCTGTCTTAAAACAAACCAGTAAACAGGATAACAGAAGTGTACATAAACCCATGGCTTGATAGGGCTTCCCATTGTGATTGCATGCATACTTTTTCACTTTAACAATCCTCTTCATTGGAGAGATATAAGCCTTTTCGTCATTATGCAAATTAAATGATATCTCGTATATGGAGAGGGCTGCTGAAATAAATAGGGTATGCCTGGAATCATAATGACTACCCTTACCTAGCCATGGATTTTTATTTTTATTTTATACCACTGTTTTCGTGTCATAACTACCACTGTAGCAGCAATAGCGGCTGCTATGGGGCCTGCTGCTTCAGGGGCCCCCTCCTGTAATACACTGTTCACCCTGAGCTGTCATCATTTGCAGCACCCGGTGAGCCTCTCAGGTTCTGCAAATGTCCCTTTAACTGCAAGCACTCCTGACTACGCTTGACGGCTTAGTGGTCAGTCGGGAAGGGGGCCCAACCAAATTTTGCTATGGGGCCCAGCCATATCTAGTTACTCCCCGGCTTAAAGGAGTTGTCTGGGAAAAATTTGCCATGATGCTGGGACAGCGGGGGACGTGTCAGTAATGTATACTTACCTGTCCCACTGACCTGCCACTGCCGATTCCCAGGCTGCCCGCTCTGTTGTCAGTGCTTTGAAAACATCCGGTGGCGATGCGCCGCCCCCACCGGAAGTGACAGCTCAGCTTAGAGTCTATGCTGACCGGCCATTTCCCATGGGAACAGGATGTCATTGGATGTTATGAAAACACTGATAGCGGTGCAGAGCCAAAATCCTGGGAACTGGCAGAGGTGAGGGGCAGGACAGGTAAGTATACATTAATGATATGTCCTCCGCAGTATGAATCTTTCCCGGACAACCCCTTTAAATAAATCTGGATGTGATGGCATTAATAGTGCATAATACCGATATAACACCTTATTATGCCGCATTTTACAATGTAAACCTTTATGCCGTATGATGATTGGCCACATAGCAGGTGATGTCAAATATACTTAGAAAAAAAGTCAGGAATAGCGGCAAATAATATTTGTGCCTAAAGGGGTTAAATCGGGTTGTTGAAACACATTTCAATATTTACTAAAATAAAAGCCCAACAAGTTGAATAGATTAATAGAAAAATGTCCTTCTCACTGGCGAGGCTTTAAGTGTCTATACATTAAAGCCCTCTCGCAGCTGTCCTGATCCTGCAGACATAAATTCAGCAGGGTGAGCGTTGCGTTCTAGACAAGGCCGGGTAACACATTTGTTATTTTGTCTGGAATATGAGCGTATTTATGGCTCCATATGGCTCACGTCAGTCTGTTAATTACCATTTCTCATTTAAATCAATGTACCGTGTAAAACTATTCACAACCACATAATACCGACAGAGACATCGCTGACTGGGGCTGAAGCTGGAGGACGGTAGTGATCTAGGCACAAAGCGTGGGCGGTAATTGCCCTGTGTGCGATGCCAACGTGTTTGGGAGGGTTTACACTTAAAGGTGTTGAGTAATAACAGCTTTATTAAATCTGACAACTTGAAGAATTATGGGACCGCACAAAATGTTCCCATTCGGTGGGGTTTCCCAGTTGGATATGTCGATAGTTTACTCATTCAGCATGTGGGTTGGGTTATTGGGGTCAATGACTCTTTGAAGAGCTTCAATGGTCTATCTGTATGTTCCCTTCAACCTTATTCACATGAATTGAGCTGTCGTTTCCGTTATCCCTTACCTGTTGAAGCTCGTTTTTTCCTGTGGTCATCTCTACACACTCTCCTGCTTTTACTTAAAGGGGTTATCCAGCGCTACAAAAACATGGCCACTTACTTCCAGAGAAAGCATAACTCTTGTCTCCAGTTCAGGTGTGGTTTGCAATTAAGCTCCATTCACTTCAATGGAACAAGGTTACGAAACCTGCACCCAAACTGGAGACAAGAGTGGTGTTGTCCCTGGAAGAAAGTGGCCATGTTTTTGTAAGGCTGGATACCCCCTTTAACCTGCTTGTCTTCTGGCATTTTCACCAGTTCTGAGCTGGCCTCCTGGAGGACTGGGCTCCCTCTAGTAGCAAGCGTGCGTCTGTTCACCTGTATTTATAGCTCAGCCCACAGGTTGCAGAGAATTCCAGGTTGTTTACCTGAGGGTATATATAGCCACAACCTCCATACTCCTGTGCTCAGTAGTTGGTGTGTGTCAGTCATAGGGATGCACGATGCACCGAAATATCGATACTACTATCGATATTTCGGGCTAAAAAACGGTTCGGTACCAGGATTTCCTGGTATCGATACTTTATGTTAAAGCTGCACTATTAGGCAACTTAACATAAAGTATAACGCAGAGAACATGGCCGGCGGCTAGCTGAGCGCCGGCCGTGTTCTCTATGTGCCTCTCACTGCCCCTGCAGTCTCCTCCTCTGTTCTCTCTCCTTCCGCTCCCGGCGGCGCCAATTTTAAATAGCCGGCACTTTGCGATCGCTAGTGCCGGCTATGTAACTGTGTAGATGCCGCTGTCACACTGACAGCGGCACCTGACCCTTCCTAAGCCCGCTCCGTATGCAGCAGGGGTCGGCTACTGTATGTAGCAGACCCCCGCTGAAATGATTTATGCAGAGGAGCCGGAGCTGCACGGAGGTCTCCGCGGCTGGAGAGGGAGAGGAGGACGGAGAGGGAGAGAGGAGGAAGGAGGAGAAGGCTGGAGAGGAGGACGGAGAGGGAGAGAGGAGGAAGGAGGAGAAGGCTGGAGAGGGAGAGCGGGAGGTCCGAGAGAGAGGACACATGTGAGGATCCAGCCGGCTGGCAGGTGGGTGAGGTGCAGGGGCTGTGAGGTGCCGACATCAGCATAAGTATGTGTATAGCAGAGCCAAGTGAGCAGTGTATAGCAGAGCCAAGTGAGCAGTGTATAGCAGAGCCGAGTGAACAGTGTATAGCAGAGCCGAGTGAGCAGTGTATAGCAGAGCCGAGTGAGCAGTGTATAGCAGAGCCGAGTGAGCAGTGCATAGCAGAGCCGGCTAAGTAGTGTATAGCAGAGCCGAGTGAGCAGTGTATAGCGGAGCCAAGTGAGCAGTGTATAGCGGAGCCGAATGAGCAGTTTATAGCGGAGCCGAGTGAGCAGTGTATAGCGGAGCCGAGTGAGCAGTGTATAGCGGAGTCGGCTAAGTAGTGTATAGCGGAGCCGAGTGAGCAGTGTATAGCGGAGCCGAGTGAGCAGTGTATAGCGGAGCCGAGTGAGCAGTGTATAGCGGAGCCGAGTGAGCAGTGTATAGCGGAGTCGGCTAAGTAGTGTATAGCGGAGCCGAGTGAGCAGTGTATAGCGGAGCCGAGTGAGCAGTGTATAGCGGAGCCGAGTGAGCAGTGTATAGCGGAGTTGTCTGAGTGATAGCTGTACTCTGTACACAGTTATGTAAAAAACGCAAATCTTTACTTTTAACGTAATAAAATTAAAAAAGCTCCATAAATTGGTATCTCTGTAATAGTGCAGGCCTGAAGAGTATAGAAAACATTTCAGGTTTATTATATTCGCTGTCTAGGGAGTATTATATTTCTATTGTTGTGTTTTTTTAAAATATTTTAGTAAGTATCGAACTGGTATTGAGTATCGAAATAAAAGTGTTAGTATCGGTATCGAACTGAAAATTCTGGTATCGTGACATCACTAGTCAGTCAGCAAACCACTTCTGTGCTCCCTGGCTATCTGCCACTTCCTTGCTTTTTCCATGGAGTTTTTCTCACTACAAATCCCACAATTCATGGAGCACATGGTCTGATGAGTTCTTCTTGAATTGCATTAAAGGGGTTATTCAGGATTTTAAAAAAAAACCAAAAAACATGGCTACTATCTTGTAAAAACAGTGCCACCGTTATCCTCAGGTTGTGTGGGATATTACAATTAATCTCCATTCACTTCAATGGAACCGAGCTGCAAACCCACAACCAAACTGGAAAGGACAAGGGTGGTGCTGTTTCTGAAAGAAAGTGGCTATGTTTTTCTGAGCCTGGACAACCCCTTTAATTGGCTAAAAGAAGGCCACCCTATGGCATGATGTGTGAAAAAATATTAACTCAAAATACATTCTGGACTAAGGAAATAGGTGTAATATACATCACAATCAATAGCTGCTACAGTGTAGAAATAGTATCCTGACAATATGAGAGATGCTGACAGTTGTGAGGTCAATGTTAGAAAAAAAACCTGCAGAATTTGGAATGCAGCTCTGGATACTTCATTTTATTGTTAGGAACCCCGAAATTCAGAAGGTCATTTGACCTTCTGTAGTTTTCCTGAAGTCAGATGGGCGGGGACTTAATTTTAAAAGAAGTGGTATGAATCATGCTCAATATGAGGCTGAGAGGGTGAATAAGGATACGCAGTGTGTGAATATGAGGCTAAGGGTAAAGTGAATCAGGATGAGGGGGTATATCAGATTAAGGGGGTTTAATTATGAGGATTAGGGGGTAAATCAGGCTCAGAAGTGTGACTAAGAAGCTGAGGGTGAAGTAAATCAGACTTGGGGGTGTATGTATATATAAGGGCTGAGGTGGTGAATCAGGTTCAGAAGTGTGAATAGGAAGCTGAGGGTGGGGTAATTCAGGCTTGGGGGTGTAAATATGAGACTGAGGGAGGGGTAAATCAGGCTTAGGGGGGAGTAAATATGAGACTCTGGGTAAAATGAATCAGGATGAGGGGGTAAATCAGATTCAGGGGGTGTAATTATTTTTTTTTAAAAGGTTTTATTTATGCAGTTTTCCAATACGAACAACCATTGAACATAAACAGAACAAACAATACGCCTAACATCAGCGTTGAATCATAACATAAGAAATTAGTCAGTGGAATGCTTATACAGAGCAATAAGAGAGTACTGGTTCGCTAAGCTTACAGTGAATAGCTACAACTAGATCCCTAATCAAGATCCGAACCTTGGTCCCTGATGGCATCTCGTTATGTAAACAGTGACAGTAGGGAGAACAGCTCGATGCCCAGGGCTCGAAGGAAAGGGGAAAGAAAACAAAAACAAAAAAACGCACCGCACAACACACATCAACATTCATACCGCATTCATACTCTGCGACACTCCCGCCCGCCGTCCCCAATCCAAAAGGCAAGCCAGGCCACCCCCACTCACGTATGACTATATAGGCGAAGCCGTATCAGGTACAGCCAGCCACTGGGACCAGACCTTGTCAAACTTTTTGGGACAATTCCTCTTCTGGTAAAGCACCCTATACAGGGGGACGTAAGAGTTAACTAAGGATTTCCACTGTGAAAGAGAAGGGGTTTCGGGAGATTTCCATGCCATAATCACCACCTTCCTGGCGCAAAATAGTAGAATACGAAAGAATAAGCGCCGATATGTGCCGAATATAATAGTATCTATGATACCAAGTAGGCATACCTGGGGAGATAGAATCCGGGGGAAATCAAAGTACTGATGCAAAAACAGCAGCATCAAGGACCAGAAACGAAGCACCTTAGGACACGAAAATACAGAATGCAAGAAGGTTCCCGTGTCACCCTGACAGCGGAAGCAGATATCATCTGCTGCCATTCCCATGAGCTTCAGACGGGCAGGAATATAATAGACCCGATGTAAGAATCTGAATTGTATGAGAATATCCCGTGCACTCACTACTGAGGACAGAAAGTAATCAGTGACGTCTTCCCAATCATCTGCCGATAGCTCTGGAATATCGATCAGCCACTTAGCATAAGCCTTGTCGTATGGCTTCACACTCACTGAATGTAAAAGAGCGTAAATGTTTGTCAGGGGTTTATCCAGATCTTCCGTGCGCAGCATAGTCTCCTGGGCAGACTCTGCCAGGGTAACCGCACTCGTCCCAAACTCAGCCCGCACCAACTGCAAGAACCAAAACGGATTTATCGGGGGACAGTTCAGGGAGCTTCGTAGTTCCCCAGAGGAGAGAAGGCCAGTTGTGCCAGGAAATAGTTGACCCAGGTATTTAAGTCCCCTAGCAGTCCAATACCCCATCAACCACAGAGGAGTCTTGTGAGAAAGGTAGGGAGTAGGACTATTCAGTTTCCTCTGCGCTTGAGACCACGCAACCACCACCGCTCTCACCGGAAGCAAAGGGGCGTCACCCAAGTTTCGGTATCTGTAAAGGGTGTTTGCCAACCCTTCATAAGAACCCATCAAGGCCCCATACAAAGAAGTGGCTGCATTACTGTAGTCGATATCCAACCACCAATGAGCGTAGACCAGTTGTGAGGCAAGATGGTATGTATAAAAGTCGGGGGCCGCAAGCCCTCCGTATTCCTTGGGGGCCTGGAGGGTAGAAAGGCTAAACCGAGGGCACTGTCCCTGCCAGTAAAAGGCCCTTGAAATACTATCAAATTTTTTTTAAATAACGGGGAAGGGGGGTGGGGCAGTTATGGAGGAGACATGTCAATTTGGGGAGGTATATCATTTTAACAATGTTGATCCGGCCAAGCAGCGAAAGGGGGAGAGGCGCCCACAACTTTAACTTGGTCTCAGTATGTGACAGTAGCGGGTCTAAGTTCAATTTTTTATAATCGGAGACCTCTGGGGAGACTATGACACCTAGGTATTTAAACTGCCGGACAACGGTAATGGGAACAGGGTGGTATTGTGGTGATGGCATTGCGCCTGGGAGGGGAAAGAGGAGGGATTTGTCCCAATTCACACATAACCCAGAGCATGACCCAAACTGGTTCAAGAGCGTCAGCAGGGAGGTAAGTGACGGACCGTCGTCAGCCAAATAGATGAGGACGTCATCCGCATACAGAGAGGTTTTCTCAATCAAGGAACCTCGATGGATGCCCTTGATGGAGTCCGTATGACGAATTGCTACAGCCAGGGGCTCTATAGCCAGTGCGAACAGGAAGGGGGATAGAGGGCAGCCTTGTCTAGTGCCCCGATGGAGCTGGAATGGGGCAGAGACATCCAGGTTAGTTTTGACCTGGGCAGTAGGATCTTTGTACAGTAATTGGACATAAGATAAAAAAATAGGGCCAAAATTACACCTTCGCAGCACCTCCCAGAGGTAAGGCCATTCAACCGAATCAAATGCCTTTCGTGTATCTAAGGAGAGTACAAATCCAGACTGATGTCCCAACCTACAAGCATCTATGTTAAGGAATAGACGTCTGACATTAATGTCCGTAGCCTTACCGGGCATAAATCCGGTCTGATCGGGGTGAATCAAGGAGGATATAACACTATGCAGACTGTTAGCGAGAGTTTTGGCTAGGACCTTAATGTCAGAGTTAAGGAGGGACGATATGGGGCGATAGGAGTCTGTAAGTGATGGGTCTTTCCCCGGTTTAGAAAGTACTACGATAAGAGCTTCTCTCATACTGGCAGGGAGGGCACCCAACTCCAAAGCCCCAGTAAATAATGACAGAAGGTGCGGGCTCAGCAACTCTGCCTGGCTCTTATACCAGTCATTTACCAATCCATCTAACCCCGGAGTTTTCCCCGATTGGAGGGAGGTGACAGCCAAGGCAACCTCCTCCAGGGAGATGGGGGCCTCTAGAGCAGCAGCCTGCTCAGCTGTCAGAGTCCACAGGGGAAGAGAGTCTAGAAAAGCAGACACATGCATACTGTCGGCTTGGAGGCGAGTGTCATATAGGTCAGCATAGTAGTCCATAAAAACACTATTGATGGTAGGAGGGTGGGAGACCGGCAGACTCGAGCCAGAAGAGATGCAAGGCACAGACGCGCATGGCCTCTCAGCACGCAAGTACGCAAGGAGTTTCCCATTCTTATCCCCAAAGGCAAACACAGAGGCCTGAGTGGAAAGTTGGTTGCGTTTAGTTTTATCAGTTTGCAGGAGAACGTGCTCCCTCTGCAGTTGAAGCCATGCTCGCCTGTGACTCTCAGAAGGGTCAGCAACAAACTGGGCCTCAGCGTCCACCAGCCTCCCCTCCAGCCTCTCCTCACAGGAGCGCAAACTCTTACGGTAGGTCGCCACCCCCAAAGTGAAGGCTCCCCTTATAGGCATCCCATCTGGTGTGAGGATAGGGTGAGAGGAGTTAAGCTCCCATTAATCACCATGGGCCTTCTGGACTGCGTCTGTCACCTCCTGAGTTAGCAACCAAGCGGGATGCAGTCGCCACAGTCTAGACTGAGTCGCAGGCCGAGTGCGGAGGGTAACCACTATGGCTGAATGATCTGAGATGCCCCTCGGAGTGTAATCAATTTCAGAGACTAACGGCAGAAGATCTGGGGACCCCAAGGCCAAGTCAATTCTAGGTAAGGATTTATGCGCAGCTGAGTAGCATGAGTAGACTGTGGAGGTAGGATGTTTCAACCTCCAAATATCATGTAGGCCAAAGGAATCGCACCAGGAGGTCAAGGACCCACTAGCAGGATCACTTCCAGACATACGATCCAGGGAGGGGTTGGGGACTGCATTAAAATCACCAATCACCATTATAGGGGCCAGTGGGAAGGTAGAGATTATCGTAGTGATAGATTCTAATAGCGAGATGTGGAATGGAGGGGGGACATATACAGCAACAACCGTAAAGGCAAAGCCGGCCGCCGCTCCATGTAGGATAACATAGCGGCCAAAGTGGTCGCACTCAACCTTGTACGCAGTGAACGGTAGTGATTTAGCTACAAGGATTGAGATCCCACGTGAATAATTGGAATAGGAAGCGTGATAGCCGCGGGATATCCACGCTTTTTTAAGTGCTAAAACCTTTTGTCCGGTGAGATGGGTTTCCTGAAGACACACTATGTTAGGACTGAATTTCTTCACAAAATCCATCACAGCGGCCCTCTTGAACTTGGAATTAAGGCCACGGACATTCCAGGCCAAGACCCTAATAAACGCCATGGGTATTTACAAAGAGGGGGGGGCAATGCAGCGGGTGGCACCCTACAATACCTGGACCAAGGAGACGAGGCAGGAGGCCGCAGACCAATCACACACCAGACATTCACAGACAATAGCATCCACCTGTAGTATAGAAAAAACACAAACACAAACATTAAGAACAAAGCAATAATCAGTGACATGCCTGACTAAGGAACACCCAGGGACAACCTGGAACCCTATCTAACACAATCCCCAACTCGTGTAGATCTATACCCAACAAAACTAAAGTGGAACTAACCCAACTGAGCAATAAAAGAAAAAAAAGTGGGGGGGAGGGAAGAGACTAACAAGTGTCTAAGCATCTATCTAGCTCCCACATCACCCGACAAAAAAAAAAAAAAAAAAAAAAGGTTAGACCGAGCCCTGACCCCCAACCAACAGTAAAAGGCACACATGGCAATGAGATTGCTTATTAACAGTAGAGTGATCACAGGTCTGGCGGCCTCGGACTCCTGGCCCCTGGTCCTCTAGCACTCCGAGCCCAGGCAAGGGCATCAGCTGGAGAGTTGAAGAATCTGGTATTAGGGCCATCGACTACCCTTAGTCTGGCTGGAAAGATCATTGCATACGAAAATCCTTTCTCCCGAAGAATCTTACGAACTTCTGTGTAATTCGACCTCTGTTTACGTACAGCCACCGAGAAGTCGGGGTAAAAGGAGACTTTCGTGTTATTGTAGAGGACCTCCCCCTTAAGCCTGACTGCCCGCAGGATAGCGTCTCTGTCTTTGAAGTGGAGCAGTTTGGCTAACAGAGGTCTCGGAGGGGCCCCTGGAGGGCCTGATCTGGCAGGGATCCGGTGAGCCCTCTCGATAGCAAAGAAAGAGGAAAAAGTGGAAGGCTCCAAAATGTCTCTAAGCCATCTTTCAAGGAAGGCGATGGCATCCGACCCCTCCGTGCGCTCAGGAAGACCCACCAGGCGAATATTATTTCTTCTTAGTCGGTTTTCGAGATCATCGGAGCGGTCAGCTGACAGAGAGACCAAACGCTGCAATTCCGCAATTTGCGCTGGGACCGGGCGCAGTGTGTCCTCCAAGTCAGAAGTACGTCGTTCCACATCAGATGTGCGGTCTCGGAGTTTTTGCAAATCATGCTTGATGATTGTAAAATCCTGCTTCAGCTCATCCACTTTGGATGTCATGGTAGTTTGGCAAACATTAATGGCCATCAGAATTTCTGCAAATTTATGATCCATTTGAGAAGTCTCTCGGGGAGGATCAGCAGGAGACATTTGGAGTATCGGGCTTGAGGATCCCTCAAACAGGGAAAGTGGTGATGACGGAGGAACATCTGGGGAATGTGGCCCGGAAAAGTGTTCAAGTTGCTGAGCCACTCTGGTTTTAAACTGTAACAGGGGTTCTGAAGGACCAACTGCCAATCCCGTATCATCGACAGCTTGTGACTCAGTGTCAGCCCGTGAGGTGGCCATAGTTGCTGGCTCAGGGTTATCCACAGTCTGTGAGGTCTTGCGCTTGCCTCCTCTCTTCCCTCTCATCTGCAGACGAATATACTTATATTCCCACTATAAGGGAGGGATAATGGGAGCAGTAGTACAGCGCAGGCCAGGTATCTGAGGTGCCAGGACCCTAGGAGGGACTGAAGTAGATATAGTCACAGGGGCGAGAACCTGCACACCATGCAGCCTTCCTTTAGTGCTCAGCAGGGCGTCCTGTATCCCCTACGGAGTAGTAGATGCTGGTGGGGAGAGGACAGTCTATGGTCTCGCCGCCAGCCTGTACTATAGGGGGAGGGGGAGCAGTAACTTGTGCTTCAGCGGCAGCGCCGCTACTCACCACACCTCTGGGCCTCTCAGGGCCTGCTGCTATGTGTTGCCAGAAAATGGCGGCCACGCCACCACACGGGGGGATGAGGGGGGCCTGACCAAGCAAGCCGATCTTCCGGACGCAGGAGCCACCCACGCCGGTTCTCCGGAGAGTCCTCGGTCACCTGACAGGCTGTCAGCAGGAGGGGAAGAGGCCAGGTCACTGCACCACCGGAGGCAAGATGGCGGCCGTAAGGAGCAGGAGGGAGAGCCAGGACCTGGGCTTCAGCAATCTGGTGCGGGGCCAGGAGCAGCAGGCCGGAAGTCTCTAGGTGAAACGTCTGCACCGGCATCCCCAGAGGGAGGTGAGGCAGTGAGGGACCAGGGAGAAAGCCGTGTGGCCTGCCAGCCGCAGCGCAGCAGGGAATATGGCGGCCGCAACCGAGGAGCAGGCGGCCGGGCAATAAGAGAGAGCTGGCTGCAGTGCGATGTCGGCAAGCTCCCAGCAGCCTAGACCCACCCGGCTGATCTGGGGGCTCCACGGAAGTGCTGGGCACCTTTTAGGGTGTCAGGGACCATGATTGTCAGGTCAGTAGGAGCTCAGGCAGACACGTCCTCCATGTAAGCCCCGCCTGGGGGGTGTAATTATAAGGGTGAGGTGGTAAATCAGGCTCAGAAATGTGAATAAGAAGCTGAGGGGGGCTAAATCAGGCTTAGGGGGTGTAAATATGAGGCTGAGGGGGTGAATCAGGTTCAGAAGTGTGAATAGGAAGCTGAGGGTGGGGTAAATCAGGCTGGGGGGTGTAAATATGAGACTTAGGGTGGGGTGAATCAGGCTTAGGGGGAGTAAATATGAGGCTGAGGGTGGGGTGAATTGGGCTTAGGGGGAAGTAAATATAAGGGTGAGGGTGGGGTGAAAAACACTTGAGGGTGTAAATATGATGCTGAGGGTGGGGTAAATCAGGCTTAGGCTTAGGAGTAAATATGAGGCTGAGGGTGGGGTGAATCAGGCTTAGAGGGGAGTAAATATGAGGCTGATGGTGGGGTGAACAACACTTGGGGTGTAAATATGAGGCTGAGGGTGGGGTGAATCACACTGGGGGGGTGGTAAATGTGAGGGTGGGGTGAATCACACTTAAACGTGTGACTATGAGGCTAAGGGGGCATGAATCATATTAAGAGAGGAGGGGCTAGAAAAGACCTCAATTGGAAAAGCTCAAAGCACCTACTGAGAAGAGCCTACCTCATGGGCATTTGCCTTAGCAACAACTGGGGCATCTTAGTTTTTCCTGGACATGCCAGTTGTCAGGTACGTTCCCCTCCCTGACCTCTGTATAGAGCTGTTAGCACTTTCAAAAGGCTGGACGCTGCAGACAAACTCTCTTCAACATTCCATTCCAAGTAATGGGCAGACCCTGAACAAGCAGGACATGCCATAGACATCTTACAATCTATAACCCACTGAAACTGTACAGGTGAACCCGTGCTCAAGGTTAACCTATGAAGAGCTGGACGAGCCAAAAGTTCTACACAACTACACCAGTCCTGAGATCAGTCATTTGTCCTGTAAAGACAAGACTGGACTGAGGAATCAATAGCCGGGAGTCGCTGAGCGATAATTACACATGTAATTGCCGGTTGCATGCATATTTAATATAGACGTTACATAATGACCGTCCTGCGTCTCGCGTGCTCTAATATTACATCATATAATTATTAGAGGGGTCGTGAATCTCTAATGGGCCTATTATGACTACACAATGGATGTTATATCGATATTATGGGGGGGGGGGTAGAATAAATCATGTGATTAATTATTCAAGTGAATAGTGCGGCTTGTAAGCGATAAAAGCAATCCATGCGGTATTCTTTGTGAATACCTGGAGGGGAGGGGGGTGATGGAGAATAATAGTAATAATAACCATACAATAATACAATAGACAGTGTACAATCCCGGCCTCTTATCCGGCTCCTTCATGCCGTCGGCCATTGGCTTGTATGCAAGTGAAAGACTTGGTATCTTGTAATAGAGGCATTAGGCTCTGGGAGACATGCGGGGATAAAGCTGTTCTCTCTATTGTTTGCATGGATTTTACGTTGCATTACAAGGTGACCACTGCCGCCTGCCAGACCTTTTAATCAATTGGATCTGACTTTTGTATTTGGCATCTCTAGATCAGTACATTAAAACGAGATATAATCCCTTCACACATTCCAGGCGGTGGCATAAAACAAAATTGGCACCAAATGAGAGTCCATTAACCCAGTCACGGGCCGCCTCCTAACTCTTGGCACCTCTATAAAGTCTGCGAGCAATAATCCAGCTGTAATCCTATTACCTACAACCAACTGTATCAACATGGCCTGAGAGCGGCTACATAGTGCAGCCGGATTACGGGACAGATGCCCTCGCTTCTATTAGATGCCGGCTTCACATATATACCATTCACAGAAAATAATAGGGTAGAGAGGCTACGGCTGTACAAGTGGCGGTGATTGTTTAGTTTTTGCTATGTATTTTTGAGGAATAAAAGGGAACTTTAAAAAAAAAAAAATTCAAATCAACAGGTGTCAAAAAGTTAAATAGATTTGTAATTCACTTCTATTTCAAAATCTCAAGTCTTCCAGTACTTATTAGCTGCTGTATGCCCTGCAGGAAGTGGTGTATTCTTTCCAGTCTGACACAGTGCTCTCTGCTGCCACCTCTGTCCATGTCAGGAACTGTCCAGAGCAGGAGAGGTTTTCTATGGGGATTTGCTACTGCTCTGGACAGTTCCTGACATGGACAGAGGTACATTTGCCCTGTACTGTCGCATTACTGTGTATATTATTCTTGAACTATGACATCACTTGCTGTTCTTTGACATCACTGTACTGGGTACATTATTCCCATTCTTTGATATCCCTGTGTATTATCATTAGTATAATCACAAAAATGATAAATCAGATCCAAGGTAGCAGGCGGCATTGCTCATTCGATCTGTCAGGACCGCACCGCACCAAATAATAATAATAAAAATAAAATAATATTAAAAATCGATAATGCAATATATTTACAACGTTTACCAAATTGTATGTAATAAAAAAGAAATTATATATAAATATATATATGCACCATATTTTCTGGCATATAAGATGACTGGGCGTATAGGATGACCCCTAACTTTTCTAGTAAAAATATAGAGTTTGAGAAATACTCGCCATACAAGTTTTAGGCTGGGTTCACACTATGTATATTTCAGGCAGTATTTGGTCCTCATGTCAGGTCCTCATAGCAACCAAAACCAGGAGTGGATTGAAAACACAGAAAGGATCTGTTCACACAATGTTGAAATTGAGTGGATGGCCGCCATATAACAGTAAATAACGGCCATTATTTCAATACCACAGCCGTTGTTTTAAAATAACAGCAAATATTTGCCATTAAATGACGGCCATCCACTCAATTACAACATTATGTGAACAGAGCCTTTCTGTGTTTTCAATCCACTCCTGGTTTTGGTTGCTATACAGCCTCACAAATACAGCCTCAAATATACATAGTGTGAACCCAGCCTAAAAGTGAGCGATAGGTAGAAAATCAACAATGCAATATATTTTCAACGTTTACCAAATTGTATGTAATAATAATAATAATAATAATAATAAAAAAAAAAAATATATATATATATATATATATATACACTACCGTTCAAAAGTTTGGGGTCACATTGAAATGTCCTTATTTTTGAAGGAAAAGCACTGTACTTTTCAATGAAGATAACTTTAAGCTAGTCCTAACCTTAAACAAATACACTCTATACATTGCTAATGTGGTAAATGACTATTCTAGCTGCAAATGTCTGGTTTTTGTTGCAATATCTACATAGGTGTATAGAGGCCCATTTCCAGCAACTATCACTCCAATGTTCTAATGGTACAATGTGTTTGCTCATTGGCTCAGAGGGCTAATTGATGATTAGAAAACCCTTGTGCAATCATGTTCACACATCTGAAAACAGTCTAGCTCGTTACAGAAGCTACAAAACTGACCTTCCTTTGAGCAGATTGTGTTTCTGGAGCATCACATTTGTGGGGTCAATTAAACGCTCAAAATGGCCAGAAAAAGAGAACTTTCATCTGAAACTCGACAGTCTATTCTTCTTCTTAGAAATGAAGGCTATTCCATGTGAGAAATTGCTAAGAAATTGAAGATTTCCTACAACGGTGTGTACTACTCCCTTCAGAGGACAGCACAAACAGGCTCTAACCAGAGTAGAAAAAGAAGTGGGAGGCCGCATTGCACAACTAAGCAAGAAGAAAAGCACATTAGAGTCTCTAGTTTGAGAAACAGACGCCTCACAGGTCCCCAACTGGCATCTTCATTAAATAGTACCCGCAAAACACCAGTGTCAACATCTACAGTGAAGAGGCGGCTGCAGGATTTTGGGCTTCAGGGCAGAGTAGCAAAGAAAAAGCCATATCTGAGACTGGCCAATAAAAGAAAAAGATTAAGATGGGCAAAAGAACACAGACATTGGACAGAGGAAGACTGAAAAAAGTGTTGTGGACGGATGAATCTAAGTTTGAGGTGTTTGGATGACAAAGAAGAACGTTTGTGAGACGCAGAAGAAATGAAAAGATGCTGGAAGAATGCCTGACGCCATCTGTTAAGCATGGTGGAGGTAATGTGATGGTCTGGGGTTGCTTTGGTGCTGGTAAGGTGGGAGATTTGTACAGGGTAAAAGGGATTCTGAATAAGGAAGGCCATCACTCTGCACCGCCATGCCATACCCAGTGGGCAGCGCTTGGAGCCAATTTCATCCTACAACAGGACAATGACCCTAAACACACCTCCAAATTGTGCAAGAACTATTTACAGGAGAAGCAGCAGCTGGTATTCTATCATAGGTAATGGAGTGACCAGCACAGTCACCAGATCACCACCCCATTGAGCTGTTGTGGGAGCAGCTGGACCGTATGGTACGCCAGACGTGCCCATCCAAGCAATCCAACTTGTGGGAGCTGCTTCTAGAAGCGTGGGGGGCAATTTCTCCAGCTTACCCCAACAGATTAATAGCTAGAATGCCAAAGGTGTGCAATGCTGGAATTGCTGCAAAAGGAGGATTCTATGACGAAAGCAAAGTGTGATGTAAGAACAATGTTATTTCATATACAAATCATTATTTCTAACCTTGTCAATGTCTTGACTCTATTTTCTATTCATTTCACAACGTATGGTGGTGAAGAAGTGTGACTTTTCATGGAAAACACTAAATTGTTTGGGTGACCCCAAACTTTTGAACGGTAGTGTATATATATATATATGTTTTCTATAAAAGCTATGTTCACACAACGTATCTTTTCGTAAAAGTATGGCCGTTGTTGCAATCGGAAACAATGGCCATACTTTTTACGGAAAGATGAGTTGCCCAGCCTTCTATGGGATTTTCCTGGGTTAAAAGGTAGTTTTATACGCAGGAAAATACTGTATAAATATATTTATTTACAGGGTGGGCAGAACGTAGGTAGACAATATATGAGTTATGAAGGGGGAGATTTATCAAACATGGTGTAAAGTGAAACTGGCTCAGTCGCCCCCGGCAACCAATCAGATTCCACCTTTCATTCCTCACAGACTCTTTGGAAAATGAAAGGTGGAATCTGATTGGTTGCAGCTGAGCCAATTCTACTTTACACCATGTTTGATAAATCTCTCTCTCTCTCTCTCTCTCTCTCTCTCTCTCTCTCTCTCTCTATATATATATATATATACCAAAATGATTCACTAGTATGGATATGTGTCAGCGCCATTTATCTGCATTTCAGGTTTTCACATGATAACGGATTGCAAAACCGATGCCCGATGTCTCTGTCTCACATCCCTTTTTATCTGTCATTAGATCCATTAGCATATGTTCATTTTCCATCCATTTGCTATTCATTTGATGACATCTGTTTCCTATTATTTAGACTTTGCTTCTCATTTATTCTGTTAAATAGATGGGTGAAATGATATGAAACGCAGAATACACCATTCAATGCTATTACAGCAGATCCGTTTTATTGTGGTGTGACTATGTTGCAGAATATAAGAAAGTATTGGGAAAAAATACAGGCCAGGCTTACAGGTTTGCGCCATACACAACTCATTTATCAAAGTTTTCAACACTTTTTGATACATGAAGAGGTCAAACTTAGGGAACATTCATCAGAAGGCTGAGCAGCATCTGGCACATGCTGCCTTGAAGAAGAGACTGCTGCCCACTCCACACTTAAAGAGGACCTGTCACCCCCTGTGCCGGGGTGACAGGCTCCCGACCCCCTGTTAGATCCCCCTATACTCACGTGATCCCGCCGGGTCCCGCTTCCTGAGCCGGTCGGGTCACGGAGATCTCAGCGCCCGAAGCCCGGCGCGCGCGCTGAGAGATGAGTCCGATGCCCATACAGAATGACTGAGCATCGGACTCCCCATTGATTCTCTATGGGCATCTGACTCTGCTGTCAGCACGCGCGCCGGGCTTCGGGCGCTGAGATCTCCGTGACCCGACCGGCTCAGGAAGTGGGACCCGGCGGGATCACGTGAGTATAGGGTGATCTAACAGGGATCGGGAGCCTGTCACCCCGGCACGGGGAGTGACAGGTATCCTTTAACCCCTTCCAGAATCTTACTGTAACTGTATATTGAGGTGTAAAGTAACTTTCTAAATCTTAAAGTGGTACTCGAGAAGAAATTTTTTTTTACTCAACTGGCGTCAGAAAGTTATACAGATTTGTAAATTACTTCAATTAAAAAATCTCAAGTCTTCCAGTACTTATAAGCTGCTGTATGTGGTGTATTCTTTCCAGTCTGACAAAGTGCTCTCTGCTGCCATTTCTGTCCAAGTCAGGAAGCAAAAAATCCCTATAGAAAACTTCTCCTGCTCTGGACAACTCCAGACATGGACAGAGGTGGCAGCAAAGAGCACTGTGTCAGACTGGAAAGAATACACCACTTGCTAATGGACATACAGCAGCTGATAAGTACTGGAAGACTTGTGATTTTTAAATAGAAGTCATTTACTAAATTGTATAACTTTCTGACACCAGGTGATTTAAAAACAATTTTTTTTTCAGAGTACCCCTTAAATAAAAGGGTACAGCATGGGTATCTGTTGGTTCAGGTGTTGTTATGTTGCACTCCAGCAACAAGAACACAGGGTGCTGGTGGGTTGCAATTGCAGCCAAGGGCCTAAAGGATGAGAAGGGGTTCAAAAGATTGCAGTCATTTTCTGTCAGTAAATCCCTGACAGACAATTATGTACTGGAATGCTATTGTATTATAGTTTGTCACTTAAAGGGATATTCCTATCTCAACTAACATGGTTACACTTGTTGGGCTCAACAAAGTAAATACGTTTGCAAATACAATCATTCAGCAAACTTGCCTCCTTCTCCTGATATGCTGTTCTATTCCTTCCATTGTTGACATCCCCTTCTCTAGGTTACCGACCACCCCTCTGCTCTAAAAGCAGTGTTCTTGCTGGTGTATATACAACTATAATGTAGATGTATGGAGATATAATAAACATATGTCGTGCCCCACTACGGGTGTTTCTGTTTAGAACACCCCTCGCAAAAGCATGGTACCTGAAAAGTAAAGTGGTGATGAAGTCATGTATAGGTTTTGCCACTAGATGTCAATATTATGTTTATTCATGTATATATGTTTCACAGCTGTAGTCATGTAAGGGTCACAGTTTATGTACCACCTGATTCTGTACACCCATGAGAGTGACTCTACCTATCTCTATCCTCCTTTCTTCTTACACTCTCTTCTCCTCTACTCACAGGAGCTGTTACATACACCCTGTAGGAAGTAGTCACATGGGGAGAGGAAGTGTAGTTAGTTCTTCTTTGTTTCTCAGAGGAGCAAGACACACAGAGCAGGCGTCCCTGCTGAGCTTAGCCAGGATCCTGGTTCAGCCAGGTTCCCTGTCTGGGACAGACCGGCTGTAGTTAGAGATGAGCGAACCTCGAGCATGCTCAAGTACATCCAAACTTGAGCATTCAGCATAGCGGGGGCTGCTGAACTTGGATAAAGCCCTAAGGCTATGTGAAAAACATATCCATGAATTAATGTTTTCCAGACAACCTTAGAGCTTTATCCAACTTTAGCAGCCCCTGCTATGCCGAATGCTCGGGTTCGGATGGACTCGAGCATGCTTGAGGTTCGCTCATCTCTGGCTGTAGTGTACACTTATCGAGAACACAGAGACTTTCTTTCCTAAAGTAACACTTCTACCTACAATGCAGTGCTAAACACCTACAGAGAGGACAAGTCAGGGATCACCCCAACCCGTGCCGTGAACATCTCAACACAGTGCAGGACAGTATACTAAAGCAGAGGAACTGATCTGGATAGAGCAAAGCAGCTAAGAGCCTACGTATTCTATCTCGCAACGCAGGTGACACCGGGACACGCTCGGACACTTATCTCAACTCAGGTAACCAAGACTGTGGCTTGTGTCACCCTGGTAGGACGGGTACCCCGACACTGCAGGGCAAAAGGTGGTATAGCGACAAAGGTCGAAACACGAGCACAAGTATTCTTCTCCTTTCAAGTATTCTTCTTCTTCTATGTCATAGGGCAAAGTATAAAAAAATTATATATAACATATGATACAGTACAATAAAAAATATGAACCAGATGAACCAGGGTGCTTCTGTCCTGCTATATATACAATGGCTATTCTGTGTGAATGGCCGTTGTTTAACACTACCTACGTCCGGAATTAATCATCATGATCATTAATTTTGTAGGTAGCCGAAGATGTAGGTAGCATTAAACAAGGGCCTTTTACACGGAATGGCCGTTGTTTATATAGCACGTGAATATAGCCCTACAGTGGGAAAAAGAAATTATAATAATTGAATATTTGAAAATAAAAAGTTTGTAAAGTAAAAACAAAATAAAAAAAAAAACTATATTTAGCATTAAAAAAACATTAACACAGTAAAATGAAAACAACAACAAAAAAAACCCCGCACAAATTTAGTATCACCTCCTTCGTAACAAGAGGTATAATAAAGTTAACATGTTATTTATGCTGCAAGGTGAACGCTATAAAAACAAAATTCCTATAAAAAACTGTGAAATTGCAGTTTTTCTCATTAATAACCACCCCTTAAAAATGAATAAACGCTAATTAACCAATGATGTCTACCTCAGAATGGAAACATTGGAAAACTGAACTCGCCACAAAGAAAAACAAGTCCTCCATAAGCTACAAAAAGCTTAGGCGCTAGGAACATGGCAACACCAATAAAAACATGTATAAAAATGCTTTTATTGTACAAAGTTGGCAAAATAAGTATATAACATAAGAAATGGTGGAAATATTTTTTGAAACAGGGGCACAAAACTGTAACAAAATGTTATTAAATGTTATTTAAAAAAAAAAAATCTATGACTTCTTTTTCATTTTAGTGTACAAAATCAATATATAATGTAATGACATAGACAAGTATTAGCATGTTATTTAACCCCTTAAAGACACAGGGCGTAGATTTACACCCCCGCTGCCTGGGCCTTAACGCAGGAGGGCGTAAATGTACTCCCTGGCGCGGTCCCGGGCTCACGTGCTGAGGCCGCCCCATAGCGGGTGAGGACCGGCTGCTATCTGCAGCCAGGCCCTCACCCTCAATGGCGGGCCGCGACCGCAGCGTTTAAGTATAAGTGACCGCAGCATCTTTCAACATTGTGTGAACAGATCCTTTCTGTGTTTTTAATCCACTCCTGGTTTTGGTTGCAATATGAGGACCACAATACTGATTAAAATATACGTAGTGTGAACCCAGCCTGAAAGTGTGAACAAATAAATAAATGTTTTACAAAATGCCTCCCTCAATAAAAGTGTAAAAACACATAAAAAGTAATAAAGTTTATTAACATATTATATACCGTAGCATGCGCAATAGTCCGATCTATTAAAATAAAACAATACTATTTCCACACGATGAACGGCGTGAACAAAATGCGGTAAAAAAACGCAGAGATTGCTTTTTTTTAATGACATTTTATGTATAAAAAAATTAATAAAAAGCGATCAATACGTTTGATCTAGATTTTTTTTTTACTAATAATAACTAGAGATCATGACACAAAAAATGACACCCAATACGACCGCGTAGGTGAAAAAATCAATGCGCTATAGGAGTTACAATAGGACCATTTTAAATATACCTATTTGCAAAAAAAAGTTTTACTGCCGATAAAAATAGTAAAGCGTTATAAAACCTAGTAACCATGCATATCGCTGTGTTCAGACCGACCTATAGAATAAAGAAAAAATGCCAGTTTTACTGTAAGGTGCATTACGTCAACATGAAAGCCCCCTAAAATTTGCAGAATCGCATTCTTTGACCCAAATTCACCCCATAAATGATATTTTGGGGGTTCCGTCATTCATTTCATGGCAGATTGAAAGATGCCATTACAAAGTACACCAGTTCCTGAAAAAAACAAGCCCTCACATGGCCCTGTAGGTGGAAAAATAAAAGAGTTATGGGTCTTGGAAGGCAAGGAGGAAAAAACGAAAACGCAAAAGTGACAATTGGCCCGGGCCTTAAAGTGACACTGTCACCCCCATTTTTCATTTTTGCATCATTAAAAACGTTTAAATTACTAATCTTGCTATCTCCATACCTTATTTCAGATGTTTAATCATGGGGCTGGTTGATGAGAAAAGTGAACTTTTATCAGCTTGTTAGTGCGCCACTGGGCAGGGCTTAGTCTCTGAAGCGCCACATCGCTCCGCCCACTACATCGCCGTGGACCCCGCCCCCTTTGTTACATCATCTCTCCAGGCCGGTGCTCTCACTTGTTTGGCCCTCCCAGCCTTTGCTTGGATGTTGGGACGTGCGCGGCCCCGTCATATTCCGCACAGGCACACTGAGGGAGTACTGGATTACTGGATTACTGAGTGAGTACTGGATTACTGGATTTTAGCAGGCGCAAGCATGGTGGGGCTGTCTGAAGGTCTATCGGCGTCCTGATGTCCCCAGGAGCTCTTGCTGCGGCTGTGAAAGTGTCCTAACAGCCAGCAGCGATTCGCTAAGTTATTGCGCAGGCGCAGTGCATCCGTCCTACTTGCATAGACCCAGTACTCACCCAGTGCGCCTGCGCCGAATATGACAGGGCTGCACGTGCATTACGCTGGGTGATGTGACCGCCCACGTCCCGACATCCAAGCAAAGGCTGGCAGGGCCAAACAAGTAGTAACGGCGCCCTGGAGAGATGACGTAACAAAGGGGTCGGGGTCGACAGCGATGTAGTGGGCGGAGCGATGTGGCGCTTCAGAGACTAAGCCCTGCCCAGAGGCGCTCTAACAAGCTGATAAAAGTTCACTTTTCTCATCAACCAGCACCATGATGAAACATCTGAAATAAGGTACAGAGACAGCAAGATTAGTAATTTAAACGTTTTTAATGATGCAAAAATTAAAAATGGGGGTGACAGTGTTGTTACAATATAACAATATTTATTAGATCGGACAATTCAGCATCCAACCCTTACAAACATGTATATTATTATTGTTATTGTTTTTGCATATTTTTATTTGTATAAAGGTTTCAACTTTTATTGGGGAAGGGGTTTCACTTTTTAGGTCTCCTAGGGGGACTCACTAAAGATCGCAGCACTGCAGGGGTTAGTGACGGCATCAGCTGGATTGCGGCTTCTGGCACCTTAATATCCCACTGAGACATTGATACCCCTTTCACACTAGGAAAGTTCATATACATTCCTACTGCGCAGGGCATCAGCAGTAGGAACGTATATAGCCATTTCCTCTTCGTCCTCAGGCAGCACAGATGTATATGTGTGCTGCCTTCGGACTCGAAGAAAGCAAAATTACAGATAAGAAAATGTTCTCTTTCCTCTTCATCCTCAGGCAGCACAGATGTATATGTGTGCTGCCTTCGGACTCGAAGAAAGCAAAATTACAGATAAGAAAATGTTCTCTTTCCTCTTCATCCTCAGGCAGCACAGATGTATATGTGTGCTGCCTTTGGATACGAGGAAAGCAAAATTACAAATAAGAAAATTTTCTCTATAGCTGACTTGAAGGGTTTAAAGGGGTTATCTATTAGAAAAACATGGCTGTTTTTTTTTTCAGAAATAGCACCACTGTTGTCCTTAGTTTGAGTGTGGTATTTCAGCTTAGTTTTATTGAAGTGAATGGAGCTGTAATACCACACACAAACTGAGGACAAGGGTGGCGCTGTTTTTGGAAGAAATCAGCTATGTTTGTCTAATCCGGGATAACATGACTTCAAAGGGAAATAAAATGTTCAGGAGGCTGAGGGTCACTATTCGGTTATTGAAATGTAAGAACAATGCAAAGGACTGATTGTACTGAAACTGATGGCAAAGCACATGTCACTCGTACAGAAGCAAACGAGAGCACTAAAGGGCCGTTTTTCTGATTTTTGAGGAAGGACTATAGAGGATGTGGTTGTGCGGAGTGGATGGGTTCTCTTCATAAAGGTCAGTATTGCGTCTACTTCCCTTATTTGGGTGAGAATTCTATTATCTTATATCTGATAACGCTCCACATCTAGTTTTATGGGCACTTTGGTGGGAATTTATAAATGCATGTGTGCCAGTTTTTTAGCATTCAAAAATTTCATTTTGTGCAAAAAAAATTCTGTATTGCTCACCCTAGTTTATCAGAAAATAGGAAGTAGGTGTGGCTTAAAGGGAGGGGTGTGGCCTCCTGCTGTCCAACAGATAAATTAAGGGCCACATTTATCACTTTCTTTGCAAGATTATTTGGTGTTTTTTGCACACAGCGTTAAATTTTAAGCAACATTTATGAAGGGGATTGCTCTATTTTTGAGCAGCTGCACCCGTTTAATTTTTTTTTTTTCACTCAGAGGGGGCTGGTTTCATGTTAGCTACTTTATTAGCCAGATTTATTATGTTTTCTTTTGTTTTTGCACAAAGAAAATTGTGCAGCAGTACTCCACTCCTACTCCGGAGTTGTTTGGTTAGCCAAAAAATTGTGCAAAAAAAAAAATTATATTTGTGCAAGCAGACAGAAAACGCACAAGATTCACCAAGTCCTGTGAGCCTAGTGATGAATTTAAGCAACACAGAAAAAATGTGGAAGCACCAAAAAATTATGAATGTGACCTTAAATCTTTTTAAGGATATGTTCAGACATATGTTTCTCACTGCAAATTTGCAGCGAGACCCACTGCGGATCCTGTACTGTGAAGGGGAATGGGTCCCATACACGCAGCGGATCTGCGTGTATGGGACCTGGCCCCTTTAACCCCCGGCCGCCCGCAGCCCCTTTAACCCCCCAACAGCCTGCCCGCAGCCCCAGCCCCGAGCATACATTACCTGCTCGGCGCCGAGGCTGTGTGCGACGCTCCCGGCTCCCCTCGCTCCCCAATCACTGATTGGCTGATGAGGAGCGAGGGGAGCCGGGAGCGTCGCACACAGCCGTGGCGCCGAGCAGGTAATGTATGCTCAGGCTCGGGGCTGCAGGCAGGTGGGCGGCCGGGGGGTTAAAGGGGCTGCGGGCAGGCGGCCGGGGGGTTAAAGGAGCCGGGGTCATAGGCGGCCGGCGGCGGGTTAAAGAGGCCAGGTCCCGGATCCGCTGCGTGTATGGGACCCATTCACCTACACACTACAGGATCCGCAGCAGGTCTCGCTGTGAAGAGTCAGATACTCAAACTTATTCTTTTATTCAAATTTGTTTCTATTTTCTTACTGTCATTTTTTTTTATTACATTTTTTGTACATTGTTATAGGAGGGCGGCCATCTTGACTGCGCTGTTCTTAACAGCATTTAGTGACATGCTTTACAGCAAGTCTCATGGACATAGACAACAATAGACAGAGTCTTTCCCCTTGAGATGAATGTGAAACATTACTGAGCGCTCTGTTACCCGTGAAGAGGTCATTCCACAGGGAGCTGCTATTGTCTCCTCTATCTACTGGTGTCACATGACGCTGCAATGCTGTACAGATCACTTTACAGCAGCCTCCTCTTATCACCAAAGACACAACAGGAAGTCTTAGCTTAGTTTTAGCCCCAGTGGCTAGAATGAAAACTACAAGATCTCAGGATTATTTTATATTATAGATAATAAAATGGAAAATTTGAAAATCTTAAACAAAACGTTTAACATAAAAACAGTATTTAAACAGTAGGTCATTATCTGATGACACATCCCCTTTAAAATCTCCAGTAGTTATCAGCTGCTGTATGTCCTGCAGGAAGTTATCCTTTCCAGTCTGACCCAGTGCTCTCTGCTGCCACCTCTGTCCATGCCAGCAATGGACATTCACCTGCCCATCATTATAGCTAATCCAGCTGCTAATAATTATTAGTCTATAGGAAAGGGGAGCTTATAGACCTATGGTGCGTTTACACAGACAGATTTTTGAAGCCAAAGCCAGGAATGGATTTGAAAAGAGGATAGATCCCAGTCTTTCCTTTATGACCTGATCCCTGGTTATAGTCTGTTTCTGGCTTTGGCTTCAAAGATCTGTCATATAAATCTCTCTGTGTAAACGCACCATTATACTATTCTGTATCCTTCCAATATCTTATCAGTAGCCGATGTCTGTATACAATAACCAGATTGCCGGCTACAGTAGCCTGAAGTATGTCATCTGCCGCCCAATATACAAAACAAACAGAACGGAACAACATTGTGGGTCAAAGGGACCGGGTACAACTATTGACGTCTATGTGGAATTCCTGTACATGTACGGTACATGATGTGCAACCACTGTAATACACAGCACTAGATGTGTCTACAGGGTGAGGGGCTATGAAGCTCCTGAGATGTTGGAGTACCAGTGCAGGCCATGGGCGCATGCTGGGGATTGTAGTTCTGGATCCGCAGGTTGGCAGCCCCCACGTATCCCCATACCCACCTGTGGACTAAATCTCGGTGTTCTCCTTTAATTTTGCAGCTCTTTTTTTTTTCTCGTTTCCAGAACACATATCTCTTAGAATTATATAAGTCTTGCAACAGCTTTTGGCATCTGGCTCCCAAGATGGGAGATATATTTGTTTTTCACAAACACATTTCAGTATACGGATTATTAAGAGGATTGCGACAGCTTTTGGCAACTTCCCGCTTCTATCATTCCAAATTCTCGAGCTGACCAGTTCTTGACATTCGCTGATGGAGTCCAATATGTTGCAAAAGAAAAAGTTAAGAAAGGGAAACATTTTGTACTATGGAGACTTTCTAAAAGCGCCCGCTCACTCTGCGGCCCATTGGCTAAGGTCGAGGGACCTTACCAAATTACCAATCACCCCCTTTACCTAAAATTGCGTAAGCTATCAAAAGTTGCACAATAAATTTTGCACAAAAACTTGTGTCTAGTTGATAAATTGCCCCCACTGCCCACAAAATCTATTTAAAGGGGCTCTACACTTTAGGGTCCATTTACACCGAAAGATTATCTGACAGATTATCTGCCAAAGATTTGAGGCCAAAGCCAGAAACAGACCATAAACAGAGATCAGGTCATAAAGGAAAGCCTGAGATTTCTCCTCTTTTCAAATCCATTCCTGGCTTCGGCTTCAAATCTTTGGCAGATAATCTGTCAGATAATCTTTCTGTGTAAACACACCCTTATGGTGCGTTTACACAGGCAGATTTATCTGACAGTTTTTTTAAGCCAAAGCCAGGAACAGACCATAAACAGGGAACGGGTCATAAAGGAAAGACTGAGATTTCTCCTTTTTTCAAATCCATTCCTGGTTTTGGCTTCCAAAATCTGTCAGATAAATCTGCCTGTGTAAATGCACCATAATAGGGTGCGTTTACACAGAAAGATTTATCTGACAGATTTTGGAAGCCAAAGCCAGGAATGGATTTGAATAGAGGATAGATCCCAGTCTTTCCTTTATGACCTGATCCCTGTATATAGTCTGTTCCTTGTTTTGGCTTCAAAGATCTGTCAGATAAATCTGTCTGTGTAAACGCACCAAGGGCCCTTTTACACAGAAAGATTATCTGACAGATTATCTGCCAAAGATTTGAAGCCAAACCCAGAAACAGACTATAAACAGAGATCAGGTCATACAGGAAAGCCTGAGATTTCTCCTCTTTTCAAATCCAGTCCTGGCCTTGGCTTCAAATCTTTGGCTGATAATCTGTCAGATAATCTTTCTGTGTAAAAGGGCCCTTAGGCTAGGTTCACACTATGTATCTGTGCGGCTGTATTGCGAGCCGCGAATATTCGCCCGTAGTTTTGAGGTTGATGCGTACGCTTGAAAGTATACGATATACGGCTGCACAGTGCACACTATGTAGGAATCTATGGCCCTATCGTAAACGGACCCGTAAAAAATGAACAAGACCATTGTTTGCGGCTGGAAACGTGCAAATTCACGGCTGTGGATTGACAGGCGGTCTGTACGGAGTACTTCAAAAATAGCCGGCAATGATGCCGAATGCCGATGCCTCTAATAGTTAATATATTAAATTAATAAAACACATTTTCTTAGTAATAAAGTCCCTTTCGTTGGTCAATAATTTAATTCTAACGATTCCATCATTGTGCAATTAAATATACTGTTAAAATAAATATATATATAAATAAATGTATATTTATATATATATTTATTTTTTGACAGTATATTTAATTGCACAATGATGGATTCGTTTAAATTTAATTATTGAACAACGAAACTGAATTTATTTAATCGAAAATGTCTTTTATTAATTAAATATTAATTAGTACAGGAAGCTCTATAAGCCGTTAATTCATATTGCCGGCAAAAGAGCATTCTGTACTAATCATCACTTTACTTTAATTAGAACATCAAATGTTTCTTCTAATTATGTTATCACAATAGCATTATTAGAAGAAACATTTAGAATTATATGTGCGCTCAGCTGATTGGCTGATCGGCTCAGCGCACATATAATTAGCGGGTCCGCAGCACAGTGACTTCATTGTGCTGCGGACCAGCGAAGAGGACACATCGGGGTGAGTATAGAGCTCTCCCCACCCCTTCCCCAGCACTGCACCCATCCCAGTAAGGAAGGGGGGTCACTTAACCCCTTCCTTGCTGGGATGGGTGCAGTCTGACATCAGTCTGGCCCCCAAGGGGTTAAGGGGGATGCAATACATCCTCCCTTAACCCCTTGGGGGCCAGACTGTAAGCAGCGATCTGTAAAGATGCTGCATACTGTAAGGTGCACAACACCGCTCACAATGATGGGTGTTGTGCTCCTGTTTGTGTGTTTTTTGTGTGTTTCTCCTTTTTTGTTTTTCAGATATCGGTATCCTGTGGATTACGTGAGATTCGATGGACTACGTCAATGACCAGCGGTTGTTTTTTTTTTTTTTTTTAATAAAATGGTCAATGAGGGGTGTGGGGGTGTTTTTATTTGAATAAAAAATTTTTTCCACTTGTGTCTTGTCTTTATTTCTTTACTTTATAGACTTAGTAGTGGAAGCCGTCTAATAGACGGAATCCATTACTAAGTTGGGGCCTAGTGTTAGCTGGTATAAAATGGCTAACACTAACCCCCCATTATTACCCCAGTACCCAATGCCACCAGGGGTACTGGGAAGAGCCGGGTGCCAGTGGTCCTCGGAGCGTCAAAATTGGCGCTCCTGGACTGGGGCGGCAGCAGGCTGGTAAGATTTAGGCTGGGGAGGGCCTAAACCAATGGCTCTTCCCACCCTGGTGTTACCAGGCTGCTGTCGCTTGGTTTTTAACCCAGCTGGTTATAAAAATAGGGGGGACCCTATGCGTTTTTTTTATTTATTTATTTTAAAAAAAAATGCATAGGGTCACCCCTATTTTTATAACCAGCCGGGTTAAAAACCAAGCGACTGGGGAGGGGGTGGGGAGAGCTCTATACTCACCCCGATGTGTCCTCTTCGCTGGTCTGGCTAATTATACGTGCGCTCAGCCGATCAGCCAATCAGCTGAGCGCACATATAATTCTAAATGTTTCTTCTAATAATGCTATTGTGATAACATAATTAGAAGAAACATTCGATGTTTTAATTAAAGTAAAGTGTTAATTAGTACAGAATGCTCTTTTGCCGGCAATATGAATTAACGGTTAATGGAGCTTCCTGTACTAATTAATATTTAATTAATAAAAGACATTTTTGTTGTAATAAAATCAGTTTCGTTGTTCAATAATTTCATTTAAACGAATCCGTCATTGTGCAATTAAATATACTGTCAAAAAATAAATATATATATAAATATACATTTATTTATATATATATTTATTTTAACAGTATATTTAATTGCACAATGATGGATTGGTTTAAATTTAATTATTGAACAACGAAAGGGACTTTATTACAACGAAAATATGTTTTATTAATTAAATATATTAACCATGAGAGGCACCGGCATCGCCATTACTGCAGAGGATCGCAAACCCCGGTAATAGCAATTCATGTAAACTGTTTCCCTGCTTTCCCAGATGCATCCAGAGGTGTTTGCATCACTTTCTAAAGATTTTATTTGTAATTTTTAGTTGAACCAGATTTCCAAGTAAATGACCGTATGTTTTCAGCCGCATGTCTATTTTTTCCCACGGCCGTAGTTTCAGCCGCACATTTCCAGCCGCATAAAAAATACAGCCGCACAGATACATAGTGTGAACATAGCCTCATGCTGCGTTTACACGGAACGATTATCGTTTGAATTTACACAATAAGGATCGCATTTGAGCGATAATCCTTCCGTGTAAACACAGCAAACAAGCGTCGAGCGAAAAATCGTTCATTTTGATCTTTCAACATGTTCTCAAATCTTCGTTCGTCGTTCGCTAAAAATTCGCAGATCGCTTCGTGTAAACAGTCTTTCAAAGATTCACCCTATGTAAAAGATGTGCTGAAGCGATCTTACAAACGATCGCAATAACGATTTTTCTTACGAATTTTCTAACGATTTTTCTAACGATTTATTCATCTAAACGCTGATCGTTATAAAAACCAAATCATTGCTTCAAAAACGTTAAATGATCAATTGGGCAAATTATCGCTTTGTGTAAACGCACCATTAGAAATAACAATTAGGGGTCATATGCTGCGTGTACACGAAGCGATAATTCGCCCAATTGATCGTTTAATGATTTTGTAACAACGATTTGGGTTTTATAACGATCAGCGGTTAGATGAATAAATCATTAGAAAAATCGTTAGAAAATTTGTAAGAAAAATTGCGATCGTTTTTTGAATCGCTTAAGCCCACTTTCACATAGCGTGAATCTTTGAAAGACTGTTTAAAAATGATCTGCGAATTTAAAGCGAACGACGAATGGCGATTTGTTGAAAGATCAAAATGAACGATTTTGCGCTCGGCGCTTGATCATTTGCTGTGTTTATACGGAACGATTATCGCTCAAATGCGATCGTTATTGCGAAAATTCGAACGATAATCGTTCCGTGTAAATGCAGCATTATGTACAAAGTGATTTTTAACGATTAATGATAAACGATCGCAAATTAGATTTTCCTCAACCTAAAATCGATCACCATGTTATCCAGAACGATAGTCGTTACTACGACCGTTTGCTCCATCTGATCACAGCAAATGAAGGAACAATGTGGAATTACACTGAACGATTAGCGAACAATTAACGAGGATTTGGGTGTCAGCACCAAATGACCGATGAACAATTTCTCGTCGGTTGTTTGATCGTTGCCTGCATTTACACAAAACGAAAATTGTTTAAATTCAAACAATATAACAATAATCTGCATGATAATCGGCCCATGTGATAGAGCCCTTAGAAGCCTCTCTCGACAATAATGTGATCCCTCTGCTCCCTCCTCTCACCACTCTGTGTCTATGGGCCCTATTACACGGGGCGATTATCGTGCATAAAATTGCTATATCGTTCAAATTTAAACGATAATCGTTCTGTGTAATTGCGGGCAACGATCGAACAATTGTTTGTATGTCGTTGATCTAGATCTGAACCTCAAATTATCGTTAATCGTTTGCTAATCGTTCACTGTAATTCCACATTCGTTCGCTCAAGTTCCGCATTTGTTCACTAATCGTTCAGTGTAATTGCACATTGTTCAATTTGCTGGGATCAGAAGGAGTAAACGATCATAGTAACGATCGCAATAACGATTATCGTGCTGTGTAATATGGTGAATGATTTCAGGTTAAAGATAAACAATCTCATTTGCGATCGTTTATCGTTAGTCGTTAAAAATCGCTCCGTGTAATAAGACCCTATGAGTCTTGGCCGGCCCCATAGACTTGCATTGAGAGTCCATCTGGGTCACAGGACACAGAGCTGGGGATGGAAGTGAGTACTTCTCCCAGCCCAGAATATTTAAAGGGGGCTTGGCCAAAAGTATTTTTTACTATGTTATTACTTATGAAAAGTTAGACAAATTCCTAATGTACATTAATTATGGGAAATGCACATATAGGGCTATTTTCCTTAATTTAGTAGATCAGGCAGGCTTCAGATTCTGTAAAGAAACGTGACATCACGGATCAGTTGTAATTCCTATGGAGTGTCCAGCAGGGGGCGCGCTATATGTGGAAGTCTATGGCATTGTAATGTTTCTATGGATGTCTATGTAAATGTAATGTAAACTATGCTTTATTGATTGAATACATTTATGAAATACTTTGGGGAGCAAGTGTCCTTAATGGGACCCAACTAAAATATAACTGTTAATCTTATGTACGAATAAAAACTGTATTACCTGGTAGAAAAAAAGTATTAAAAACAACAGTCGAACTGCTACCAAATAAACCATATGCAGTAGAACCAAACCAGGTCATGTGACATAGCCCTGGTTTGGTTTTACTACTGCATATGGTTTATTTGCTAGCAGTTCGACTGATGTTTTTAATACTTTTTTCTACCAGTTGATACACAGTTTTTATTCGTATATAAGATTAAAAGTTATATTTTAGTTGGGTCCCATTAAAGGGGGTGTTTGTCCCCAGGCATTTAGCCTGAGGGATTGGGGTTAATAATGTTTCCCCTTACGTCCCCGTATCCCTTGCGCTAATGATGTTTACTCCTATAATTGTAAACATGCGCCAAAAGGTTTACACTGCCGCCTCGTTTCGGAGGATTCTAATCACAATCCCGGCCAAATAACACACAGCCATAGCCCAGGGACAGAAGGCTGGGGATGGATGAAGGCCGCTGTTTGTTTGCATTGGATCCACAACAATGGGGCGGCTTTGTTGTAATGTATACTGTTTGTGTGTCGCTATTAGGAATAGCTGGAAAACTTGTCTATTGTTCAGTGTTACTGGCGAGATGGAGGCGCGTGGCTGGGATGGGGTAACTTTTTACCGTAGGGATAGAAAATCTGCTTGTTTATTGTATTGTTGCTACATTGTTCTTTGTTGTCTATTTTATACCTTGGTTTCCAGTTAAATGGGGCTGGGCTGCAGTTCTCTGCATGACCAGATGGCCGGGAGAGGCGCTGTGCAGGGAGAACTCAGAAGGAGACGCAGCATGACCCTTTCATTGCCTCCTCTTAATTATTAGAGATGAGCGAAGCGCAAGTCTGATCATTTAGCATTTGGCTAAATGAGCGGTGGCTGAAGAGGTTGGATGCAGCCCCAGGAAGTCTGGGAAAACATGGATACAGGAAGACTCACTTTTTGGCTCCAGTTGATCAATTTTTTTCCCAGAGTTTACCTTTAAATCATTCCTGTAACAGGAAATGACACATCGGTAATTGGGATCTCTCAGTTATAGTAGTATGAACCAAATGCATTGCTCCTGACGCATAAGCGAAATTTGGGGGGTGCAGGGGGGGCAGTGGCTCCTGGGCCCACACTGGCAGGGGCCCACTGAGGTCTCAGAGGCTTAATGCTGTCTGCAAAAGCTATTTCTTTTGCAGACAGCCTGCAGAGCGATGAGGAAGGACCTGTGGTGACGTCATAAGGGGGCGGGGCTGAGAACTGAAGAGGATTCTTGTGGATGAAGGACCTGTGGTGATGTCATGAGGGTACGGGGCTGAGAAGATGCTGGTGCATGAAGGACATGTGATCATTGTCCTCTTATATCTCCTCCTGTAATGTGATAGATAGATAGATAGATAGATAGATAGATAGATAGATAGATAGGAGAAAGATAGATGATAGATAGATAGATAGATAGATAGATAGATAGATAGATAGATAGATAGAAAGAAGATAGATAGATAGATAGATAGAAGATAGATAGATAGATAGATAGATAGATAGATAGATAGGAGATAGATAGATAGATAGGAGATAGATAGAGGATAGATAGATAGATAGATAGATAGATAGATAGATAGATAGGAGACATAGATAGATAGATAGGAGATAGATAGGAGAAAGATAGATAGATAGATAGGAGGGAGATAGATAGATAGATAGATAGATAGATAGATAGGAGATAGATAGGAGAAAGATAGATAGATAGATGATAGATATATAGTAGATAGATGATAGATAGATAGATAGATAGATAGATAGATAGATAGATAGATAGATAGATAGAGGGGCGTAGCTAATGTCTCTTGGGCCCTGGTGCAAGAGGTCAACTTGGCCCCCCCCCCCCTTACCACATACTGACTAACACAACCGCTGCTACTGAATAAAATCCACTGTACATAGATCACTATCACCTTATCCAGTCATATAGAGGTGGCCCCAGCTCTACACAGGCTCTGTACACCATATACATTACAGTGCAAATATATCAGGTGACTCACAGGGGACGTCTTCTCTGATCAGAGTTCTTCCCTTTTCATCTTCTCCATCTGCCCAGGGCCATTATGAGAACTTTTTGGAGCCACGAATCCACAGAATCTGCCTGACAAACATATTAGGCTCCTCACACTGACACCATCCTCATCTCTCTACAAACTGCACATCTGTATTGGCCCCTTTACACCCTCATTTAGTGGGTAGCCTGACTCTATGTGACTCCCTTATAGTACATATCCCCCTATTGTATACACCCCCTGTGTAGTCCACCTTATTGATGGCCCCCCAATGTTTCCCCCTTATAGATGGCCCCCTGTGGTTGTCCCTATTATAGATGCCCCCCATGTTATCCCCCATATAGATTGCCCCCATGTTATCAACCATATAGATGCCCCCCATTTTATCCCCCTTACAGATGCCCCCCATGTTGTCCCCTCCTCCTGCCCCTCCATCATCATACTACTACCCCTTTCATCCTCCTGCCCCTCCATCATCATACTACAACCACCTCCACCATAATACTACTACCCCTTCATCCTCCTGCCCTTTCATCATCATACCACTTCACCCCTCATCATCCTCTTGTTCCATCATCATCATACCACTACATCCTCATCCTCCTCTTGTTCCATCATCATCATACCACTACATCCTCATCATCCTCTTGTTCCTTCATCATCATACCACTACACCCCTCATCATCCTCTTGTTCCTTCATAATCCTCTTGTTCCTTCATCATCATACCACTACACCCCCATCATCCTCTTGTACCATCATCATCATACCACTACATCCTCATCATCCTCTTGTTCCTTCATCATCATACCACTACAGCCCTCATCATCCTCTTGTTCCATCATCATGCCACTACACCCCCCATCATCCTCTTGTTCCATCATCATCATACCACTACATCCTCATCATCTTCTTGTTCCATCATCATCATGCCACTACACCCCCCATCATCCTCTTGTTCCATCATCATCATACCACTACATCCTCATCATCTTCTTGTTCCATCATCATCATACCACTACATCCCTCATCATCCTCTTGTTCCATCATCATCATACCACTACATCCTCATCATCCTCTTGTTCCATCATCATCATACCAGTACACCCCCATCATCCTCTTGTTCCATCATCATACCACTACATCCCCATCATCCTCGTTCCATCATCATCATACCACTACACCCCATCATCCTCTTGTTCCATCACCATCATACCACTACATCCCCATCATCCTCGTTCCATCATCATCATACCACTACACCCCTCATCATCCTCTTGTTCCATCATCATACCACTACACCCCTCATCATCCTCTTGTTCCATCATCATCATACCACTACACCCCCATCATCCTCTTGTTCCATCATCATCATACCACTACACCCCATCATCCTCTTGTTCCATCATCATCATACCACTACATTCCCATCATCCTCTTGTTCCATAATCATCATACCACTACACCCCATCATCCTCTTGTTCCATAATCATCATACCACTACACCCCATCATCTTCTTGTTCCATCATCATACCACTACACCCCCCATCATCCTCTTGTTCCATCATCATCATCATACCACTACATCCTCATCATCTTCTTGTTCCATCATCATCATACCACTACACCCCTCATCCTCCTCTTGTTCCATCATCATCATACCACTACATTCCCATCATCCTCTTGTTCCATAATCATCATACCACTACACCCCATCATCCTCTTGTTCCATAATCATCATACCACTACACCCCATCATCTTCTTGTTCCATCATCATACCACTACACCCCCCATCATCCTCTTGTTCCATCATCATCATCATACCACTACATCCTCATCATCTTCTTGTTCCATCATCATCATACCAATACACCCCTCATCCTCCTCTTGTTCCATCATCATCATACCACTACACCCCTCATCATCCTCTTGTTCCATCATCATACCACTACACCCCTCATCATCCTCTTGTTCCATCATCATCATACCACTACACCCCCATCATCCTCTTGTTCCATCATCATCATCATCATCATACCACTACACCCCATCATCCTCTTGTTCCATCATCATCATACCACTACACCCCTCATCATCCTCTTGTTTCACCACCATACCACTACACCCCATCATCCTCTTGTTCCATCATCATCATACCACTACACCCCCATCATCCTCTTGTTCCATCATCATACCAATACACCCCTCATCATCCTCTTGTTCCATCATCATCATACCACTACATTCCCATCATCCTCTTGTTCCATAATCATCATACCACTACACCCCCATCATCCTCTTGTTCCATCATCATACCAATACACCCCCATCATCCTCTTGTTCCATCATCATACCACTACACCCCTCATCATCCTCTTGTTCCATCATCATCATACCACTACATCCCCATCATCCTCGTTCCATCATCATCATACCACTACATCCTCATCATCCTCTTGTTCCATCATCATCATACCACTACACCCCTCATCATCCTCTTGTTCCATCATCATCATACACTACACCCCTCATCATCCTCTTGTTCCATCATCATCATACCACTACACCCCATCATCCTCTTGTTCCATCATCATCATACCACTACACCCACCATCATCCTCTTGTTCCTTCATCATCATCATCATCATCATCACCACCATACCACTACACCCACCATCATCCTCTTGTTCCATCATCATCATACCACTACACCCACCATCATCCTCTTGTTCCATCATCATACCACTACACCCCCATCATCCCCTTAAAAAACAAAAAAATCTATACTCACCTGCATGATTTCTGTAGCCCCCAGGTCACACGCGCTGGCGGGCTTCTCCCGGCGGGAGGCGGGGCTTAGCGCGGAGGGGGCGGAGCTTCGCGGGACTTCCCTGCGCTGGAAGTACTTCCCCCCCGCCGCACACAGAGCTCCCTGGGTGCCGCAAGACAGCCGGGGGCCCCTGCCTCTTGTAATCGCAAGCAAAACATTGCTTGCGGTCACAAGAGGGAGTGGGAGGCGGGCAGTGCAGTGGTAAGGGGGGCTCGCGGGCCCCCCCTTGGTAGCGGCCCGGTCGCGGCGGCGACCCCTGCGACCGCGGTCGCTACGCCACTGCTTGAGCAGCCCTGCAGTTCCAGACAGAGCTATTGATGGCAGCAGAGGGACCATGTTGCCCCTAACTGCTGCCACTCAATGTAAAAAATGTAAAAAAAAACCAAAACCAAAAACCCTATTTCTCTAACAAAGTTATATAAAGGGGGAATTCTCTTTCCTCAATTTCTATGGGTAAGGAAGGGTCTGACCTCTGGGACCCCAATGATCCTGAGAATGAAGAGGCTGTAGGGCTGATAATGTGCTTCACCCCTTTTCATGTTCTTCCTGCAGCTCCCTGGTTTTTGTTCAGAGAATAAAAGAGAAGGGGTGCAATGTGCAATGCTAACTCAGCCCCCCCAGAATTAATGGGGGACCCAGAAGTCAGACCCCCCCCTTCCCAAAATAAAAAAGTAGTGATATATTTAATGAAAAAAGGTGATACTGTGTTAGGCTATGTTCACACAATGTAAAACTACGGCCGTTGTTGCAGATGGCAACAATGGCCGTAGTTTTTGTGCAGCGGAACACAGCCTATTAAGCTATGGGATCCCGGCCGGAGCGTACACACATCGTATACACTCCGGCCGGTATCCCGTATGGGGCCGCAAAAAACTGACATGTCAGTGCACACAGTGAGGCGAGCGGGTCCGGCCGCTAGCTTCACTGTGGGCTATGGTAAGCTCTGATGCGGGCGCACGCTGATGCGCCCCCAGCATCAGAGCTCTGCGGCCGGAAAGATCACCCGGTCGGTACTTAAGTACCGGCTGAGATGATCCGGCCAGAGACTGGCCGTTCCGTGACCCGGCCGGGGTCACGGAACGGCCAGTCTCGTACGTTGTGTGAACATAGCCTTAAGCAGTCAGTGTACACATACATATAAGAGCATCTCACACGGTTACAGCAGTGGACGTTCCCTGGTTTTGTATATTATAACAACCTGCTTGTTTTCATGGACATTTAAAATTCAATTTTCTGTATCTAGCGGCCTCTAGTGTACTGCTGGTGAATTACAGCATGCCCCCCACACTTGAAATCCTTGAAAGCTGTTCTATAAATTGTAAATCACATCCTCCAGCACCTACAGAATCTATAGACAATTGTTCGCTTGGCATCGTACACATTATTTGCAGGCGATGTATCATCATCTCCTATTATCTGGGTGACACACATTTGCATTATCTTCCTTGTATGCGTCCTTGTGGGGTTGAGTATTTTATTTAATATATATATTTTAGAGACACAGTAAATTATATAATAATGTTTTGGGACATATTACATTCTACAACAGTGATCCCCAACCTGTGGTTCTCCAGCTGTTCCAAATCTACAAGTCCCAGCATGCAACTACAACTCCTGGGGATGCTTGGAGTTGTTGCTGTCACCATATGTGTTGGTCCTGTGGCTGTCACCATTACTGGGGGTTGTGGCCTTTCACTATTATTGGAGGTTCAGTGCTGTCAATATTATTGGGGGTCCTATTGCCTATTGCTGTCACTGTTATTGGGGGTCCCATGGCTGTCATCATTACTTAGTGGCCAGTGGCATCATTATTATTAGAGCTTCTATGGCTGTCACTATTACTAGGGGTCCTGTGGCTGTCACTATTATATGGGGTTCTATAGCTGTCACTGCTATTAGGGGTCCCATGGCTGTCATCATTGCTTGGTGGCCAATGGTCTCACTATTAATAGGGGTTAAAGAGTTCTCAAAGTATCATTATTACTGGGAGTCTAATGCTGTCACTATTACTGTAGATCCTATAGTTATCACAATTACTGGGGGTCTTGTGGCTGTCACTATTACTGGGGGTCTTATAACTGTTACTATTATTGGGGGTCCTATGGTTGTCAATATTACTGGGGGTTCTGTGGCTGTCACTATTATTGGGGGTCCTATGGCTATCATTAGTAATGCATATGCAATTGCATAGCATTGATCAGTATAAGCAATTTAATTATTGCTTATGTAACCCCTTAAAGGGGTAGTGCGGCGCTAAAAAATTATTCACAGAATAACCCACATTACAAAGTTATACAACTTTGTAATGTATGTTATGTCTGCGAATGGCCCCCTTCCTCGTGTCCCACGACCCCCAGCCGTGTACCCGGAGGTGTGGTGCATTATACATTACCTGATCCGTGTCGAGGGCTGTCCGCCATTTTGTGCCAAACGTCATCTTCAGACGGATGGACGAATTCCTGCCGCCCGTCCCCCCTCCGCCGCGTCACAACTGTGCTCAGCCGCGATTGTCTGAGCACAGTTATGCTCAGCCAATCGCGGCTGAGCATTGGATGACGCTGCAGAGGGCGGCCGGCATTCGGAACAGACGGAGCTGTTCGCTGGCCGGCCGAAGAAGACATCACTGAATGAAGATCGGAGACGGGTGTCGGCACGTGACAGGTGAGTATATCGTACCACACTTCCGGGTACACGGGTGGGGGTGGTGGGACACGGGGAAGGGGGCCATTCACAGAGATAACATACATTACAAAGTTGTATAACTTTGTAATGTGTGTTATTCTGTGAATAATTCTTTACTGCCGCACTACCCCTTTAAGTATACCAGTAGGTCCTACTGGAGGCTCTATTAAGCAAACTCAGGAGCTGAGCTTGCTTCAAAAAGAATGAGGACCCGCTAGGTCCTCACTGTTAATCACAGGCCACCACAATTGTGTGGCCGCCCGCCAATAACCCTTTCAGTGCTATGGTCGCGACATTCAACTGACAGTGCCTCCTGTCATTATCCAATTGGGACAAAGCAATGACATAGCATTGAACAGTGTTGGAATGTAAAGCATGAGTATAATAGTCCCCTAGGGGGACTTAAAGAGTGTAAACTAAAAAGTTTTTAGAAGTTTTAAAAACTATGACATAGCGCACACCCCCTTCCCATTTTATTTATTTAGAACACACAAAAAAATAATAAACATGTTATATACTGTGTGGTGAATGGCATAAATGAAAAAAGTGCCAGAATTGCTGTTTTTGTTACATTATGTATCAGAAAAAAAATAAAATAAAGAACTATCAAAACACCCTACACAAATATGTTACCAATAAAAACTAGAGATCATGGTGCAAAGATAAGACCCCAGAACAGCCCTGTAGGTTGAAAAATAAAAGCACTATGGCTCTTAGAAGGCAAGGAGTAAAAAATGAAAACGTAAATGTTTCTTTCAGATCAACAGAAAGTAACAGAGATTTGTAATTTACTTCTATTAAAAAATCTCCAGTCATCCAGTATTTATCAGCTGCTGTGTGTCCTGCAGGAAGTGATGTATTCTCTCCAGTCTGACACACTACTCTCTGCTGCCACCTCTGTCCATGTCAGGAACTGTCCAGAGCAGGAGCAAATCCCCATAGAAAACCTCTCCTGCTCTCCAGACTGGAAAGAATAAACTACAGCAGCTGATAAGTACTGAAAGGCTTGATTTTTTTTATAGAAGTAAATTACAAATGTCTGGCACCAGTTGATTTGAAAAAAAAAAAAAAAAGCATATTTGCTATCATAGTGCGTGGAATGTTTTGATCTATTAATATATAACAATATTGTTCCCGCATTGTGAACGGCGTAAACGAAAAGAGGGTAAAAAAAACAAAAACCCCACCACAGGATTGCTGATTTTAAAAAAAATTATCAGAAAAAAATGATTAAAATGTGATGAAAAATTTAAATTTCTACCAATATAATACCAATTAAAACGATAGATCATGGCGCAAAAATTGAGCCCCAACCAGCCCTGTAGTTGAAAAAAATAATAGCGCTATGGCTCTTAGAGAGACCTGGACATCCGTGCATTAATGATCTCTGGTCATGAAGGGGTTAATATAGATTAATTACAATGGGGGAGATTTATCAAACATGGTGTAAAGTGAAACTGGCTCAGTCGCCCCTAGCAACCAATCAGATTCCACTTTTCATCCCTCACAGACTCTTTGGAAAATGAAAGGCGGAATCTGATTGGTTGCTAGGGGCGACTGAAACAGTTTCACGTTACACCATGTTTGATAAATCTCCCCCAATGTATCCAAATATTCTTAGTATAATTACTGTGAGAATCCACCACCCTGCTGCCTGCACCTATATATATATGTATATATATATATATATATATATATATATATATATATATATACAGTATATAGCAGAAGGCTCCGGCCTGTATATCGTCTCATTGAGTAGCTGTGTATTCGGATGTTGCAGATACAGGTTACAACTGATTCGGGTTCTCAGGGCCTCGGGGTTGGTTTCTGTGTCTTGAGATGAACAAGTCTCTACAAGTGAGAAATGAAAACTATTTTTTTGTTTATCTAGAACCGATACGCAATTGAAAAGGGAAACCGTGAGTAAAAAGGCAGCGCGCCCTTTATGCGGCCGGAGAATTGGGTTACACGTTGGCAGGGCTCGGCCTCTTAATGGCCTCTTCCAGATGGTTTCAGCGCTGGACCTCTCCCAGATATACAGTACGGGCTGAGAACCCTCTTGTTCGCAGCCATCGGTCCATTGTTTGGACAGTAAATAACCCCTTTCATTGACACAGATAATGCTTTAAATCCAGCCTTTGTTTCTACGGAAAAGCTGCCGGATAGAAATGGGAGAGAAATAACTTAAAATACGGCTTCTATTGAGTGGGGGAGAAAGGAGTGGACAGTAAGAAATTCACTGGTGTTGCCCAGCGTCAGTAAATCTATGTCACTTTATAGACAATGCTGGTCTCCGCCATTGTCTGAGAGTCTCCCGAATCAATGGAGATGTGCTGGACGCTCAGCAGAACTGATAAGTCTCCTGCCTATGTATTCTCATTGCTGTTGATGGATCTCTTTTTTTTCTATTTTATCACTTGAGAATAAAGATGCAACTCCTTAAAGGGATATTTTGGTGAATACTTTTTTTTTTTTTACATTTTCCTTATACCTATGTAACTTTATTGAAGAAAATATAATTCTTCTTTACATTTATACATTGACTGGCAGAAGTATGGGGTGATATGATCCTTTGCTGGCAATATCAGGAACTGCAGGGCTACTCAAGCCCTGGTCCCAGCACAGTTACATATTGATAATCCTGCTGCATGCAGATACTGAGCCTCCTCTGATATCTATAGAATACATGTTAGTATTAGAATAGACATTACACTTGGAGAAGCTGTAGTGTCGGTAGTATTGCAGAACGAGCATTTATTGGCAGTTATCCCTGCTCGCTATCCTATACTGTAATGTGGTAGCAGCACTACTGACACAGGTTGACGTACAGTAAGTGTAATGTCTATACTAATTCTAACATGCAATTATATAGACATTAGGAGAGGTTCAGTATTGCTAGTGCGGCATGTAGTGGGATCAGGCTTGAGCAGCCCTGCAGTTCACCACACAGTCATTGGTGGCAACTGAGGCTCTGTGTTGCCTCTTACTGTTGCAGATCAACGTCAAAATGTAAAGATTTCTTTATATTAAAAAGTAATTTAATTTATGAAATATTAGAATTTTTTTATTTTTATTTGCCTGAATAGCGCTTTAAGGTGTATTCCGACCCAAAACTCCCAACATCTATGAAAAGGCAGACTGGTTCATGTCACAGGAATACACACCAGGCTTTCTCAAGCTCTCTCTCTCCTGCACAAAGCAAATGGTAATCCACACATCCCATTTCCTGTAATTTTTCCTGATCTAACCATTGCTACAGACAAATTCCCCCTGACAACAGTCTGTGGACAACAGATTGCAGAGAAGTGAGACACCTAGTGGCTAAGACGATAGGAGTCATGTTAAAACATGTTAGGAATTACATACACTATCTCATGGAGGGAAATAAGTCTAAAATGAAAATGGCCATTTAAATCAAGTTTTCATGTTAAATATTTTAGTACATTTTTAATTTTTTTTTTCCTTTCTAATTTTTACTTTTACTTTTTTTTTTTAATTATTAAAAGAAATCTTGCAGTTTTCATTCTGGCCACTAAACCTAATAATAAGACTACACTCCATGTTTTGTAGAGATCACTTCACAGCAGTCTCCTTGTTATCATGGCAGGCAGGAATACAGTGTAAAGGAGACACCAGTATATAGATAAGATAGAATCTGGCTATTTATAAGGTAGTGGTCACAGCTCCTTCCTACCCCTTGACCTCTACGCAGGTCATAGAGCATGCCTATAAAAATCTCCACTATAAGTCAATGAGACCCCACTGTTTATTGTCCCTGTGTAGCTGCTGTAAAGCATATCTCTAAACACTGTTAACATAGCAGAGCAGAATGGCTGCCTTAATAGTGAAAGTGAAAGAAAAACATTTAAAGGGGTACTCCGGCATTTTTTTTCCTTTCAAGTGAACTGGTGTTATAAAGTTATATAGATTTGTCATTTACTTCTCATTAAAAATCTTAGACAAATGCAACCTGCTGATATGTCCCTATTGTGTCTCTTATCTTCCAGTGAGACTGTTAGGAGCACTGGGGCACCCATCAGGAGCACTGCCCGCCCCCAATAGCACTGATAATGAACGAGCGGGCTGGCCGGGGTCGGCCAGATCGGCGCTATGAGGGCGGAGCAGTGCTCCTAAAGATGTCACTGGACTGTGGAGCACACAACTAAATGCTCGCGAATGGCGCCAAGAAGGAAGGTAAAAGACATCTTCTGTCTTCTGTGCAATAGGGACTAGGGATGGTCCGAACCGAGTTCGGTTCGGGTTCGTACGAACCCGAACGCTCGGTAATGATTCCCGCTGTCTGCCCGCTCCGTGCAGCGGGCGGATCCAGCGGGAGGACCGCCTGGAAAGCTGGGATACAGCCATAGCCATAGGCTGTATCCCAGTTTTCCAGGCGTCCTCCCGCTGTATCCACCCGCTCTACGGAGCAGGCAGACAGCGGGAATCTGATGCCGAGCGTTCGAGTTCATACGAAGCCGAACCTCGGAGGGTTTGGACCATCCCTAATAGGGACATATCAGCAGGTTAGATGAATCTGTTTTCCCTTTAAGTCTTCCAACATGTATCAGCTTCCAAATCTCAAAGGAAGTGGTGTATTCTTTCCAGTACTGATACAGTGCTCTCTGCTGCCACCTCTGTCCATGTCAGGAACTCTCCAGAGCAGTAGCAAATCCCCATAGGAAAAACCTCTCCTGCTCTGGACAGTTCCTGACATGGACAGAGGTGGCAGCAAAGAGCACTGTACCAGTACTGGAAAGAATACACCACTTCCTGCAGGACATACAGCAGCCGAAGTACTGGAATTCCTGAGATTTTTTAATTAGAAGCAAATTAAGAATTTCTGACACTAGTTGATTTGAAAGTTGTTGTTTTTTTGGGGGGGAGAGTCAGAAAATAGAAACAGATAAGAAAAAAAGAACACATTTCCCAAAAACCGATACAATCAACAATAAATATATATTTTTTTTACCAGTGAATACAATCCACAAGTCACCGTGCACACCCAGACTGTAAAGAAAGACACCTACTATCAGATCTGGATTCAGCAAGTACCTTCTTGTTGATGGTTTCCATTTTATTTACAGGCTGTGCAAAAAAAAATTAAAAAATTAAAATATGAACAAAGAGTGAAAATATACAAAAATAAAAAATAAAAAATTGATTAAGATTTCCCATTTGCCATCTGTAGCTGTGTGGAGCTGTATGATGTCATGCTGTAATCTGCCTGTCTATCTGTGAACCTGCTGCAATTAGCTATCACTTGCAATCTGCCCCGCAGCTAATTGTTCAACCATTCATAAAATAAATTAGAAATAATTAAATGTACTCAGATGGACTCGCTGCATATATATAAAATGAAAAAAAATATGGATGACGCTCGACGCGTTTCTGTAACTTTTTAGGTGGATTGAAATGAAAAGCCAGGTGCACAAATAAAGCCGGAGCAATGTTAATTCTTATAAATAGGCCAACACGTTCCTTTGTTTTAATGGCATGGAGCGTGATGTTATGTCTAGCCCCCAGTACTGATCGGCCAGCCCCTTGCCATACAGCAGGCAGCTGGGGACTTGTGTGGGTAAGGTCTGTACAATAAAGTCACATATGGAAACAGTAATCTTCCCGTACATGCATCCTATAACGGCTCAGCGTGGTGCTATAAAGCCCCAACACACATTGTCGTTCATTTATAAGAGCGCACGTTATAATTACAGGTTGTACACATGTTGACATCTGCGCCGTTATAGTTTTTTTTTTTTCAGTCTGTAATAAATTGCCGTTGGGGGTTGGATCGGAGAATTAGTCTCCCTATACAATGTTTAAGCATTCAAGATGAATAGTAAAAAAAAAAAAAAAAAAAAGTATAATCTTTATTTACATGACAAATGGGATATAAGTCATCTGTATGGATAGATACGGGAAGAGCGAGAATCGAAAAAAAAAAATAGAAGAACTTTCTAGTTTTTTCATACAGTAAATAAATCCAACGTTGTGTACTGGTTTACTTCACATCTTTATTGGGCTCGGAGCTCTGGGTTTGTGTTACTGAGCTGCACCGTGAGAGGGGATTTTAAAAACGCCGTTCACTTACATACACAGCGGGGGAAGGGATCAAAAACTCCATTTGTTGGATCTTAGGGTCCTATTACATGAGACGATTATCGTGTGGGAAATCGTTATATCGTTCAAATTTAAACAATAATAAAGGCAATGATGGAAAAATCTTTGTGTGTCCTTGATCGTTGATTTAGATCTGGCCCTAAAATCATCGTTAATCGTTCGCTGTAATTCCGCATTCATTTACTAATCGTTTAGTGTAATTCCAAATCGTTCCTACTTTTTCTGGGATCAGACGGAGTAAACGATCATAGTAACCATAGTAACTAACGACTATCGTTCTGTGTAATATGGTGAACGATTTCAGGTTAACGATAATCTTGTTTGTGATCCTTTACCGTTAATCACTAATTGTTAAAAATCGCTTTGTCTAATGTTGCGTTTACACGAAACGATAATTGGCCCGATCGTACGATTAACGATGTCAGAGTAACAAATCTTTTTCCATAACGATCAGCATTTAGACGGTACGATATATTGTACGGAAAATTCGTTTTGCGATGGTTTTGCGATCGCTTAAGCCTATCTCACACATTGGTTAAATTGGCAAACGACTGTTCACACAGAACGATCTGCAAATTTTTTCGAACAATCAATGACGATTTGAGAACATGTTCAAAGATCAAAATGAACGATTTCTCACTTGTCGTTTGATCGTTCGCTGCGTTTACACGTACGATTATCGTTCGAATTCTATCGTTATCGCGCAAATTCTCACAATAATCGTTCAGCATTATACAGATTGTTATTAACAGTGGCTCATGCCATCAATTTACTGTCTAGTCCAGGGATGGGGAACCTTCGGCCCTCCAGCTGCTGCAAAACTACAATACTCATCATACCTGGACAGCCAAAGCTTTAGCTATGGCTGTCCAGGCATGATGGGAATTGTAGTTTGCAACAGCTGGAGGGCCGAAGGTTCCCCATCCCTGGTCTAGTCTAAGTTAGCGCCATCTATAAGTTGGCTAAGTTTTACTCCACAAGTATAGGTCAAATTTGGTGCATTTAGGCCCCACTTCTTTTTTTTTTTTGCCAAAACCGGTATGTGAGTTTGGTCACATGACCCTTTTTTCAGGCAGCTTCAATCTGAAGCTATTCCCCATCATTGTCCCATGTTCAATCCCCTTCCAGATTACAACCAATCACTGCAGACATAAGTACAACCCTCCCTCCCCAGAGGGTTGGAGCTTGCTAGTCAGCATAGTATGAAGATGCTGCTTGTCTGCTCCCTGCTAGACCCTGTTGAAGGCTTTAGGCCTAGCCAGTTTCCAGTTAATACCTGCTACAAGCAAGTAACCAAAGCCATACTACTAATAATACTAATAATTTCAACATCCTGGAGCAACTGTTACCCCACCTGAGACAGATCTTGGTTAAGGATCAAAGCTGGATCTAGAAGGTTTTACCCGAGATAGCTTTCAGTCCGCACTGAGAGGACATTTCAACCTCAAAGAACATGTACCCAATCAGGCCGTGAAAATTGGCAAGACAGGAGAGGGAGAGCTGTACAAGGACTCTCCTGCAGCACTTAGCTCTTTGTCGGCTTCCAGTGAGAGTTATTTCCTAGGGGCTTATACGACACAATCGTAAAGTTTTCATCAGTGTATTATGCCACAGTGGGGGTCCTTTACAGCAGAGTTTAGTCTATTTTCCAATAGTCTAATTCTTGGCAGATGGGACAAACCCTTTAAGGTCTCCACTTTAACACTGCCACATCTACCATACTGGAATCGGGAGCCCAACCAATATCTATAATAACCATATAGCCCTTGTCTACATGCCCCATCATGCATTGTCTATGTGTATGTATAGGTGTTCATCATCTGTACAAGGGACCCTGACATCTCTGATTTACATGCATCAGTGCGAGTTACTGCCCTATGGCCAACAGACACACTATAAGGATTAAGAGTGCAGTTTCCACCATTCTTCCCAGATCTTCTATGCAGGCTATGACTTGCCCATGTGTCCATTATTTTCCAGTGTAATCTTTGCTCTTGTCTATCATTTTAGGTTTGTTTTGGTTGCTGGGTCCTGTATCTAGGTGTATTACTGCTTCCAGGCTGACTTCAACATGTCCATCCCTAAGGGCAATTCCTATCATAGTGCACAGGTCGCTTTTCCTCCGAGGCCTCCAGCTTCTCCTCTCAGGCCGGCCACTCAGCCATTACATTGTCTACTTCAGGGTCCTCATTGTTTGGTCATTTTGGAGACATTACAATACTGTCATTAGTAATGTTTGTGTCGTACATGATCTTACATCATCTGAATATACAATTTCTTTCAGTTGTTTGCTATCCTATCCTGAAGTTAGTCTGTAGCTTATAGAGGCGGCCATCTGGAATAAAGGACTAATTGAAATAACATTACTTATTTTGTTCTATACCTAAATTACATCTTGCACTATGCTTCAGAGCTGCCCTCACTATTCTGCTAGGGAGGTCACTGTGTACATATATTACATTACTTATCCTGTACTCATCCTGAGTTACATCCTGTATTATACTCCAGAGCTGCACTTGCTATTCTTCTGGTGGGGTCACTTTGTACATCCATTGTGGTGTCCTACTATTGAGTGCCTTATGCACCTGTTGCAAACTTCTCACTCCAGGTTAAAGTGGTGATGAGGTATCCTACAGTTTCCCCACTAGGTGTCAGTGTTTTCTATAAGCTTATGTTCTTATGTGCACAGCTGAAGTCAGTAATGGGTTAATGTTATTGTTGTACTATGTGTTTTGTGCTAACCTATAGGAGGTGCTCCCTCTCTTTCAACCTATCCCTGATCTCCACACACACTCATCGCCTGTAGGAGGGGTTAATTAGCTCCGTGTGGGAGGAAGTGAGCAGGCTAGTTGAGTCTAGACACCCAAGTGTATAGATGCAACTAGAGACAATTAGTTCTTTCTCAACTACCACTACGTTCAGAATGCAGTGCTAAGCTCTTTAAAGGGAGAGGAATCAAGGAACACCCTAACCCACGCCAAGAACACGTCTACAAAGAGCAGGGCAGTATCCTGAACACAAGAGGAACTAGCCTGGATAGGACAAAGTTACCATAAAGAAGGTCTAAGTATCCTATCTCGCAGAGCAGGTAACTGGCACACCCCAGGACACTTAGCTATACCTAGTTACCACAACTGGGGCTTGTAGTACCCTGACAGGTAGCTTGACACTGTAGGGCATAAGGTGGTCAGACCAAAGTCTTAACACAACTACAAGTAAACATCTCACTATAAAGTATATCTTCAAGTTCCAGCAGAGTACACAGCTACATTGGGTTGGGGCTCCTCTAACAAACTCCTCTCCTCTACTCTTCAAGCACTGCTACAACTACCTCTCTTCTACTCTACTCCTCCAGCACCTCCTTAAGTACAACAAGTTCAAGCACTAAAGTCTGTATCAAAGATTTATCTATTCTGTGAAAGTGTATTGTATTATTGAAGAACTTGATATTCTGTGGGCAGAATATGTGGCAGTACCGATAGTCCGGGTGGGTCAGATGCCAATCAGAACTGCCGTGACAAGAGCCCAAGGGACCCACAACAACCCGACAGGTTACCGACAATTTGGGGAACACAGCCAGCTAAACAAAACAAGCAGGTATCAACATTACACCTGTGTGCTGGACAAGCACTGGCATCACGACATTACCACCTTTGGCTGAGCTGACACAACCATTAATAATAACATCATCCGGTGGAGCACCACACCATTACATTACTTATCCTGTACTGATCCTGAGTTAAATCCTGTATTATAACCAAGAGCTGCACTCACTATTCTTTTGGAAAAGTCATTGTGTACATATGTGGTTCAACCACAGGTGTTGCTATTGGTTACACCCTTCGCAAAAGCCTGTTTTTTTCAGCTTAAGTGGTAATGTAGTAGTACCAGAGTTTTGCCACAAGATGTCGCTGTGTAAACTACGTGTATTCAGATATTGCACAGCTGTAGGAACCAAAGGGTTATTGTTTGTTTATGTACCACATGGGTCTGCACACCAATGAGAGTTCTTTCTTCTCTTTACCTATCATCTCTCTCTTTACTTGGTCTCATGCACTCCTCACCCACTCACAGCACACCTTACATGTGCTGTAGGAAGGAAGTCACATGGGTAGAGGAAGTGTAGGGTCTTCTGCCTTTAGACTCTGTAGAGGTAGGATGCTCCCCACAGTTACTCTTCAAGTAACCGTATTCCACACTATGCAGTGTTAAGCTTCCACTAGAGTGGACAAGTCAGGGATCATCCTAACCCACACCGTGGACCAGAGGAACACAGTGCAGGACAGTATCCATAAAGAAGTAAGGAACTGATCCGGATAGAGCAAAGTTGCTAGAAAGCCTATGCACTCTATCTCGCAGCGCGGGTGTAATCAGAGAACTCTGACCACTCTGCTCATCCCAGGTAACAAGGTCTGGGGCTTGTGTCACCCTCTAGGACGGGTCACCCGACACTAGTGGGCAATAGGTGGTGTAAAGACCAAAAGAGTAAAAACACAGGCACAAGTATTCTCTCTACTTTTCAAGTATTCTTCTTATTCTACCTCTGAAGTTCTGGCAGAGTACAGTACTACTTAGATTGGGACTCTCTCGACATCCTCCCCTCTACTCTTCTGAACGCTCTACCTCCCATCATGCACCTCAGTCAGCACGGCTGTATCTCCTCTACTACTCTCAGTGCAGATCTGGACTCTAAAGTATTAAGTAACTTATCAAGTGTAAAGTATTGTATGAAATCAAATCTGTATTATCTGCTGCCTACCTCAAGTATCTCTTAAGTAAACAAGATTATATTTTTTGCTAAAGAGACTCTGTGATTCTTCACTAAGCACCGACACAGCAAACACAGGGGGTCATCTCCCCTTTCTGTGGGTGGCAGTGCCAATAGTCCGGATGGGTCACTACTCCACTCCGGACCACCGCGATAGTTACCCAAGGGACACCGCAACAGCCCGGCAGGTCACTGTCCACAGGGGAAAGGGTATAGCCAGCCCAATAAAATAAAAGCAGGTGTGCCACTATACCTGTGTGCCCAACCATCACTGGCGTCACGTCAAACTATCACTGGGCATAGCTATACCTCGGCCAACCACCGCAGGACTGGCGTCACGCTTAACCAACTGGCAAGTGACCGTCCCCACCTCCACACCGGGGGTCGCCACACATACATTACATTACTTACCCTGTACTGATCCTGAGTTGCATTCTGTTTTATACTCCAGAGCTGCACTCACTATTCTCTGGAGTATATTACAGGATGTAACTCAGGATGTGGATAAGTGGACGGAAATAGCATAGAGTCTATGGATCTTCCAGTAATACTGGAAATTCCATAGGCTCCATTATAATTCCGTCCACTTATACTTTACCAATGAGAGCCGAGTGCGCTGCTGAGTGCGTTGACCCCTTCGTTCCATCGATCAGCTCCAGCACCCAGATTTTCACCAATACAAACCTTTGATATGTCAGAAGTTTGTCTAATTGATAGGTATGCTTTAATGAGCCATACACTGCCTATGGACATGCTTCCCCTTTAAATAACATATGACAATTCAACCACATAGTAATCACCCAACATATAGATATAATACATGCTCAAAAAACATATTGCATCCCATGCTTATTAGGTAAGTTATAATATATATATATATATATATATATATATATATATATATGTTGCCTAATTGCATAATAGTGCACAATTTGTTCAGGGACTGTGCTTGTAATTCAAATCCACTCTTAAACCAAAGCAAATTTTCCCATTAGAAATCACTGAAATGCAGACAATTGGTTCCACACCCCAAAAATGATGATTTTTTAAAATTCTGAATAACATGTAAAACAGATGAAACAAACAATGAGAAACAGCTGTATATGTAATAATATAAGTTACTGTACGGTATAGCAATCAGCATGTGGAGTATAATGTATAGTAAGTACATAAGAATTAATAAACAGCAGCAGTTTGTAGATACAGGATGGAACTGTAAATCCCAATAATGCAGTAGGGTAGTACAACAGGCTAGAATAGATAAGCAGGGCTGCTGTCAGAGGTCTGTGTGGTCACATGACAGCAATGGGGAAGGGGGTGTGTTCAGCATGGACCAATCAGGAAATGAGAATCACAGAGCTGTGCAGAAGGACAGTGACAGAAACTTTTCTACAGCAGTGTGAATGGCTGAGTGTAAGTGCAGGCAAATTATAGCAGCAGTGTGTATAGCTGAGTGTAAGTGCAGGCACATTATAGCAGCAGAGTGTATAGCTGAGTGTGAGTGTAGGCACATTATAGCAGGAATGGAGAGGATGGGAAACACAAGGGCTGACAGAGACTGCAGGGATCATGAAGGAATGAGCAGTGCAGATGTGGGCACAGTATAGCAGCGTTCTCTGTCCGGGGAGAGAGGGGTTACAGCTATGGAGAGATTACCTCCACAGTCCTGTCCCCTGATGTAAGCCCCAGCCTAAAGTGGATCTGCCATGATTTGGAAGGTGAGGGAGACTTGGAAGGTGGATCAGAGAACAGGGCTGTAGACCCCGCTATGCAGACCATGCCCCTCCCCCACTCCCCCTCCCACCCAGTACAGGGAGCTCTTAAACCAAAGCAATGCGCTTAAACCAAGTTACAATTTTGAAAAACTGTGAGCTCTTCTTGCAAAACGCTCCTAATCCAAGTTACTTTTAAACCAAGGTACCTTTATATATATTTTTCACAGCAGTGTCAGACTTGGTCCTGCAACCAAACATATCACCTTTAAATCCAAAATGGCCGCATCAGGCTCTCCTATTAGACCAGGGGTGGGGAACCAGGGCTCTTCAGCTGTTGAAAAACTAAAGATCCCATGAAGCTAAAGCTTTGGCTGTCCAGGCATGATAGGAGTTGTAGTTCGGCCACAGCTGGAGAGCCAAGGTTCCCTACCCCTGTATATAGCCTCGGAATCCTTCTATAAATATAATTGATCGGTGGGAAGAGTTATCAGGGCATTGCATAGGGGCTCATTACCCGTCCCATTAACTATCTCCAGTAATGACAAAGTGCGTTCTCTTTAATTGAATTGAATACAAATGAGAATAACGCGGGTTCCTCTTCCCGATGACAATTATGTTTAATGTTGTTGTGACAAAAAGAAAGTTTTTTCAGCAGTTTCTTATTTCATATAATTAGAGCTTGTCTCATTTATTCCTACAATGAGTTTATTTTAGTTGGCTGTACTTTACATTATTGTCTGTTTTATTTATTGGGTGGTGGGGGGGGGGCCTTCAAAGGGAATTTGTTAAGTCTCTTAAAGGGAATGTGTTATCAGAAAATGACTAAGGCCATGTTCACACAACGTAAGTTTTGTACTAATCACGACCGTTGCTGCCAATTTGCAACAACGTCCGTGATTAATCCAAAACTTGTGTGCACTGCATAGTATACACTCCGGCCGGGATCCCTAGCGGCCAAACAGAAAACTAACATGTCAGATTTGTGCGGCCAATATTCATTGAATTGCAGCCGCACCGCACAAGCCTGACAGGTCACACAATGGAGCGTGCGGCTTCTGCTGCACTCTACATTGTCAGGTGTGGTGAATTGGGATGCAGACGCACTAGGATGCGCCCGCATCCCTATTCAGCACAAATACAGATCATCCGGCCGGTAGCAGCCAGGGTGAACTTCACTCACACCAGCCGTTCTGTGACATGGCCGGGTCACAGAACGGCCGGTGTCATACGCCGTGTAAACATTTGACATGTCAGACCTGTACCGATCGGGATAAAAAGTTGGGAGAAGACCGACTCTGTGTCAAGTGATCAGTTGGGCTCATAATGTAAGTCTATGGAGCCTGACTGATTATGCTGACACAAAGGGGGGAGGACGTGCTGGTCCTCTCCCTGCTCGCACGCTCAATCATTATGGGTCTAAACTCTAAGGCCGGGAGCGTGGAGAGGTGATGTAAACTGTTTGTTGAATTGTCTAGATGATAGATAGATAGATAGATAGATAGATAGATGATAGATAGATAGGAGATAGATAGGAGATAGATAGATAGATAGGAGATAGATAGATAGATAGATAGATAGATAGATAGATAGATAGATTAATAGATAGATAGATAGGAGATAGATAGATAGATAGATAGATAGGAGATAGATAGATAGATAGATAGATAGATAGATGATAGATAGATAGATAGATAGGAGATAGATAGATAGATAGATAGATTAATAGATAGATGATAGATAGATAGATAGATAGATAGATTAATAGATAGATGATAGATAGATAGATAGATAGATAGATGATAGATAGATAGATAGATAGATTAATAGATAGATAGGAGATAGATAGATAGATAATAGATAGATTAATAGATAGATAGGAGATAGATAGATAGATAGATAGATAGATAGATAGATAGATAGGAGATAGATAGATAGATAGATAGATAGATAGATAGATAGATAGATAGATAGATAGATAATAGATAGATTAATAGATAGATAGATAGATAGATAATAGATAGATTAATAGATAGATAGGAGATAGATAGATAGATAGGAGATAGATAGATAGATAGATTAATAGATAGATAGATAGATAGATACTTAGATAGATGATAGTTAGATAGATAGATAGATAGATAGATAGATAGATAGATAGATAGGAGATAGATAAATAGATAGGAGATAGATAAATAGATAGGAGATAGATAGATAGATAGATAGATAGATAGATAGATAGATAGATAGATAATAGATAGATAGATAGATAGATAGATAGATAGATAGGAGATAGATAGATAGATAGATAGATAGATAGATAGATAGAAGATAGATAGATAGATAGATAGATAGATAGATAGATAGATAGATAGATAGGAGATAGATAGGAGATAGATAGAAAGATAGATAGATAGATAGATAGATAGATAGGAGATAGATAGATAGGAGATAGATAGATAGGAGATAGATAGATATAAAAGTTTTGGAGTGAATATATTGCATTTCCCCATATTGCTGACTATTACATTATCTACCATAAAAATCTATTATTTTCTTTTCCTGAAATTGCTGATTTCCTTTTTTTCCGGACCCCTGACTCCGCTCTGCCCGGCAGGATCATTTTACAACCTATTACTTTTTCACAGCAATCATAAGCCATGTCTGTCAATTCAGCGTATTCAGAAAATCTGCTAATTTCTGCCTTGAAATATCTTTTCATCGCAGCAAATACTTTTTTGTTTATGACCACTTTATCCCCCTCCTATCTGTAATGGTGACACTGGACTCTACACTGCCCCCGCAGGAGGAATGAAGAATTACAAGTCCCCAAATGCAACTAACAGTCGGTGGCAGGAAGGTTGTAGGACTCCCCTGTATCTGCACCAGAAAGGGCATTAACCCATCCACTCCTAATCCAGGCAATGAGGACAATACTCCTTGGGGATTTCAGAGCCCCTCTACCCTCACACTATAGCACTGGCCTTCCCATTATAGGGCACAGCAACCTTTGGGGTCCCATCAGGCTCAGGGCCCTAGATGTAACTGTTACCACTGCATCCTCCAGCAATGTCCCCAACCTGTGACTCTCTAGCTGTTGCAAAACTACAACTGCCATCATGGGATGGTAGGAGTTGTAGTTTACCAAGAACTGAAGCTCCCCAGGTTTGGGAACACTGCCCCATAGTAGTGTCCCTATCTACAGAATGGTCACTGTGCAGGTTTACAATGAGTTTCATTCATTCTTTTAAATTCATAAGTATTTCTGCTTTCCCTAGGAGAGAGCTCCCCCATGTGGTAGAAAAGCAGAATACAGAGTCAAATTCCACAAATTCCGATAAAAATGTTAACAATTGCAAAAACATGATGCAAAATTTAGAATTTGGAAGAGTTGACGTCTCCCAGCATTCCTTGCTGGCTCAGTGTCTGCATTGTGGGAGGTGTAACCCTTATACCGGGAACTGTACAATACTAATACAGGGGAAACTGTCTCACTGTATTATAAGAACTCAGTCCAGCTGCTAGGAATGTGTCTGACAGCAAATGTGATGATCAACCAGCAGAATAGTGAGTGCTGCTCTGTAGTATAATACAGAATGTAATTCAGGGTCAGTGTAGGATACGAAATCTAATGTATGTACACAGTGACCCCACCAGCAGAATAGTGAGTGCAGCTCTGGAGTATAAAACAGGGTGTAACTCAGGATCAGTACAGGATAAGTAATATATGTACACAGTGACTCCACCAGCAGAATAGTGCATGCAGCTCTGGAGTATAACACAGGATGTAACTCAGGATCAATAACGGATAAGTAATGTAATGTATGTACATAGTGAGTGTGGAATATAATACAGGAGGTAACCCAGAATCAGTATTATAATGTATGTACACAGTGACCCAGCCAGCAGAATAGTGAGTGCAGCTCTGCAGTATAAGGCCATGTTCATTCAATGTAAGAGACCGGCCGGGTCACGGAACGGCCGGTCTCAGAACAGATCATCCCAGCCAGTACTGCAGTACCAGCCAGATGATCTTTAGCCCCGCAGCGTTCTGATGCGGGCACATCCGCGCGCACCCGCATCAGAACTCCCACTGCACACTATGGAGCGTGCGGCCGGAGCCGCTCGCTCCACAGTGTGCACTGACAGGGTTCTCTCGCGGCGCCACTAGGGATTCCGGCCGGAGTATATACCATGTGTACACTCCAGTGTACACTCCATATACACTCCAGCCGGGATTCCATAGGCTGCAATGTTACGTATATTTCCGTAATAATCACGGCCGTTGTTGCAACCGGCAACAATGGCCGTGGTTTTATGAAAATATACGTCGTGTGAACATAGCCTAATACAGGGTAACACTTAGGATCAGTAGTGTAATGTCTGTACGTGACGCCACCAGCGGAATAGCAAATGCAGCTCTGCAGCTCCAGATCAGTACAGGATAAGTAATGTAGTGTATATATATATATATATATATATAAGAGACTTTTTTTTCTTAACTTAGATTTTATTTATACTGTAACCATAATGTTTCCATGAGAATAAATGCTGTGGACATGACGGTGTAGGCTGCTGCAGAGCGTCTGGTAGCGTCACATATAGCCGGGCTGGGAAGCTTCTGCAGCTGATAACGTCTCCCAGAATTTATAAACCTCAGAATATGACAACACTGGCCAGAACATCTGGTGTAAGATATTGTTATCTGTCGCACAACATTGGCCCAGATTTATTATAATCATATTACGTCTTTCTTGGTGTGTTTTGCACCAACATTTTGGCATATGACTTTTTTTTACATATTTATTATCTGTTCCCACTAAAAATGAGGGCAGATTGTGACGAGACAGACATGTTTAGGTCAAAATGCATATTTGTCACCTAATTTATTAGTCTGAGCAGTATAAGCCTGGCTGACATGTTTTGAGGTCAATACACCAAACTGTTTGGGACTTTCACATAGATACCAATACTATAGTTACATTTTTAGATTCTTGTGTTTTTTTTTCTTTGCGTATATTATTAATATTGTTTATATTGTTTATAACATTATTAATATGTTATTAACTGTTTAAAAGCAGTACTCTGGTGAAAAATAATTTTTACTTCTATTTAAAAATCTTTAGTCTTCCAGTACTTAGCAGCTGCTGTATGTCCTGCAGGAAGTGGTATAGTCTTTCCAGTCTGACACAGTGCTCTCTGCTGCCACCTCTGTCCATGTCAGGAACTGTCCAGATTAGGAAAGGTTTTTATGGGGATTTGCTGCTGCTCTGGACAGTTCCTGACATGGACAGAGGTGGCAGCAGAGAGCACTGTTTCAGACTGAGAAGAATACACAACTTCCGGCAGCACATACAGCAGCTGATAAATATTGGAAGACTGGGAATTTTTAAATAAAAGTAAATTACAAATTTATATAACACTAGTTGACTTGAAAGAATTTTTTTTTATCACAAGAGAACCCCTTTAATGATATTTTTAATAATATATTTTTTAAATAAATGTTTTTAAGTAAATAATGTATGAGCTGAATTTGCCTCTGGACCATTAACTACAATACCCAGAAGTCTTATGTTGGGAGTTGCGGTTTAGATGCACCTAGGAGTAGTAGTACTTTAGTTAGAGTTCATTGTATCACAGTATCTTTAACGTGAGCTCCTTCCTGTTGGTCTCAGCAGTGTTTCTTAATGGAGGTCTGCACATATGAGGGTCCCTTGATCCCAGGATAATCTAAGGTGATGGACTGGGTGCAGTTTGCAGGTGTGTGTTTAGTCCGCCAGAGCTAATTTACTTTCTAGTCCAGAACTAGACTGAACTAGAACTAATTTATTCCAGGCCTCTGGGTTGCACCCCCCCCCCCCCATCCTGCCAATAGAAATTTTGTAGTATCCCACTACGTGTTTTCTTCTCTTACACCTTGGTAAAACTGTTTCTTTCTAGTATCACATGTTAGGACAGGTTGGCCGCTGTGCCTTACTCCAACCACTAGATGTCACTCTCACTCAGCACAGCTGCAGATAACACTTAGGTCTAGCTACACACACACACTTCTCTTTTTACAGTAACAACTATCCTTTAGTTAGCTCAGTTAGTGCCTGGCTACAGGCCCAGCAGGACGTACAGTATATGGCTGGGTTCACACTACGTATATTTCAGTCAGTATTGTGGTCCTCATATTGCAACCAAAACCAGGAGTGGATTAAAAACACAGAAAGGCTCTGTCCACACAATGTTGAAATTGAGTTGATGGCAAATATTTGCTGTTATTTTAAAACAACGGCTGTTATATTGAAATAATGTCCGTTATTTACTGTTATATGGCGGCCATCCACTCAATTTCAACATTGTGTGAACAGATCCTTTCTGTGTTTTTAATCCACTCCTGGTTTTGGTTGCAATATGAGGACCACAATACTGACTGAAATATACGTAGTGTGAACCCAGCCTTAAGCTGTACCTGACAGTAGCTTTCCAACCTCCATGGACTGCTAGACTAGACTCTTAGGGACACTGGGGCCAAGGGAGACCTCAATTTCTTCTACACCAAGGACAGACTACAGAATCGGAAAGTTGACCACCTTAGAAAAGGGACAGGCAAACTGATCCTACAGTAGAGCACAGTGCCATTAAGCTGCTCTCTCTACTGACAAGACGCTCCGCACACTACAAGCCAGCACCTACCAGAGCAGAGACCTGGGACTTGTACTACCCCAGAGGACGGAAACCCAACACTATGGGGCAGAAGGCGGTTAGGTGAGATAACTAGACTCATCCATTCGTGAGTATGAGGATTCTTCAAAGACTTCGCAACACTTCACCACATCCCAGCTGAGTACAAAGTACATTAGGCAAGGGCCCTCCTATCCGGTCCTTATTTCCTGTTGTTGTTTCTTCTATCTACTGTCTACCTGTTGAAGTATTGTTACTGATATTTTTGCACTAAGTACCTGAGCACTGTTTGAACCGTTCACCATAAGATACCCTTTTTTAAGTAAAGTTGATGAGTTGTTTAAAGTGGGACTCTGTCATCTCTTTCACCGCACTTGCACCAACACTTTGCATCTCACACCTGTCCAAACCAAGGTCGGGTCTGTTGGTGGGTGTTACCACTTCTGGCCACTGTGACAAGTAGCCTCCCAAACACCAGAACCCACCAGCAGGCTCAAGATCAGTTTCAGCAAACCAGGCCACAGCAATTTCTAGAGGCTTCTAGCAGGAAAGAGCCACTTTAAGGCCATTCCATAACAGTGCCAACCCCTGTGATCTCTGGGAAGATGATAGGGAGACAAATAGATGCTGAGACCATTGTTGACCTTTGCATCTAGGGGGCACAATGACTGGGACAGGAGTTTTCTCTGATCCCGACCATTACTGTCCCAGCTACCCCTATAGTCCCAATAGTTTGCTGACCGTTGAAGGGTTAATGTATATTAATGACCAGACACTGTGCTGTTTTTTTTTTCTCATTTTATCCTTTGAACAATTGAACTTTTTGTAGACGTATTTACAACTTTTTAATGTCTAACTTTTACCTTCTGGATATCGACCGCTGCGTCATGTCTGCTGATTTCCTACGGTCTTTTAGTCTTGTATTCATCTGCTTTGCGGCTCTTGTGAACAAAAAGCTTTTTATCTATTTATCAAAAATCGGAGAGGTCTTTGAAGTGTATAAATCTCCATTCAGGGGACATCACTTTGAGCAATTTCAGGCTAATGAATCTGACTGTACAGAAGAGCATCCGGGTGGTTCTGAACACACGGCCTTTCTGAAGTTCCTGGAGAAACATCCAGATCTATTCGCATTCATTTCCTACATCAAACTATCGGGACTAGAGTAACACAAGGTTCTGTGTTAGGCCAATTCTTTTAATTTTTTTTTCTTTTATTTATGACCTTGTGGATGGAGTAGAAAGTAAAGTGGAAGTTTTTACTGACGATTTAAAACTTTGTAGGAGACTTAAAGGGTTCTCCAGCGAAAATCTTTTTCTTTTAAAACCACTGGTTTCAGACCGTTATATAGATTTTAAATTTACTTCTATTAAAAAAAAAAAGTCTTAAGTCTTCCCATACTTATCAGCTTCTGTATGCCCTACAGAAAGTGGTGTATTCTTTTCTAGTCTGACACAGTGCTCTCTGCTGCCCCCTCTGTCATGTCAGGAACTGTCCAGAGCGGTATCCAATCTCCATAGAAAACCTCTCCTGCTCTGGACAGTTCCTGACATAGACAGAGGTGGCAGCAGAGAGCACTGTGTCAGACTGGAAAGAATACACTGCTTCCTGCAGGAAAACCAGCAGCTGATAAGTACTGGAAGACTGGAGATTTTTAAATAGAAGTAAGTTACAAATCTATATATCTTTCTGAAACAAACTGATCTGAAGGGGGAAAAAGAAGATTTTCACTGGATAATCCCTTTAAAACTTTTTTTTTAATTTATTTATAAAAGACACCTTAGAGATTATCTTATTGACATGTATAAATATACACAGTTGATATTATTATGACCAGCAGGTAATGTCCAGAGTAACTGCAGTGTTCTAGAGAAGATGTGGCTCTGCTGTGCTTAATGTGTCTAGGTCGGTGTGCACTGAAAGAAGGTATTACTTAGTGTTATGGGCTGAAGGTGTCTTTCTGCAGTCCCCCCACTAGATGGCTCTCTATATTGTATGCATTGTAAGGCATAGCTGAAGGAAAGTGTATTGAGGGTAACTGCCATGTACTGTATGATGTTAATGCCGCAAGAAGAGAGCTGGCTGAGACCAATCCCTGGTGGTACCTCACACTAGTCCCTCCTCTATTCCCTTAACCTATCAGAGGTCAGATTTGATGTCTCCTTATATTCTTTTTCTAGTCAGATAGCTCCCTGAGGCCTATATATGGTGTGGTAGAGCAGATGGGGTGGGGTCTAGAGTCAAGACTTCCCAGGGGCTGGCCTGGAGACCAGGACCCATCTGTGGGGTTTCATGCTGTTCTTGATTACTTCTCTACAAATGTTCCAGTGCTAGCCATGCTGGGATAGTAACACCTGTGGTAAGGCTATTTTAGATGGGGAACAAGGGCATGTCCATGCTGTGGGGCTACATTCTTATTCTACTTGAAAGAAAGGAGATAGTGAGAAAGGAGCCAAACAAGTCAGCAGTTAGGTAAGCGCAAATTAGCTAGTATCCTGTAGGGTAATCCTGATTGCTAACTTTAACCACTAGGTGGGGCCTGTGTTCCTGGATCTGTGTCACTCTGTGCTCACGGACAGCATTAGACAGATCATCATAGCCACGGATGCAGGTACCCTTTCTTCTAAGTCCCCACAACTGAGTACCAAGTGTCTAGCTCGGACCTCCCATTAAGTAGCCCTCTGTCGTCTCAGTCAGTCAAGTCAATGAAAACCAACCAGAAGAATAGCACCAAAGATGCAGCACTCCATAATTGTAATAAGAAATATACTTTATTAATACACAGAAATTAATAAAATCACTGAAAAACAAACACAAAGCATATAAAGGATATATAGAAACAGGTGAGTGTAAATTGCACTGATATAACAACAATGTGTAATAAATGGCTGCACTTGTAGCATGGCCTGGACCCCTCACTTCAATATGGAATAAATAACATAAACCATATAACCAGCGAGATTGATGCCAGAAATGTAAGTAAGGATGGAAAAAAGGTCCAATGCAACTTCGTCAGGAGCTCCTGACAGGACTTCCTGACCCATAGGGTTGCACTGAACACTGACATCCTCCAGGATATTTTCTGAAGGGTGTTTATTTAGGAAAATGGGCCAGGAAATTATAGAACCCGCCTTATTTTCATCAGGATTTTCTGAATGGCTGCCCCATAGAAGTCTATTGAAACGCAGGAAATCCTGATCCGCATGAGGAATTCCTAAAGACACTTCTGATGTTTTCCTGAATCCTCCTGATTAAGATTTCCTGACCGTACAAGCAGACAGGGACGTGTGAAGGGGACCTTAGTATTCATTTAGGTTCCCTTTGCTGCCATCTAGTGGCAGCAATAGGTAAAGCACTCTAGAACACTAGAACATCAATTTTCTATCAAAAAAGAAAACATAGGATAACAAGTTGTCAATAAATACCCAGCTTTACCAGACCTCATGGTCTTAGGGAGGTCTGGGTCTTGAGTCTTCAGGCAGATAGATAAATATAGGGTAAGTTTTTACAAGGACCTTATTACAAGATGCTAGTACCCTGTGTAGGCCTCTAGCCAGGACCAGTACTTTGTAGTTGTCAGTTGTGTCTCCATTGAGACTTTCATACAATAAGAAACCACAGTTCAAATGCCATTATGTGGACCCTTCTTGGATGCTGCTGGCCCATGGGAGTGTAGGACTTTACCTGGTGAGGACTCTCAAGCTACACTTAACTGTGATGTACTACAAGGCCCAGCCACATACTGGAATACAATAAAGGTCTATGGGACTGATGTAAGTAGCATGGCACTGCACCTGGAAAGCTCTGCCAGTGCCATACTCAATAACCAGGAGTGAACAGACCCCACCAATTAGAAACTAATCTAATATGATAGTTTTGACTCTTTAAGAGACACTTAAAGGACAACTCCCACGAAAAATTTTTTAGCTTATTTAACACACATTACAAAGTTATATAACTTTGTAATGTGGTTAAATACCCGGTCTGGCCCCCTTCCCCCACTTTCGGACCCCTGACCCCCCCGCCCGGAAGTTAAAGAATATATGACTTTCTGTTGCAGAACTCACAGCAAATCCACGCTGCAGCTTGAAGAATCAGCAGCACATCCTCAACCCCCCCATACCCCCTAATGTTTGATTTTCACAATTCCATATGATTACACCAATGTCAAATATATATATTTACATCATTTAGTATATTTACATGGACAAAACCGGCCCCCCTGTGAAAATTAAAGTTGAGTTGTGATTGGTCGCCATTAGCAAAGACGGAAAGAAAGCTGTACTGCCAAATAGAGGTTTGAGTATTAAGATGCAAAGCAATATATATATATATACATACACACATGCATTTTTTTTTTTTTTGGGGGGGGGGGGGGGGGGGGGGTATTATTGCTTTGCATCTTAATACTCAAACCTCTATTTGGCAGTACAGCTTTCTTTCCGTCTTTGCTAATGGCGACCAATCACAACTCAACTTTAATTTTCACAGAAGGCCGGTTTTGTCCATGTAAATGCTTGCAGTGCCCCAAAACCTATGTGCCGCTGCTGTTTTTGCATGTATGTATGTAGGTCGGCACTGATGTTATATGTACCATTGGCTTTAAGCTGACACTGAAGGGCTCATTCTGCATTTTGGTCACTCGGTGTCACTCTATATTTTCTATCACTGTAAACACAGCTGAAGGAACTGTAAAAAGGGTTAAAGGACAACTCTGGTGACAATGTTTTTCCCTTTGTAACTTTGATTACAAAGTTATATAATAAGTTATATTCAATTAGTGAGTCCTGCATTGGCGTTGAGCCAGTGAGTGTCTTCCAAGGGCCTGGCCAGCTGGCCAGAGCCCTTTGCTGGTTCTCACAAGAAAGCTGATCTTCTGTTCCAGTGTCTCTGTACACTAGCCATGATGGACGCATACACCTCAGGTGTGGCTACCACCAAAAGAGCACAGTAAACTATCTGAGCTGTACTATCCTATTTTTTCCAAGCCCTGCATTTTCCAGGACCTTCCAGTCTAAAGCCAGTGGATTGGAGAAGAGCATGTAAGCCAACGTACCCCACTGCAACTTGCAAGGACTTGTGGATTATACGACAGCTGTCTCTCTCTAAAACCGGCACCTGTACTACTGGACATGTCACTCTGTGCCCAGCCATAGATGGATCATCATAGCTTTGAGTACAGGTTGTTTTTCAAGTTAATTGGCAATGAGCCCCTACAGCGCTGTACTAACTGGATAGGTCCCGCTTAAGGTAGTCCACCTGTTCTTTCAAGTCACCAAAACTATTCTTCAGTAACTGAACTGTTCAGTGTCTACAGTCTCATCCAGTGTTTCTATAGTCTACCTACTAACAGCAGTGATTCTCAAGTGTGAACCCAGACAAGCCAACTTCTCAAACTACTATATTCATACCTCCAACTTTTAGTGGGATGAAAGAGGGACATTCATGGCAATGTACCAAGCACCCTAAAGCCATACCCCCTATCCACATCACCTATCATGGTTATATAACAAATATCACCACAGTGATTTATACCCCCATACCATTACTACAGAACTTCCACTATACAAAGACCAGTATCTTTCCATATACTTACCCATATGGAGGCAGATACAAGTAGTACACAGTCTCTGCACACCGTATAAGTGACTACATATAGCAGTTAGTACCCTCTGTCTCTATATAATAGTTAGACTTCTCTGTGCCTCAATATGGTAGTTAGACCACTCTGTCTCTATATAGCCCCTAGACCTTCTGTGCCCCCATGTAGTAGTTAGATCTGCAAAAGCAAATAGCATTACCTACCTATCTATCACAGTTTTGAAACTACCAAAAATCCATTTTTTTTAAGGGGGGGGGGGGGGGGGGAGCTTTTTGTGGTTTTACAGTTTCACTTCCTGGTTGAGCTTTTGTGCACAGTACTACAGGTTACAGAATGCAATGCTTTCCCTTAGCTGTTCATTATGCTACGCAGTTTGCAGTGGACCATAGCTTTCCAGAACAGAACTGGTTATAATAAAAGTATGAGCATAAGAAGGGCTGTTCTGGGACACTGAAATTACAGTCCTCCACCCTGCACATTCCATGCCCAAATCTGTTGCAGAACATCTAGGCTGTGTTCACACATTGCGGTTTCATTGTGTTACTGAATTTATTGCAGTACTTTAACATTTCATTGTGGTCCCGTCCACACAGCACACTGTATTCTCTACCTGTAACACCATACTGCACGCTGTATTCTCTACCTGTAACACTACACAGCACACTGTATTCTCTACCTGTAACACCACACAGCACACTGTATTCTCTACCTGTAACACCACACAGCACACTGTATTCTCTACCTGTAACACCACACAGCACAATCTATTCTCTACCTGTAACACCACACAGCACAATCTATTCTCTACCTGTAACACCGCACAGCACTGTATTCTCCACCTGTACAAAAAAAGGACAGCGGCTAGACTAACCAAAGCTAATGCACACCCAAAAATATACAAAGAATGTATAATGCAAAAAAGATAAATTTTATTTTATTAACAACCAACAAAAACATACATGTTAAAACCACTTAAAACAGGCCTAATAGGCCAAGATGTAACTACACAAGTGCCCCCAAAAAATATTAAGGGCAACAAGTAATGTGCCAGGTGGGGTACCACCCACACAATAAATACCCTGCCTATTGCAATGTACAGTATCAAGTCACAAAAATCAATACAAAAATGGAATAGAAGTAGTTTGGCCTTCTGTGTACATCCATATACACATAGTAGTTAGGCCCCTCTGTACCCCCCATATAGTAGTCAGGCCCCCCAATGTGCATCCAAGTAGAAATTATGGTAGGCTCCCCAATAGCTTGTGTCCCCCATGTAGCTATTCCACACCAACCCCAGTAGTAAGCCGCAAAGTATGTAGTATTTCTGATCTAACCATCCCCTTGCAAGTAATCATCCCTGTTAGTTGCCCCCAACAGTTGACAGAGATGAGTGAATACGATTCGATTGAGATGGTATTTGATCAAATATTGCAGTATTGGAAAGACTCAAATTCAATCGAGTAGTGAGGCGAATAAATGGGAAACATTCGAAAGCCCTCCCATCACAGTTGGCGCTTTTTTTTTTAATCCAATCACCATGCAGGGAGGCCGTAAGAGACCCTGGGAGTACGCACGCAACGCGAAAACGGCGTCTACCCTCATTGGATGGCTGAACCACATGAACTTGAATCTTAAATACTTGGATCCCGCCTCTCGACCACACATGCAGAATGACAGTTCACAGAATGACCCATGTTAGGCATTTCTTCCGAGTAACAACTATAAAATGCTTAGCTTCTGTTCACACTAGACTCACTGAAAATGAAGTCACAAGACGTTTAGAGAATAAAAATTAGTCCTCAAGTAAATTAATAGGGAGATTTATCAAACCTGGTGTGAAGTAGAATTGTCTTAGTTGCCCCTAGCAACCAGATTCCTCCCTTTTTTCAAAGAACTGGTGAGGAATGAAAGGTGGAATCTGATTGGTTGCTAGGGGCAACTAAGACAATTCTACTTTACACCATGTTTGATAAATCCCCCCCCCCCAAGTGTCAGAATCCTTCAGAGAATAAATACACACGTCATCCAGTACTACAGCTGTGCTGACAGTCCATTATGTGGTGACCAGGGGTTGCTAGGTAGCAGTAGCGAAATTTGATGGGGGGCAGGCTGCCACAGCTCCCCCGGCCACCGCCATCTTAATCTGATGCGTACGGCCTCAGCGCACCGCTGCTGGTGCGTGCGCCGCCCTGGCCCGCCCACCTGCCAATCACCTCTGGCGCCGCGCTGTTCCGTCTCCCGCGCTCGCACCAGGTCAGTGCCGGATGGCTGCCTAATGACTGCTGCAGCACACAGACAACCCAGCTGGTAAACAGGCCGACCTGGACATGTGGACCCAGGGGGAGCTGGACATGTGGACCCAGGGGGAGCTGGACATGTGGACCCAGGGGGAGCTGGACATGTGGACCCAGGGGGAGCTGGACATGTGGACCACTGGGGGAGCTGGACATGTGGACCACTGGGGGAGCTGGACATGTGGACCACTGGGGGAGCTGGACATGTGGAAAACTGGGGGAGCTGGACATGTGGAAAACAGGGGGAGCTGGACATGTGGAAAACAGGGGGAGCTGGACATGTGGAAAACAGGGGGAGCTGGACATGTAGAAACAGGGGGAGCTGGACATGTAGAAACAGGGGGAGCTGGTAAACAGAGGGAGCTGGACATGTAGAAACAGGGGGAGCTGGACATGTAGAAACAGGGGGAGCTGGACATGTAGAAACAGGGGGAGCTGGACATGTAGAAACAGGGGGAGCTGGTAAACAGAGGGAGCTGGACATGTAGAAACAGGGGGAGCTGGTAAACAGGGGAAACTGGTAAACAGGGGAAGCTGGTAAACAGGGGGAGCTGGTACACAAGGGAAGCTGGTAAACAGGGGGAGCTGGACATGTAGAAACAGGGGGAGCTGGACATGTGGAAAACAGTGTGGGACATGTGGAAACAGGGGGAGCTGGACTCACAACCAAGCTGAAGCGGCCTCCAGTCATATATAGTGCACTGTCCACTGAGTTTTCTCATCCCAGGGGTTTTCTGATTTAACCCTACTTGGCCCAGTTCTCTCTGGCAGCTTCATAGAGGAGCTGGGGGCTGATCTAGAGATCCTGGGGGGAATGGGGGCAGAGGTCCAACCCCCCCAGTCTCTTACAGGATAAGGGACAAGTATGTTTAAACCAGAAAGCTGTGATTCGGATCACAGAGAGCAGGGTGCAGCAGCCTGAGCTCTATTGTAGTGGCTGCCCGAGTTAGCTAGTGATTGAGCCTGCGGTACCTCCCTGTGAGTGATGCACCTGTCTAAGGCAGAATGCAAATTATCTACCTCTATGGTATATGGGTCAGTCAGTGTATAGGGGAAAATAATAGTCTTTGCATAATGGATTTAACTTTTTTTTACGGTTTTAACTACAGATCTCAGGTCAACCTGTTATACTGCCCATACATCCATGACATTGGGATAGTGAGCGACTCCGATGAAAAGACACCCCTTGTAAGTCACTGTATTTATCTACACTGTAGTCACTTATATGGTGTGCAGTGCCTTTGTACCATTGGTATATACCTGTACGGTTTATGGGTCAGTGTATAGGGAAAATAATGTTTTTTTTTTTACAGTTTTAACTACAGATCTAAGGTGAACCTCTACTGCCCATACATCCATGACATTGGGATAGTGAGCGACTCCGATGAGAAGACACCCCTTGTAAGTCACTGTTTCATTTTATGTGTCTATATATGTAAATGTAGAAGCCTCTAACACTGCTCTTAATTCACTATGAGTAATGGAGCAGAATATACCCTTTATTATTTAGAAAGCATTGTTGTCAAGTGAGGTTCCCTTTGGGTAACATAATCGGTTGGGGGCCCACTCAAGACTTGCTCGCCCCCCCTAGGCTGAACCCCTAGCTACGCCCCTGCTAGGTAGTGTTCTATAGCTGGGCAAGATGGTGGTTGTATACCTCTGAGTTACGTGTCAGTGGCCAGGAGTGGTATGTACCCACCCCTGGATATACCAACACACTAGTATAGGTGTAGTGTGAATAAAACAAAAACAAAACACAGTCTTGATTGAATTGGATCAATTTACTGTAGAGCCTTAAATGCCATACAGAGAAAAGAGAGTTCTCTTTTTTCAACTGAGGTGCAATACATAACTCTAAATACCCAGCTCAAGGGATTGAAGTACAGCTTCTCGCTGGAGGAATGCTATTAGCGAGGGGCTGTGATTTAAAGTGGTAAGTCTACTCTAGCTTAGGGCCCTATTCCACGGGCCCGATCAATAATGCAAACGAACACCGATCTGCTTGATCAGCGCTTGTTTACTGTGCCTATTCCATGGCCCGATAATAGTTTAGCAAAGGCTGCAGGGACATTACCAATGTCCTTGCAGCCTTTGTTGTAAACACCATACATTACCTCACCAGGCTGCAGGGCTTCTCCTGTTCTTCTCCCCAGGTCCCACGCAGCAGCTTCGGAGTGGCCTGTCTGAGCTGACAGACTGCTCAGCCAATCATTGGCTGCGGTGGTCCCGACCAGTGACTGGCTGTGCAGTCTGTCAGCTCAGACCGGCCGCTCCAAAGCTGCTGCGCGGGACCCGGGGAGAAGAACAGGAGAAGCCATGCACCGCTATTCCACGTAGCGATGTGTGGTGAGTGACTGATGATTTTAGGTTTGCACCTAAATGAACGATCAGCAGATGACATGATCGGCTGATCGTTGTCTCTGTTCCACAGAGAGATAATCGGCCGAATATCGCTCTGTGGAATAGGCGCCTTAGACTGGCCTTTAGGAAGAGAGGAGTGGACTGAGGGCTACTTTGACCCTAAGGTACTCAGCTGTGGGGGCTTTTAGAAAAAAAAAAAAAAAAGTACCTATGTCCATAGGTATGAGCTTCCACCTTTGTCTATAGGTACAGAGTGGCATAGAATCAAGAGTGTAGGCCCCACCATGAGGGCAGAGCTAGCCATTGGAGGGACCCATAGGGAGAGGGAACAAAAAAAAAAAAAAAAAAAAAAAAAAAAAAAAAAGTCTACCTTAGGGAATAAGCTACTAACTAATTGGGCAGAAAAATTAAAGGCCTTAACGCTGGCCAGTGATTGGTGAAGCGTTGTGAGGGATCCAGCTTAGGGATTGGTTGGCATAAACAAATAGTTAGGCAGTTGGCCAATTAACCGTTTGTGGACAATTTCCTTCAGCTGTGCATACAATACAGTGACATCTAATGGCAGAAAATAGGAAGTGCGAGCAGAAATAGGAAACAGGCAGAGCGCAGATTCCCTTCACCCAGAGGGTCCTACACAAAGGTGCCTTACTACAGGCAGGAACATGCAGGGGGCCACAGTTCTGTTATAGACCAATCACTGTAATGGATTGTCCACCCTTATATTATTGGATGATGCGACTATGTATTCTCTCTCAACGTCTCTTTATTCCACTAACAAAGTCATACTTTAAATATAAATTATAATCCCATCACTTCTGATTCCCAACCACCAAGCTGCCATCCGGCTAGTTAGAACTCCAAGAGCCCAATAAGACCAGGAGAACAGGTTTACTGATTCAGAGCAGATATTTATTCTTCTATACAAAATACAGTGACAGAACATACATAGATCCCGGGTCTTTTTTTAGGCGATGATCAGGCTTTCAGCAACTTCATTGAGGAACTTCTCCAAGGCCGACCTGTCCACCGTAGGGCACCGGCTGACTATGACCACCACTATACACATAGCCAGCAGCTGGAGGGAGAAGACAAATGTATTACCAATCAGACCAGGAGAGAGGCAGATAGAGTAGTCTAAAGCCAATATTACACGGGTGATGTGGAGAGCAACTGAGTCTATTACAAAGTGATTATCGGCCATAATGGTCAGTATCGGCAGAATAAGGCCGATAATCGCTTTGTGTAATAGGGCCGTAAGCTTTGCGTGCTAGACTACTGCACCAGGCTGATCTAGTCCCCTATAGGAGATACCTAGAACCCTTAGCTACTCCCATATTGCTTACAATGCTGCAGTGTCCACTAATATGATACTAGTAGTCTGCACCATCCATGATTCTGTCAGAAAAATATCCCACAAGTCATTACGATAGAATTTTACCAGCATGGAACATGGCTGCACTTATCCAAATGCAGCAACCCCCCCCCCATATCTACAGGTTGTGCCTGGTACTGCAGCTTAGTCCTATTTAGGTCAATGAAGCCTAGCTGTATTCACAGACATGTTTGCCTATTAAAAAATCTCACCAACTGAATGGCTCCTGTCTGCTTTAAGGGGTTATCTAGGTTTAGGAAAGGATGGTAAATGTTTTGCAAACACAGAACCACCCCCTGTCCCCAGCTTCTGTGATATTACAACTCTGCTCTATTCATTTACATGGAACAGAGCTGCAATACAACAGGCAAACTAAGGAGATGCCGTTTCAGGTAGAAAGCCATTTTTTTTTGCAAGCCTGTATAACCCCTTAAAGAGGACTTATCAATAGCAGGAATCTCAACCACTGCTGTAGAAGAAACCCAGTGGATCCCCATAGCAGATCCCCTGCTCCTCACCTTGATGACTTCTACGGTGAGCTTCAGCTTGTTTGTGTGCAGCTCCTGGAGTCTGGCCCAGTCCTCAGGAAGAGTTCCATAGCACTTCAGATAACCATAAGCGGAACACATCACTGTCCCTCCATGTTTATTCAGATCCATATCTTTGAAGTATTCCTGGAGTTCTGGATGGTCTTTGAAGAGACTGAGGAAAGGGAAGAGTTCAGGGAGACGTTACTAAGAGATTCAGGAGGGGATTAGGACAGGTGTTTTACTGCATTGATTAACAGCAGTGCACCGATATCTACTTCAGACACTAAGCTAGGGTAGGTTTCAGATATAGGTCACACAGGTTTCTTGGGTAAGCCCACCAGCCCAGGCCTCTTCTGCACAGCCCCACATACACTACAGAGGAGGAGGAGGAGAGTGTAAAACAAGTTAGGCTGGGTTCACACTACATTTTTGCAAACATGAAAAAAAATATATGGATGCATGTGTGTGCATTCATTTTTCCATTGAATACCAGTTTTTTAAAAAACGTATCCATTTTTGTTAATGTACACAAAAACGTAGACAAACTCATTTGTGTCCATTAAAACAAAACCAGTTTTCCATTTAATTCCATTATAAAACAAAAAAAAAAAATGCCAATGCACCCATCCATTTTCATCTGTTTTTGCAAAAAATGAAAAAAAAAAAAAAAAAAATCCACTGCAAAAACTTGTGCACCCACAGTTTGAACCCAGCCTTACTTTTTGCAAAAAGTGATGTGTAAGTTTTTGACTCTCCCCCATGTATCTAGAGTGGGCTCAAGAAAAAAAAAAAAAACCCTCTCAACTTCCATATTAATCAAGTTTTACAGAAGTTAATCAAGTTTTACAAACACAAGTTTTAGAATACAGACACCTGACTGATTAAAACCTTCACATTATGGACTTTAATAACAAGAAAGGAACAGACAACCCCCCCCCCCCAATCTTTCTATAGACCCCCACCATATCAGATACTTACTCCTGCAGTGCTGTAAACCCAATGGAACAAAAGTCCGGCTCAATCCCTGCAAATATAGCGAGCAAAGCCGTCACCTCATCATTGGATAGAGCCATAGTGTTATGTGATATGTCTGCTCCTCACCCAGTACCAGACACAATGACCAATCTGCCCTGATTCCCCCAGACTCTATCAGCTCCCTTATGTATGGAGTAACGGTGGCTGATTGGGTCATGTGACCAGCGCACTTGGGATCATACAGGATCTCTCCCATAACCCGGTTTGGCTGATGTCTCCCAGGACCGGAGTCTTCCAAATAACATTGGCTTCCCCCAACTGCTGCAAACTAACAATTCTCATCATGCCAAATGTAGTTTTAAAACAGCTGGAGGGCTTATGTTGGATAAACTGAGGATGGGTTCACATTATGTTTTTTTTTTTGCAAAAATGGATAGAAAAGCAGATGGAAAAATTGAGGCATTTGTGTGCATCCGTTTTGATTTGTTTTTCCATTGACTTCCATTATAAAAAAAAACTGATTAAAACGCATCTGTTTTTTTTTAACATACACAAAAATAAGGTCACCTTCGTTTTTGTGTATGATAAAAAAAAGCTATTCAGTCGTTTTTTTTATTTTTTTATAATTGATGTCAGTGGAAAAAAATGCTCAAAATGGATGCACACAAATGCATTTGTTTTTCAATCGTTTTTTTCTTTTTTTTGTGTGCAAAAACAGATGAAAAAAACAATTACAAAAATGTAGTGTGGACGAAGAGTGCCTTTACACAGAGAGATTTATCTTACAGATTTTTGAAGCCAAAGCCAGGAATGGACTATAATGAACTAATAATGCCCCCAGAGGTGCCCCTAAAAAAAAAACAAAAAACATACCTTATCGGTGCTGTGTGGTGACCTCACGTCATCACGCCTGCCGGAGAGGTCACGTCCCATGTCCCATAGGCTGCTGGTATGAAGTGCCGGCAGCCTATGGGAGGGAATGCAGGAGCAGGACGCTGACAGGTCCTGCTCCTGCTCGCTTTAATGTTCAGCTCGCTCACTGTGCGGGCGGAACATCAAAGCGATATGTGCATCCCGAGAAGCTGCATGGCCGCAGCTTCTAGGTATGCTTAAAGAGACAAGTGGCAAGGGGGGTGACCCCTATAGCTACGACCCCCATAGCTACGCCACTGCTACTGGACGTGTCACTCTGTGCCCAGCCATAGATGGATCATCATAGCTTTGAGTACAGGTTGTTCTTAAAGTTTATTGGCAATGAGCCCCTACAGCGCTGTACTAACTGGATAGGTCCCACTTAAGGTAGTCCACCTGTTCTTTCAAGTTACCAAAACTATTCTTCAGTAACTGAACTGTTCAGTGTTTACAGTCTCATCCAGTGTTTCTATAGTCTACCTACTAACAGCAGTGATTCTCAAGTGTGAACCCAGACAAGCCAACTTCTCAAACTACTATATTCATACCTCCAACTTTTAGTGGGATGAAAGAGGGACATTCATGGCAATGTACCAAGCACCCTAAAGCCATACCCCCATATCCACATCACCTATCATGGTTATATAACAAATATCACCACAGTGATTTATACCCCCATACCATTACTACAGAACTTCCACTATACAAAGACCAGTATCTTCCCATATACTTACCCATATGGAGGCAGATACAAGTAGTACACAGTCTCTGCACACCGTATAAGTGATTACATATAGCAGTTAGTACCCTCTGTCTCTATATAATAGTAAGACTTCTTCTCTGTGCCTCAATATGGTAGTTAGAGCACTCTGTCTCTATATAGCCCCTAGACCTTCTGTGCCCCCATGTAGTAGTTAGATCCCTCTAACCCCATATAGTAATTAAAGGGGAACTCCAGGTAGAGGTAAAAAAAAATTAACCTTCTGCAAAAGCAAATAGCATTACCTACCTATCTATCACAGTTTTGAATGTACCAAGAATCCATTTTTTTGTGGTTTTACTTCCTGGTTGAGTTTTTGTGCACAGTACTACAGGTTCCAGAATACATTGCTTTCCCTTAGCTGTTCATCACAGTCCTCCACTCTGCCTATTTCCCGCCCAAATTTGTTGCAGAACATCTAGGCTGTGTTCACACATTGCGCTTTCATTGTGTTACTGAAATTATTGCAGTACTTTATCATTTCATTGTGGTCCCATCTACACAGCACACTGTATTTTCTACCTGTAAAACCCCATATAGCACGCTGTATTCTCTATCTGTAACACCACACAGCACGCTGTATTCTCTAACTGTAACACCACACAGCACGCTGTATTCTCTACCTGTAATACCACACAGCACTCTGTACTCTCTACCTGTAACACCACACAGCACGCTGTATTCTCTACCTGTAATACCACACAGTACTGTATTCTCTACCTGTAACACCACACAGCACGCTGTATTCTCTATCTGTAACACCACACAGCACGCTGTATTCTCTACCTGTAACACCACATAGCATGCTGTATTCTCTACCTGTAACACCACACAGCACGCTGTATTCTCTACCTGTAATACCACACAGTTTACTGTAATCTCTATGCTACGCCCTGGCCCCTGGGGGCCACTTCCGCAGTTCAGATGTTGGGAGGGTGCAGGAACCGGGGCAGCTGTAGGATGTAGTGTGGTCACGGTGTAGGCACGAGGGTGATACAGCTGGAAACCGGGCTCCTAACCATGCGGGAATACTGGGCGTGCGATTCTTCGTTGTCCTTAGTCAGGGCACCAATGAACACACCAATGCCAAGGTTCAGAAACATCGGTAGTTGTATATTTATTGTAACGGTGGTAACTAGTAGTAACAGTCTCTCCGGATGCAACCGGGAATAAGGCAATCTTGGATAAAGCAGAGTAATGGGTGATGCTGCAATAGGCTGTGAGAGTAGCGTGCTGAATGATGGGAGTAGTAGTGAAACTGAAGCTGAGATGCTGGGTGGAATGAGACTTGAATGAAATACTTGCTGTTGATGATTTGAGGAGATGATGAAGAGAGGAATTGAAGAATGACTGAAGAATCGACACCCAGATGAGAATCTTGAGACTTGAGACAGGAACACAGCCAGTGGACTGGAGCAGCAGAGCACACAGAGGCCTCTCTCTTAGCAGGGAGAGAGAACGGACACACTTGTCTCCTGAAGGTGGAGGACAAGACCAGGAGCACAGGAAGTCACATGTAACCCCAGCCAAAAGCTCGATGACCATTGGTGTTACCATGGAAGCAGGGCACAGTCACGTGACATCCATGTAACGCCTGGAGTAGTGGATCCACTGGACCGTCACCAGCGATGGCACTAACCTCACCAGGGAGCGGAGTCTAAGGGGCAGCTGGTTTTCACCAGAGCCCGCCGCAAGGCGGGATGGACTTGCTGCGACAGGCGACCCCCAGGTCGCTACCCCTGGCTTGGTTGCTGGTGACGGCAGGCGAGGCGTGGCAGGAGCAGTAGGCAGGAGATCGCGCAGGCATAGGACAGAAGGCGTGCTCGCAGGTGGCGGACAGGACTCAGGAACAATGGGAAGGCAGCGGGCAAGGATAGGGACAAGGACTAAGGACAGGAACCAGGGACAAGGACTAAGGTCAGGAACAACAGGGAGCTGGGCCAAACGCTATGGGAAGCATGTAGAGGCTCCAACACGAGGGACAGGGCATGCTGGGATTTACAGGGGAGTGATTGGTGCAACTAACCAATTAAGGGCGGACTGGCCCTTTAAATCTGAGACAGCCGGCGCGCGCGCGCCCTAGGAGGCGGGGACGCGCGCGCCGGCCGGCACAGACCGAGACAGGAACGGAGGAGAGGTGAGGCGCCCCAGGGGCCGAACTAGCAGCAACGCCGGGTCCCTACACAAGGACCCCGGCGGCTGCATGGGACAGGAGGCGGTCGCGGCGGCGACCCGGAACACGGGAAGCCGCCGCAGCCGTGACAGTACCCCCCCCTTTGGCCTCCCCCTCTTTCTTGCCTGCAAATGGCACAGGAAGCCACAAAGTCTTTGACATCTTGGAACAAACTGGGCCACCAGTAGTGGCGGGAGATCCGTTGCCCGGTCTTTCGGACTCCAGGGTGCCCGGCCTCCAATGAGGAATGTCCCCACTTCAAAATCCCTCTTCGAAGCGCAGGGTGAACATGGGTCTTACCGGGGGGTATTCTCTGAAGAGTAGAGGTGACGACTGGTACTAGGCGATCAGGAGGTATACTGTGGCGAGGGGATGTGGGTTTGTGGATGAGATCCTTCTCGGCAGAGAAGGCATCCGCCAAGTCTTGGTCTTCTGCCGGTAGGCCGGATAGAGGCTTGGCGGGGTCAGGTGACGACACCGAGTACTTGGTCTGAGGTGACTTGAGACACTGGTTGGAACAGTCCTGACCCCAAATGATAATCTCCCCGGTTCTCCAGTCCAGCTTAGGAGCATGTAATTGCAGCCAAGGGAGTCCCAGGAGGATGGCGGGGGATGAATGGGGCAGGACGTAGAAGGATATCTTTTCCTGATGTAAAGGACCCACCTGGAGGACTAGAGGTGCGGTCTGGAAATATATCTGGTCGGTAAGAATCTCGCCCGTGACCGAGGAGATAGTCAAGGGCCTGGCTAGTTGGATCACGGGTATCCGCCATCTTTGGACCAATGTTGCCGCAATAAAACTGCCTGCTGACCCAGAATCGAGAAAGGCAGTAGTCTGGTGATTTTGTCCTGAGGGTGTCTGGATGGAAACCGGCATAGACAAACTTGGAAAGGTAGCGTTCACGCCTAGGGACACCTGTCCCACCGGACCTAGGTGCTGGCGTTTCCCGGACGCTTGAGGACGTTGGGGACATCTCAGCCGAAAGTGATCCGAACCACCGCAGTAGAGGCAGAGATTCAGCTCCAGACGACGAATTCTTTCATCAGGCGTCAGGTGAGCCCGTTCCACCTGCATGGGAATCTCAGGAGAGGGCTGGGGCACCGGAAAGTCAGGATTCTGGAAAACCGGCGCCAGCTGGTGATGGCGACGGGGCAAACCTAGTAGATGTTCATGCCGAACCTCCTCCTCCCTCTCCGAAAAACGAGTATCAACTCTGGTGGCCAGTAGGATGAGTTCGTTCAGGGAGGTGGGTAGGTCTCGGGCGGAAAGCACGTCTCTCACCCGACTAGACAGGCCCTTCTTGAAGGTGGCTATTAGAGCGGCTTCATTCCAGTCCAATTCAGCCGCCAGGGTACGGAACTGGATGGCGTAATCGCCAACAGAGGAGCTCCCTTGAGGAGTGCAGTTTCAGCTGAAGAAGCACGGGCAGGTTCCTCAAAGACGGAGCAAAACTCGAATAAGAAGGTTCGGAGATTGGCAGCAGCAGGGTCATCTCGGTCCCACAGCGGCGTGGCCCAGGCCAGAGCTCTACCCTCTAATAGGCTGATGATGAAAGCCACTTTAGAGCGCTCAGTGGGAAACTGATTGCTTAGAAGTTCGATATACATAGTGCATTGAGTCAGGAATTCTCTGCACAACTTGGAGTCACCAGAGTATTTGCTTGGGAGAGCCAGTAGAAGTCTCGAGGTAGCTGCAGGTGGTGATAGGCGCTGGGCTGTAGTATGCTGCTGTAGGGCGGCAGTCAATTGCTGGATTTGCTGAGCCTGTTGAGCGACCACTCTGGCGACGTCACGGAGATCAGGCACCTCGCCGGGATCCATGGTTGGAGCCTACTGTAACGCCTGGAGTAGTGGATCCACTGGACCGTCACCAGCAATGGCACTAACCTCACCAGGGAGCGGAGTCTAAGGGGCCGCTGGTTTTCACCAGAGCCCGCCGCAAGGCGGGATGGACTTGCTGCGGCAGGCGACCCCCAGGTCGCTACCCCTGGCTTGGTTGCTGGTGACGGCAGGCGAGGCTTGGCAGGAGCAGTAGGCAGGAGATCGCGCAGGCAGAGGACAGAAGGCGTGCTCGCAGGTGGCAGACAGGACTCAGGAACAATGGGAAGGCAGCGGGCAAGGATAGGGACAAGGACTAAGGACAGGAACCAGGGACAAGGACTAAGGTCAGGAACAACAGGGAGCTGGGCCAAACGCTATGGGAAGCATGTAGAGGCTCCAACACGAGGGACAGGGCATGCTGGGATTTATAGGGGAGTGATTGGTGCAACTAACCAATTAAGGGCGGACTGGCCCTTTAAATCTGAGACAGCCGGCGCACGCGCGCCCTAGGAGGCGGGGACGCGCGCGCCGGCCGACACAGACCGAGACAGGAACGGAGGAGAGGTGAGGCGCCCCAGGGGCCGAACTAGCAGCAGCGCCGGGTCCCTACACAAGGACCCCGGCGGCTGCATGGGACAGGAGGCGGTCGCGGCGGCGACCCGGAACGCGGGAAGCCGCCGCGGCCGTGACAATCCAGCTATTGCATCATCACACCATTAGGCACATACAGAGGATTATACATGAAAAGTACCATCCTTGAACACTAGGAGGCGACATAATACCTTTAGACACTGATACCTGAATACACATGCAATAAATGACTGAAATGGCAGACCTGAATACTGAGAAGGGGGACACAATACACACAGTTTGCAGTGGACCATAGCTTTCCAGAACAGAACTAGTTATAATAAAAGTATGAGCATGAGAAGGGCTGTTCTGGGACACTGCATCTACCTGTAGCACGCTGTATTTTCTACCTGTAACACCACACAGCTCACTGTATTCTCTACCTGTAACACCACACAGCACCCTGTATTCTCTACCTGTAACACCAAACAGCACCCTGTATTCTCTACCTGTAACACCACACAGCACCCTGTATTCTCTACCTGTAATACCACACAGCACGCTGTATTCTCTACCTGTAACACTACACAGCACGCTGTATACTCTACCTGTAACACCACACAGCACGCTGTATTCTCTACCTGTAACACCACACAGCACGCTGTATTCTCTACCTGTAACACCACACAGCACACTGTATTCTCTACCTGTAACACCACACAGCACACTGTATTCTCTACCTGCAACACCACACAGCATGCTGTATTCTCTACCTGTAACATTACACAGCGCTGTATTCTCTACCTGTAACACCACACAGCACCCTGTATTCTCTACCTGTAACACCACACAGCACACTGTATTCTCTACCTGTAACACCACACTGTATTCTCTACCTGTAACACCACACAGCACACTGTATTCTCTACCTGTAACACCACACAGCACACTGTATTCTCTACCTGTAACACCACACAGCACCCTGTATTCTCTACCTGTAACATCACACAGCACACTGTATTCTCTACCTGTAACACCACACAGCACGCTGTATTCTCTACCTGTAACATCACACAGTATTTTCTACCTGTGACACCACACAGCGTGCTGTATTCTCTACCTGTAACACCACACAGCACTCTGTATTCTCTACCTGTAACACCACACAGCACGCTGTATTCTCTACCTCTAACACCACACAGCACTGTATTCTCTACCTGTAATACCACAGAGCACACTGTATTCTCTACCTGTAACACCACACAGCGCTGTATTCTCTACCTGTAACACCACACAGCACGCTGTATTCTCTACCTGTAACACCACACGGTATTCTCTACCTGTAACACCACCCAGCACACTGTATGCTCTTCCTGTAACACCACACACCACACTGTATGCTCTTCCTGTAACACCACACAGCGAACTGTATTCTCTACCTGTAACACCACACGGCACACTGTATTGTCTACCTGTAATACCACACAGCGAACTGTATTCTCTACCTGTAACACCACACGGCACACTGTATCCTCTACCTGTAACACCACACAGCACGCTGTATTCTCTACCTGTAACACCACACAGCACGCTGTATTTTCTACCTGTAACACCACACAGCACCCTGTATTCTCTACCTGTAACACCACACAGCACCCTGTATTTTCTACCTGTAACCACACAGCACGCTGTATTCTCTACCTGTAACATTACACAGCGCTGTATTCTCTACCTGTAATACCACAAAGCACGCTGTATTCTCTACCTGTAACACCATACAGCACACTGTATTCTCTACCTGTGACACCACACAGCACGTTGTATTCTCTACCTGTAACACCACACAGCACGCTGTATTCTCTACCTGTAACACTGATATTAGAATAAAGAATTTTTTGAATTTAATTTTTTCTTCTTTTCATCTCACATACATATTATGATTAACCATCTTTTTTTTTTTGAAGTTGGGCCCCACAATAAGCACTTTAACCGATATCTTACATGGGATATATTATTTATGCTTTGTTTTTTTTGGCCAGGTGGGATTGGCAGTGCTGGCTCTGATCCTCTCTGCCGTTTAGCATCATATAATTGTGTTACTGCATCATTTTTGTAAATACACTGCAGTACTGCAATGAAAATCCAACATGTGTGAACACAGCCCTAATTTCACTGCAGTGTTTTTGCACAGTGAAGTTGCACCACCTGCTTCTGGCCGGTCAGAGATGGTGAATCAGTCAGGGGATTGGAGGATCCAGCTAAGCCTCCTGTGACATCACGCCCTGCCCCCTGTCTGCATCATCAGCCTGCACTCAGCAAACACACAATGTGAGACAGAGGCATGGAATATTTGTCTCCTAAGGTGGGAGGGCAGTGGGAGCAGGAGACAATGCGAATTGGCACAGAGGCCATTTTTCTTTACTTCCTGGATGTCAATCAGCTACCAGTGGCAGAACCGTACAGATATGGTAATACATTATATAAAAACATTTATATAATGTAATAGAAAACAAGTTTTCCTTATCTGGAGTTCCCCTGTAAGCCCCTCTTACTCTCCATATAGTAGCTTAGTCCCTCTGTGCCCCCATATAGTAGTTTGACCTTCTGTGTACATCCATATAGTAGTTAGGCCCCCAATATGCATCCATGTAGACATTACGGTAGGCTCCCCGATAGATCGTATCCCCATGTGGCTATTCCACACCAACCCCAGTAGTAAGCTACAAAGTATGTAGCATTTCTGATGTAATCACCCCCCTGCAAAAAATCCTCCCTGTTAGTTGCCCCCAACCCTCTCCAGTTGACAGAATGACCCATGTTAGACATTTCCTCTGAGTAACAACTATGAAATTCTTTGCTTCTGTTCACACTAGACTCACTGAAAATGAAGTTTAGAGAATAAAAATTAGTCCTCAAGTAAATTAAGGGGGAGATTTATCAAACTGGCGTGAAGTAGAATTTTCTTAGTTGCCCCTAGCAACCAGATTCCACCCTTTTTTTTCAAAGAACTAGTGAGGAATGAAAAGTGGAATCTGATTGGTTGCTGGGGGCAACTAAGACAATTCTACTTTACACCAGTTTGATAAATCCCTTCCAAGTGTCAGAATCCTTCATAGAATAAATACACATCATCCAGTAGTACAGCTGTCACTCACACTAGTGAGTGATGTGAATACGTACATCAAATTAAAAAAAGATCCCTCCTGTGAATATGTCGCTAAGGCTAAGTCATTATAACGTCAAGGTGTGGAAATGGGCTTTTTCTCAAAAAGATTCGCAGAACGTTTACTGGTGGAAAATCCAAAAAAAACATATTGGTATTGGATACCGAAATTACACAAAAATATGGAGCGTCCTCCGGGGCGCCCCATAGTGGCAGGCAGAGGTTCTGTTACAGAACCTATATCTAAATACTTAGATTGGATTCTGCGTCCATTGTTGAGACAAGTCCCATCGTTCTTGAAGGATACAAAAGAGCTCTTACAGGTAGTGGATGATTTCAGCTGGGGGGGACGGCTGGTCACTGGCGAGCATTGACGTAGAGAGCCTGTACACCCGCATCCCACAGGATGCGGGTGTGCAGGCTGTCGGGCCTCGATTGCGTCGCATGGGAGATATGGAGGATTATCAGATCGGTTATGTCTGCGAACTGCTGGACTTTGTATTACGTCATAATGCCTTCCAGTTCACTGACCAGTGGTACTGTCAGCGGGCTGGAACGGTGATGGGGACGCCGGTAGCCCCAACTTTCGCAAATTTATTTTTGGCGGAGTTGGAAGATGCACTTCAGACAAGTGGATATCGGAAGCCAACAGCTAGCAATATGCTACTGAATTATGCAAGCGACCATCCAGCTCACGTGAAACGTGCGGTACCGTATGGTCAGTTCGTACGGTTAAAACGCATTAATAGTAAAAAAGACATTTTTGAGCAGCAGGCTAAAGAGCTGGGTGATCGCTTGCAAAAACGAGGATATCCGAAGAATGAGATTAGGAGTGCCCTAGATAAGGCTAGAAAACTAGATCGTAGTTGCCTGATACGTGGCGGCTATAACAAAAAGCGATCTGAGGGTGAATTAAATAGGTTTGTGTTCACATTTGGCCTCAGTCCTATGGACAATGTTATTAAGGCGGCCATTTGCAAACACTGGCATCTGTTGCGAGGCGATCCAGCATTAAAAGAGTTAACCAATACACATCCCATTGTGGCTTTTCGTCGGGGTAGAAATCTAGAAGATGATTTGGTGAGAGGTAGGTTACAGTCAGATAGAAACAGTACTGATAGGTCATGGTTAGGAAAATCTACTGATTTACAGGGTAATTTTAAATGTGGCCGTTGTAGCAATTGTGCACAACTGAATGATGTCCGTGAAGTCCAGCTAGGAGGTAAGAAATGGAAAGTAAATGATTTAATTACGTGTAAAACACCATTTGTAGTCTATGCAGTGTTATGCACCTGCGGAATGTACTATATAGGGAAGACGGAGCGCCCTATGCACATTAGATTTTCGGAGCATGTGCGATCCTTACGCACACAGAAAGGTTGCCCGAAGCTAATGGAACGTATGCGGACCGTCCATAATAATGATAGCTCTGAGATGTGTTTTATGGGCTTGTTACGCCTAAGAGGTTCACCAACAGGAGGTAATAGACGCATACAACTTTTGCAGAAGGAAACAGAATTAATTCTGAGGTTAGATGCATTAGGACCATTAGGGTTAAATGATCGCGTTGCAATACATGGTACCTGTTGGTAAAGTAACATAACTTTTGTATATTGCATTGTGTAAAAATGTTTTTGTATTATATTTCTACTTTATATATGTGAGAATTATGTTTTTAACTTTATTATATTCACATGGGTGAGTTGTATATAAGGGGAAGTATACGTACTGACGCTAGGGCTGTGAGAAAGCACGCTGTGACGTGTGAAACAGCTGTTGCCTGTTCAGTCTTCACATTCATCTATACTGCCTGTCTGCTGAATTAAGACTAAGATTGCTGCATTTAAAGACGTGCTCCGACTTTCCTTTCCATTTGGAAGTGTATCCTACTACTGGTCTTTAGTGTCGTTGAGCACCTTGAGCAGTCTGGATCCTAAGTGGCAGCGCAAGGGTGTACAAGTTGCAAGCGGAGAGTGAGCAGTGTGGGGGTCTTCTTTTGGATTGCTACTAGTATAGGTGTAGTGTGAATAAAACAAAACACAGTCTTGATTAAACTGGAACCAATTTACTGTAGAGCCTTAAACGCCATACAGAGAAAACAGATCCAACAGAGGTGCAATACATAACTAATCCCCCAGCTCAAGGGAATGGATGAGTTGAATACAGCTTCTCGCTGGAGGAATGCTATTAGCGAGGGTCCGTTTACACATACAGATTATCTGACAGATTTTTGCAGCCAAAGCCAGGAATGGACTATGAACATGGAACAGGTCATAAAGGAAAGGCTGAGATTTCTCTTTTCAAATCCATTTCTGGTTTTGGCTGCAAAAATCTGGCAGATATCTATCAGATAGTGTGTGTTAACAGACCCTAATGCTGCGTTTACATGGAACGATCATGTGAATTTGCACGATAACGATCGAATATGAACGATCGTACGTGTAAATGCAGCAAACCATCAAGCGATAAATCATTCATTTTGATCTTTGAACGTTCTCAAATATTCGTTGGTCGTTCACAAAAAAATTCACAGATCGTTCCGTGTAAACAGTCGTTCATCGATTTAAACTATGTGCGAGATGGGCTTAAGCGATCGCAAATGATTTTTCCGTACAATATATCGTTCCATCTAAACACTGATAAGTTATTAAAAATCGTTCATCGGGCGAATTACCGTTACGTGTAAACCCAGCACAAGTCTACTTGCTTGAAAAGTCTTTGGGTACTCAACTTATGGTGAGTTTACACGAAACTATAATTGGCCCGATCGTACGATTAACGATGTCGGAGTAACGATTTTTTTTCATAACGATCAGCGTTCATACGGTACGATATATCGTACAGAAAATTCGTTTTGCGATCCTTAAAGCCTATCTCACACATTGGATAAATCGGCAAACGATCTGCAATTTTTTTGCGAGCAACTAACGACGATTTGATAACACGTTGAAAGATCAAAATTAACGATTTCTCGCTCGTCGTTTGATGCAATTACACGTACGATCGTTCGAATTCGATCGTTATTGCGCAAATTCACACGATAATCGTTACGTGTAAACGCACCTTTAGGGTCCTATTTCACAGGCCTGATTAATAATGTAAACGAACACCGATCTGCTAGACCAGCGCTTGTTTATTGGGCCTATTCCAACGGCCCGATAATCGTTTAGCAAGGGCTGCAGGGACATTACCAATGTCCTTGCAGCCCTTGTAAACACCATACATTACCTCACCAGGCTGCAGGGCTTCTCCTGTTCTCCCCGGGTCCCACGCAGCAGCTTTTGAGCGGCCTGTCTGAGCTGACAGACTGCTCAGCCAATCATTGGCTGCGGTGGTCCCGACCAGTGACTGGCTGTGCAGTCTGTCAGCTCAGACAGGCCGCTCCAAAGCTGCTGTGCGGGACCCGGGGAGAACAGGAGAAGCCCTGCAGCCTGGTGAGGTAATGTATGATTTGTTATATAGTCGCCCGCCATGCACCGCTATGCCATGTAGTGATGTGTGGTCAGTGACTGATGATTTTAGGTTTGCACCTAAATGAACGATCAGCTGATGACACGATCGGCTGATCGTTGTCTCTGTTCCTCGAAGCGATATCGGCTGAATAGCGCTCCCTGGAATAGGCCCCTTAGACTGGCCTTTAGGAAGAGAGGAGTGGACTGAGGGCTACTTTGACCCTAAGGAACTCAGCTGTGGGGGCTTTGAGAAAAAGCACCTATGCCCATGGGTATAAACTTCAACCTCTGTCTATAGCAGTGCTTCTCAAACTGTGAGGCGGGCCTCACCAGTGAGGCGCCCCCTAGTTATTGGTGAGGCCCAGCTGGAGAGCCCATTTTCAAAAAGCAACTATGATCTGCACAGTCCTTTTGCTTTTAGCAAAAATCTCAATTTTAGCAACAATATTAAGTTATTTTGTACTTGCTTTATTAGCATATAGAGCTTGGGAGACAGGTGACAGGTAGTCCTAGCATTATTTTCACCTTTTAAATGGACTTCACCACAGATAGTGAGGCCCAGGCACCCTCTTGGTCAGTCTGGTGAGGCCCAGGCACTGTCTTGGTTGGGTGAGGCTCCAGTACAAAAAGTTTGAGAAGCACTGGTCTATAGGCACAAAGTGGCAGAGAAACAGGAGTGTAGGCCCCAGGGCATAAGGGTGGAGCTAGCCATTGGAGGGACCCATAAGGAGAGGGGAGAAAAAAAAAAAAAGTCTCCCTTAGAGAATAAGCTACTCACTACTTAACGCTGCCCAGTGATTGGTGAGGTGGTGTGAGGGATCCAGCTTAGGGATTGGTTGGCATAAATACAGTTAGGCAGTCGGCCAATTAACCCTTTGTGGAAAGTGTCCTTCAGTGACATCTAATGGAAGAAAATAGGAAGTGCAGGCAGAAATCGTAAACAGGCAGAGCGCAGATTCCCTTAACCCAGAGGGTCCTACACAAAGGTAGCTTACTACAGGCAGGAACATGCAGGGGCTACAGTTCTCTTATAGAACAATCACTGTAATGGATTGTCCGCCCTTATATTATTGGATGATTCGTCTATGTATTCTCTCTCTCAATGTCTCTTTATTCCACTAACAAAGTCATACATGTTAATAGGTCCAACAAAATAGTTAGTGTTGCATCTGGTGGAATACAGAGAGTGAGTAAACTGGAGTGCTGCCTTTTTAATATAAATTATAATCCCATCACTTCTGATTCCCAACCACCAAGCTGCCATCTGGCAATTTAGAACTCCAAGAGCCCAATAAGAGCACGAGAACAGGTTTACTGATTCAGAGCAGATATTTATTATTCTTTTATACAAAATACAGTGACAGAACATACATAGATCCCGGGTCTTCTTTTAGGAGATGATCAGGCTTTGAGCAACTTCATTGAGGAACTTCTCCAAGGCCGACCTGTCCACCGTAGGGCACCGACTGACTATGACCACCACTATACACATAGCCAGCAGCTGCGGGGAGAAGACAGATGTATTAACCAATAGGATCAGGAGAGAGGCAGCTATAGAGTAGTCTAAAGCCAATATTACATAGGGTGATGTGGAGAGCAACTGAGTCTATTACAAAGTGACTATCCGCCATAATGGTCAGTATTGGCCGAATAAGTCTGATAATCACTTTGTGTAAGCTTTGTGTGCTAGACTACTGCACCAGGCTGATCTAGTCCCCTATAGGAGATACCTAGAACCCTTAGCTACTCCCATATTGCTAACAATGCTGCAGTGTTAACAGAAGTCTGCACCGTCCATTATTCTGTCAGAATGATATTTTACAAGTCATTAAAATAGAATTTTTACCAACATAGCTGCACATATCCAAGTGCAGCACCACTCCCCATCTACAGGTTGTGCCTCGTATTGCAGCTTAGTCCTATTTAGGTCAATGAAGCCTAGCTGTATTCGCAGACATGTTTTCCTATCAAACAATCTCACCAACTGAATGGCTCCTGTCTGCTTTAAGGAGTTATCCAGGTTTAGGAAAGCATGGTCAATTTTATGCAAACACAGAACCATCCCCCTGTCTCAAGCTTATGTGATATTACAGTTCTGCTCTATTTGGGACACATGGAACAGAGCTGCAATACCACAGGCAAACTAAGGAGGTGCTGTTTCAGGTAGACAGACATTTCTTGCAAGCCTGTATAACCCCTTAAAGAGGACTTCTCAATAACAGGAATCTCAACCACTGCTGTAGAAGAAACCCAGTGGATCCCCATAGCAGATCCCCTGCTCCTCACCTTGAGGACTTCTACAGTGAGCTTCAGCTTGTTTGTGTGCAGCTCCTGGAGTCTGGCCCAGTCCTCAGGAAGAGTTCCATAGCACTTCAGATAACCATAAGCGGAACACATCACTGTCCCTCCATGTTTATTCAGATCCATATCTTTGAAGTATTCCTGGAGTTCTGGATGGTCTTTGAAGAGACTGAGGAAAGGGAAGAGTTCAGGGAGACGTTACTAAGAAATTCAGGAGGGGATTAGGACAGGTGTTTTACTGCATTGATTAACAGCAGTGCACCGATATCTACTTCAGACACTTTAAGCTAGGGTAGGTTTCAGGTATAGTTCACACAGGTTTCTTGGGTAAGCCCACCAGCCCAGGCCTCTCCTGCACAGCCCCACATACACAGAGGAGGAGGAGGAGAGTGTAAAACAAGTTAGGCTGGGTTCACACTACATTTTTGCAAGAAAAATAAAATAAAAAATAAAATAAAAAATAAAAATAAAAAATAAAATAAAATAAAAAAAATAAAAAATAAAATAAAAAATATAAAATAAAATAAAATAGTGCATTCATTTTTCCATTGAATACCATTTAAAAAAACCACATATTCGTTTGTTAACATACACAAAAACAGACAACCTCATTTTTGTGTCCATTAAAAAAAATAAAAAAATAAAATTCCATTATTAAAAAAAGTCAAAAAAATGCACACACCCATCCATTTTTCATCTGTTTTTGCAAAAACTTGTGCACCCAGAGTGTGAACCCAGCCTTACTTTTTGCAAAAAGTGATGTGCAAGTTTTTGACTCTCCCCATGTATCTAGAGTGGGCTCAAGAAATAAAAACCCTCTCAGCTTCCATATTTATCAAGTTTTACAAACACAAGTTTCAGAATACAGACACCTGACTGATTAAAACCTTCACATTATGGGCTTTAATAACCAGAAAGGAACAGACAACCCCCCCCCCCCCCCAATCTTTCTATAGACCCCCACCATATCAGATACTTACTCCTGCAGTGCTGTAAACCCAATGGAACAAAAGTCCGGCTCAATCCCTGCAAATATAGCGAGCAAAGCTGTCACCTCATCATTGGATAGAGCCATAGTGTTATGTGATATGTCTGCTCCTCACCCAGTACCAGACACAATGACCAATCTGCCCTGATTCCCCAAGACTCTATCAGCCCCCTTATGTATGGAGTTATGGTGGCTGATTGGGTCATGTGACCAGCGCACTTGGGATCATAGAGGATCTCTCCCATAACCCGGTTTGGCTGATGTCTCCCAGGACCGGAGTCTTCCAAATAACATTGGCTTCCCCCAACTGCTGCAAACTAACAATTCTCATCATGCCAAATGTAGTTTTAAAACAGCTGGAGGGCTTATGTTGGATAAACTGAGGCTGGGTTCACATTACGTTTTTGCAATCTTTTTTTTTTTTTTTGCAAAAATGGATAGAAAAGCAGATGGAAAAATGGAGGCATTTGTGTGCATCCGTTTTGATTTGTTTTTCCATTGACTTCAATTATAAAAAAAAAACTGATTAAAACGCATCTGTTTTTTTTTTAACATACACAAAAATAAGGTCACCTACGTTTTTGTGTATGATTAAAAAAAGTTATTCAGTCGTTTTTTTTTTTTTTTTTTTTTTATAATTGATGTCAGTGGAAAAAAATGCTCAAAATGGATGCACACAAATGCATTTGTTTTTCACTCGTTTTTTTCTTTTTTGTGTGCAAAAACGGATGAAAAAAACGATTACAAAAACGTAGTGTGGACGAAGAGACACGAAGAGTGCCTTTACACAGAGAGATTTATCTGACAGATTTTTGAAGCCAAAGCCAAGAATTGACTATAAACAGAGAACAGGTCATAAAGAAAAGACTGAGATTTTGTCCTCTTTTCAAATCCATTCCTGGCTTTGGCCTCAAAAATCTGTCAGATAAATCTCTCTGTAAAGGCACCCTTAGGATTTAACAAGGGGTGTGGCTTTTCATTGGGATGTTCTATGGGGGTGTGGTCTATTGTGGGTGAGTCTTGGCAAGGTGTGGCTTGTCGTCTGTCGTCTGTTATTTTTTTTCCAGACTTTTTCCTCTATTATCCGTATTGTCCGGGCCTTATAGTTAAGACTAATCACGTGAGTCTAAGATTTTGGGAAAGCTAGGTGACCCCCATCATACTGACTACAAGGTGCTGGAAAGCTGGATGACCCCATCATAATGACTACAAGATTCTGGAAAAGCTGGGGGACCTCTAGCATACTGAATACAAGATACTGTAAAAGCTGGGTGATTACCATCATACTGACTACAAGATGCTGGGAAAGCTGGGTGACCTCCATCATACTGAGGATAAAATGCTGGAAGGGCTGGGTGACCTCCATTATACTGACTACAAGATGCCAGAAGAGCGAGGTGACCATCATACTGAGTACAAGATGCTGGAAAGCTGGGTGACCTCCATCACACTGAGCATACGATGCTTAAAAGCTGAGTGAGCCCCATCATACTGACTACAAGATGCTGGGAAAGCTGGGTGACCTTCATCATACTGGCAACAAGATGCTGGAAAAGCTGAATGACCCCATCATACTTACTACAAGATATTGAGAAAGCTGAGTGACCCCATCATACTGAGTATAATATACTGGGAAAGCTGGGGGACCTCCATAATACTGACTACAAGATGCTGGGAAAGCTGGGTGACCTCTATCATACTGACTACAAGATGCTAGAAAGCTGAGAGATCTCCATTATACTGACTACAAGATGCTGGAAAAGCTGGGTTACCTCCATCATACTGAGTATAAGATGTTGGGAAAGCTGGTTGACCTCCATTACACTGACTACAAGATGCTGGGAAAGCTGTGTGACCTCCGTCATACTGACTACAAGATGCTGGAAAGCTGAGAGATCTCCATTATACTGACTACAAGATGCTGGAAAAGCTGGGTTACCTCCATCATACTGAGTATAAGATGTTGGGAAAGCTGGTTGACCTCCATTATACTGACTACAAGATGCTGGGAAAGCTGAGTGACCCCCATCATACTCAGTATAAAATGCTTAAAAGCTGGCTGACTTCCATCATACTGAGCATACCATGCTTAAAAGCTGGGTGACCCCCATCATACTGGTAACAAGATGCTGGAAAAGCTGAATGACCCCATCATACTTACTACAAGATATTGGGAAAGCTGGGTGACCCCATCATACTTACTACAAGATATTGGGAAAGCTGGGTGACCTCCATCATACTGACTACAAGATGCTGGAAAGCTGAGAGACCTCCATTATACTGACTACAAGATGCTGGGACAGCTGGGTGACCTCCATCATACTGACTACAAGATGCTGGGAAAGCTGGGTCACCTCCATCATACTGCCGACAAGATGTTGGGAAAGCTGGGTCACCTTCATCATACTGAGTTTAAGATGCTGGAAAGCTGGGTTACCTCCATCATACTGACTACAAGATGCTGGGAAAGCTGGGTCACCTACATCATACTACCGAAAAGATGTTGGGAAAGCTGGGTGACCCCCATCATACTGACTACATAATTCTGGAAAGCTGGGTAACCTCCATCATACTGACTACAAGATGCTGGGAAAGCTGGGTGACCTCCATCATGCTGAGTATAATATGATGGGCTAGCTGGGTGACCTCCATCTTACTGAGTACAAGATGCTGGGAAAGCTTAGTGACCTCCAACTGGCAGTGATAGAGTTAATATCCCACCTGCTGCTCAGCCCCTCTCTCCTGCTCAGGCCCTGTGCACTCTCACAGTGATAGAGGTAATATCTCACCAGTGCAAGGGGTGGAGCTTATAGTCACAGGAGCAAGGTTTACGGGACATACCTGGGACATTAATTTGCCAGACCTGTCCCTTGAAAATCAGAACAGTCATGGTAAAACTGGGATTGTTGACAACTATGCTATATTGCACCTTGCTTAAAAAAGACTTTTTATTGTACTGCACCTTTAAGAAAAGTAAACGTTTTATCCTGGTTACGTTAATCATGGACTCTGTGCCTTACAGTCCTTCACCACCACACTACAGGGGATAATAGGGACATCTCCTTTAACAGACGCAGGTTTGGACCTAAGGAGGGCTTCCACCACTCCGAGCCACATGTTATTTTATGTTTTTTGGGATGGGAGGTGATAAAAAGCAGCAGTTCTGATTATATATATATATATATATATATAATTATATATATATATTTATTACACACAGTGTTGCCTTGGATGATGAGCATAATTCGTTCCAGGATCGTGCTTGTAATCCAAATCCACTCTTAAACCAAAGCAAATTTTCCAATAAGAAATCACAGATATGCAGACAATTGTTCCACACCCCGAGAATAATGATTTTTTTTTTATTCTGAACAACATGTAAAACAAATAAAACAATGAGAAACAGCTGAATGTGTGATATTATAAGTTACTGTACAGTATAGTATCAGCATGTGGTGTAGAATGTATAGTAAGCGCATAAAGGTGAAAAAAAATTAGCAGCAGTTTGTAGATACAGTATGGAACTGCAGTTCCCCGTAATGCAGTAGGGTAGTACAACAGGCTAAAATAGAGAAGCAGGGCTGCTGTCAGAAGTCTGTGTGGTCACATGACAGCAATGGGGAAGGGGTGTGTTCAGCATTGACCAATCAGGAAGTGAGAATCACAGAGCTGTGCAGGAGGACAGTGACAAACTTTATATACAGCAGTGTGAATGGCTGAGTGTAAGTGCAGGCCCATTATAGCAGGAATGGATAGGGTAAACACTAGGGCTGGAGGATCTGCCATGATTTGGAAGGTGAAGGAGAGATTTATTAAACTGGTGTAAAGTAGAATTGTCTTAGTTGCCCCTAACAAGGGGCAACTGAACCAGTTCTACTTTACACCAGTTTGATAAATATCTCCCTAAGGCCTCATTCCCACTGAGCAAAAGTAGCGGAATTCCGCGACAGATATATCCGCTGCGGAATGCCATTAGCCTCCCGCTCATAACGGAAGTCTATGGGAGGCACGCGCTCCTGCTCTGTACGCGCTGAAGAATGAACATGTTCATTCTTCAGCGCGTACAGAGCAGGAGCGCACGCCTCCCATAGACTCCCATTATGAGCGGTAGGTAACAGCATTCCGCGACGGACAATTCAGTCGTGGAATTCCGCTACTTTTGCTTAGTAGGAACGGAGCCTAAGTGTCAGAACCCTTCATAGAAAAAAAAAAATACATATTACATCAAGTACTTCAGTAGTGCTGACAGTCCACTATGTGATGACCAGGGGTTGCTAGGTGGCGTTATACAGCTGGGCAAGATGGTGGTGTACCTCTGAGGCACTAGTCACAGTGGTATGTACCCACCCCTGGGTATACCAACACACTAGTATAGGTGTAGTGTGAAAACTCCCCCCGAAAAAAAACAAAAGAGTCTTGGTTGAACTGAAACCAAATTTGTTGTAGAGCCTTAAAGTGTCTCCATCGTTTAAATTTTGCAGAAATGAGTAGTACAGGCGATCTTAAGAAGCTTTGTAATTTGGTTTATTAGCAAAAAAAATGCATTTTTTTTATCATGAAAAAGCTGTTTGATGCATTCCCCCCCTTTCTTCATTGTCATCTATGGGGAGGGGAGGGGTGGAGGAAGATGAGGCACCAAAAGAGGACAAAGTTATTACAGCTACATCACCAGGCAATCTCCTTTGACCTCTGAATACCTTTCATGCAGCCCCTGCAGTGTAATCCTTTGCTCTGCCACCGACTAATCTCCCTCCTCCCCTCTCCATAGATTACACAGGGCCCGACTGTAATACAGTCGAGATTTCCTGATGAGCAGTGAATGAGATGAGGGGGGCCTGGGGAAAGACTTTTTGAATGCAGATCATGGCATATTTGCCTAATAAATCCAATTACAGAGTTTCTTAAAATGGCCTGGGCTATCAATTTTTGCAAAAAAAGCCAGTAATGCGTCCAGAACAGGGCCGCACGGCGACCTCGCTCTGAACCGCAGCAGTTCCGGATGCCGCATGTGGCAGATGATTTCGGCTGCAGCCGAAAGCAATAGAGTGACTATTTCATTGATCTATGCTGTATAAGTATACAGCATAGACCTCAATAAGAGATCAGTGTGCTTATACTAGAAATCCCCAGGGGGAAATATACTAGAAGCCCCCCATGGGGTTAGGGTTAAGTGTAAAAGAATTAAAAACAAACAAAAAAAAAAAAAGTTAAAAGCCCCCTTCCCTAAAAGTTTAAATCACCCCCTTTCCCCATGTTATAAAACATGTTTGGTATCGCCGCATGCGTAATCGCCCAAAATATTAAAATTATCACATTGCTGATCTCGCACGGTAGACACAAGCGCAAAAAAAAAAAAAAAAAAAAAAAAAAAAAAAATTTTGCATTTTTTGGTCAAGTGCAGAAAAATGGTAATAAGCGATCAAAAAGTCGCATATGTGCAATCAGTGTACCGATAGAAAGAACAAATCATGGTGCAAAAACAAACCCTCACAGCCCCATAGACGAAAGGATAAAAACGCTATAAGCCTGGGAACGGAGCGACTTTAAAGGAACATATATTTGTTAATGGTTTGATTTTTTTTTAACAGCCCATCAGATAATATAAAAGTTACACATGTTACATATAGTTGTAATCGTAACGACTTGAACATATATAACAAGTCGGTTTTACCCCAGGGCAAGCGGCGTAAAAACAAATAGCCCCCAAATAAAGCATTTTTCTTCAATTTCACCACACATTGAATTTTTTTCCTGCAAAATGTGAAAAAAATGCAAGTGCTATGGCCTTTTAAGCACAAGGAAAAAAAAAAAGCTAAAATCCCACCTCCGTCACTGACTGGCTGAGCGGACTTGAAATGTCACGTCTCGAGCCTGCATCAGAGACCAGGAAGCGGCCGGGCAGCAGGGACTGGAGCACCATGATACAGGACCCCGCCGCTGGATCCGGGGAGGTTAGTAGACGTCGTTGCCCTCAGCCACCTCCTCCCCGGCCAGATCGGAAAAAAGCCCCCCCCCGCGGGAGTACCCCTTTAAATCCCAGCATCTTGCTAATAGTAAGTCTACTTACTTGGGTACATAACTTAGACTGGCCTTCAGGAAGAGAGGAGTGGACTGAGGGCTACATCGACCCTAAGATACTCAACTGAGAAAAAGTACGTACACCCATAGGTATGAACTTCCACCTCTGTCTATAGGCACTGAGTGACATAGAAACAGGAATTTAGGCCCCACCTTGTTCTGTTATAGACTGATCACTAATGGATTGTCAGCTCTTACACATTGGATGACGCGTCTATGTATTCTCTCTACGTCATACATGTTAATAGGTCAAACAATATAGTTGAAATGTTGTATCTGGTGGAATAAAGAGACAGTGAGTGCGAACTGGAGTGCTGCCTTTTTAATATAAATAATACCATCACTTCGGATTCCCAACCACCAAGCTGCCATCCGGCTAGTTAGAACCCCAAGAGCCCAATAAGACCAGGAAAACAGGTTTACTGATTCAGATCAGATATTTATTCTTCTATACACAATACAGTGACAGAACATACATAGATCCCAGGTCTTCATTTAGGAGATGATCAGGCTTTCAGCAACTTCATTGAGGAACTTCTCCAAGGCCGACCTGTCCACTGCAGCGCAGCGGCTGACTATGACCACCACTATACACATCGCCAGCAGCTGCGGGGAGAAGACAGATGTATTACCAATCAGGAGAGAGGCAGCTATAGAGTAGTGTAAAGCCCCTATTACACAGGGTGATAGAGAGCAACCGAGTCTTCTATTACACCGTTTATCGGCCACAATGGTCAGTATTGGCCGAAGGCGGCCAATAATCGCTTTGTGTAATAGGGCCGTAAGCTTTGTGTGCTGACTACTGCACCAGGCGATCTAACCCCTATAGGAGATACCTAGAACCCTCAGCTACTCCTTATATTGCTGCAGTGTCCACTAATCTGAGATACTAGAAGTCGGCACCGTCCATGAGTCATCAAAATAGAATCTTTTTGCCAACATGGCTGCACCTACCCAAATGCAGCACAACCCCCATCTACAGGTTGGGCCTGGTATTGCAGCTTAGTCCTATTTATCACATATAGAAGAAATAGGCAAACGGCACATCACCTTAAAACGAATCCACCTTTATTATTCCATTAGACAGCACAAAAGTCGGAACATCAGAGAGGACCTCACCCCTTGCCCACGCACGTTTCTCGCTTGCTAGCGCTTTCTCAAGGCATTCTATGCACCGGAACCGGACGGTGCACAAGCACTGGAGGTCGGCATACCCCTGTGGGAGGGAGTTCCCTCCCCTCTGACGCGGCTCCCTTAGAATGAATGGAGCTGCGTCAGAGAGGGGGGGGGGGGATTCCCTCCCACTGGGGGCGGCCCGGCCAACCTCCAGTGCATAGAACGGCACTGTACACAGAAACTGTGCCACGGTTCGAAAAACGGGGACTGTGGCACAGGCTTCCCCGTGACAGAGCTGTTCGATTCCTGGGTCAGGTTAAAAAGGATGTACCTGATGGTAAATCCTCTTTAAAGATGACTTATCAATAGCAGGAATCTCAACCACTGCTGTAGAAGAAACCCAGTGGATCCCCATAGCAGATCCCCTGCTCCTCACCTTGATGACTTCTACGGTGAGCTTCAGCTTGTTTGTGTGCAGCTCCTGGAGTCTGGCCCAGTCCTCAGGAAGAGTTCCATAGCACTTCAGATAACCATAAGCAGAACACATCACTGTCCCTCCATGTTTATTCAGATCCATATCTTTGAAGTATTCCTGGAGTTCTGGATGGTCTTTGAAGAGACTGAGGAAAGGGAAGAGTTCAGGGAGACGTTACTAAGAGTCAGGAGGGGATTAGGACAGGTGTTTTACTGCATTAATTAACAGCAGTGCACCGATATCTACTTCAGACACTGTAAGCTAGGGTAGGTTTCAGCTATAGGTCACACAGGTTTCTTGGGTAAGCCCACCAGCCCAGGCCTCTCCTGCACAGCCCCACAGAGGAAGAGGAAGAGGAAGAGAAGTTAGGCTGGGTTCACACTACATTTTTGCAAGAAAAAAAAAAAAAAAAAAAAAAAAAAAAAAAAAAAAAAAAAAAAACACACATGCGCATTTTTTCCATTGAATACCATTAAAAAAAAAAAAAAAAAAAAAAAAAAAATTTCCATTTAATTCCATTATTAAAAAAAAAAAAAGATGCACACACCCATCCATTTTTCATCTGTTTTTTGCAAAAACTTGTGCACCCAGTGTGAACCCAGCATTACTTTTTGCAAAAAGTGATGTGCAAGTTTTTGACTCTCCCCATGTATCTAGAGTGGGCTCAAGAAATAAAAACCCTCTCAGCTTCCATGTTTATCAAGTTTTACAAACACAAGTTTCAGAATACAGACACCTGACTGATTAAAACCTTCACATTATGGGTTTAATTACAAGAAAGGAACAGACAACCCACGTCCCCAATCTTTCTATAGACCCCCTCCATATCAGATACTTACTCCTGCAGTGCTGTAAACCCAATGGAACAAAAGTCTGGTTCAATCCCTGCAAATATAGCGAGCAAAGCCATCACTTCATCATTGGATAGAGCCATAGTGTTATGTGATATGTCTGCTCCTCACCCAGTACCAGACACAATGACCAATCTGCCCTGATTCCCCCAGACTCTATCAGCCCCCTTATGTATGGAGCAACGGTGGCTGATTGGGTCATGTGACCAGCGCACTTGGGATCATACAGGATCTCTCCCATAACCCGGTTTGGCTGATGTCTCCCAGGACCGGAGTCTTCCAAATAACATTGGCTTCCCCCAACTGTTGCAAACTAACAATTCTCATCATGCCAAATGTAGTTTTAAAACAGCTGGAGGGCTTATGTTGGATAAACTGAGGCTGGGTTCACATTACGTTTTTGCAATCTTTTTTTTGTGCAAAAACAGATGAAAAAAACGATTACAAAAACATAGTGTGGACTCAGAGACACGAAGAGTGCCTTTACACAGAGATTTATCTGACAGATTTTTGAAGCCAAAGCCAAGAATTGACTATAAACAGAGAATAGGTTATAAAGAAAAGACTGAGATTTTGTCCTCTTTTCAAATCCATTCCTGGCTTTGGCTTCAAAAATCTGTCAATCTGTCAAAAAATCTCTCTCTGTAAAGGCACCCTTAGGATTTGACAAGGGGTGTGGCTAATTATTGGGATGTTCTATGGGGGTGTGGTCTATTGTGGGTGAGTCTTGGCAAGGTGTGGCTTGTGGTCTGTCTTCTGTTATTTTTTTTCCAGATTTTTCCTCTATTATCCGTATTGTCCGGGCCTTATAGTAAAGACCAATCACGTGAGTCTAAGATGTTGGGAAAGCTGGGTGACCCCCATTATACTGACTACAAGGTGCTGGAAAGCTGGATGACCCCATCATAATGACTACAAGATTCTGGGAAAGCTGGGGGACCTCTAGCATACTGAATACAAGATACTGTAAAAGCTGAGTGATTACCATCATACTGACTACAAGATGCTGGGAAAGCTGGGTGACCTCCATCATACTGAGTATAAAATGCTGGAAGGGCTGGGTGACCTCCATTATACTGACTACAAGATGCCAGAAGAGCGAGGTGACCATCATACTGAGTACAAGATATTGTGAAAGCTGGGTGACCTCCATCATACTGAGTACAAGATGCTGGAAAGCTGGGTGACCTCCATCATACTGAGCATACGATGCTTAAACGCTGAGTGAGCCCCATCATACTGACTACAAGATGCTGGGAAAGCTGGGTGACCTCCATCATATTGACTACACAATGCCGAAAAGCTGGGTGACCTTTATCATACTGGCAACAAGATGCTGGAAAAGCTGAATGACCCCATCATACTTACTACAAGATATTGGGAAAGCTGAGTGACCCCATCATACTGAGTATAATATACTGGGAAATCTGAGAGATCTCCATTATACTGACTACAAGATGCTGGAAAAGCTGGGTTACCTCCATCATACTGAGTATAAGATGTTGGGAAAGCTGGTTGACCTCCATTACACTGACTACAAGATGCTGGGAAAGCTGGGTGACCTCCGTCATACTGACTACAAGATGCTGAAAAGCTGCGTGAACTCTATTATACTGACTACACGATGCTGGGAAAGCTGAGTGACCCCCATCATACTCAGTATAAAATGCTGGAAAGCTGGCTGACTTCCATCATACTAAGCATACGATGCTTAAAAGCTGGGTGACCCCCCATCATACTGGTAACAAGATGCTGTAAAAGCTGAATTACCCCATCATACTTACTACAAGATATTGGGAACACTGGGTGACCTCCATCATAATGACTACAAGATGCTGGAAAGCTGAGAGATCTCCATCATACTGAGTATAATATGCTGGAAAGCTGAAAAGACCTCCATTATACTGACTACAAGATTCTGGGACAGCTGGATGACCTCCATCATACTGACTACAAGATGCTGGGAAAGCTGGGTCACCTCCATCATACTGCCGACAAGATGTTGGGAAAGCTGGGTCACCTCCATCATACTGAGTTTAAGATGCTGGAAAGCTGGGTTACCTCCATCATACTGACTACAAGATGCTGGGAAAGCTGGGTCACCTCCATCATACTACCGAAAAGATGTTGGGAAAGCTGGGTGACCCCCATCATACTGACTACATAATTCTGGAAAGCTGGGTAACCTCCATCATACTGACTACAAGATGCTGGGAAAGCTGGGTCACCTCATCATACTGCCGACAAGATGTTGGGAAAGCTGGGTCACCTCCATCATACTGAGTTTAAGATGCTGGAAAGCTGGGTAACCTCCATCATACTGACTACAAGATGCTGGGAAAGCTGGGTGACCTCCACCATTCTGAGTATAATATGCTGGGCAAGCTGGGTGACCTCCATCTTACTGAGTACAAGATGCTGGGAAAGCTTAGTGACCTCCAACTGGCAGTGATAGAGTTAATATCCCACCTGCTGCTCAGCCCCTCTCTCCTGCTCAGGCCCTGTGCACTCTCACAGTGATAGAGGTAATATCTCACCAGTGCAAGGGGTGGAGCTTACGGGACATACCTGGGACATTAATTTGCCAGGACTGTCCCTTGAAAATCGGAACAGTCCTGGTAAAACTGGGATTGTTGAAAACTATGCTATATTGCACCTTGCTTAAAAAAGACATTTTATTGTACTGCACCTTTAAGAAAAGTAAACATTTTAACCTGGTTACGTTAATCATGGACTCTGTGCCTTACAGTCCTTCACCACCACACTACAGGGGATAATAGGGACATCTCCTTTAACAGACGCATGTTTGGACCTAAGGAGGGCTTCCACCACTCCGAGCCACATGTTATTTTATGTTTTTTGGGATGGGAGGTGATAAAAAAAACAGCAGTTCTGACATTATATATATATACAGTGTTGCCTTGGATGATGAGCATAATTCGTTCCAGGACCGTGCTTGTAATCCAAATCCACTCTTAAACCAAAGCAAATTTTCCAATAAGAAATCACTGATATGCAGACAATTGTTCCACACCCCGAGAATAATTTTTTTTTTTATTCTGAACATGTAAAACAAATAAAACAATGAGAAACAGCTGAATGTGTGATATTATAAGTTACTGTACAGTATAATATCAGCATGTGGAGTATAATGTATAGTAAGTGCATAAAGGTGAAAAAAAAAAACAGCAGCAGTTTGTAGATACAGAATGTAACTGTAGATCCCCATAATGCAGTAGGGTAGTACAACAGGCTAAAAGAGAGAAGCAGGGCTGCTGTCAGAGGTCTGTGTGGTCACATGACAGCAATGGGAAATTGGTGTGTTCAGCATGGACCAATCAGGAAGTGAGAATCACAGAGCTGTGCAGGAGGACAGTGACAAACTTTATATACAGCAGTGTGAATAGCTGAGTGTAAGTGCAGGCACATTATAGCAGGAATGGAGATGATGGGAAACACAAGGGCTGGAGGATCTGCCATGATTTGGAAGGTGAAGGAGAGATTTATTAAACTGGTGTAAAGTAGAATTGTCTTAGTTGCCCCTAGCAACCAGATTCCACCCTTTTTCCCCCAAAAGAAATCAGTGAGGAATGAAAAGTGGAATCTGATTGGTTGCTAGGGGCAACTGAACCAGTTCTACTTTACACCAGTTTGATGAATCTCCCCCTAAGTGTCAGAACCCTTCATAGAAAAAAAAAATACATATTACATCAAATACTACAGTAGTGCAGTAAGGCCGGACAAACTAGGGTGCAAAGCACCCAATAAGGGGAGGCCTCCATGACTGGGGTTAGTTGCTAGGGCTCTGGGGAGATAATTCAGGGAGGTAAGGGGTTAATGGTAGACGGGGTGGGGAGTAAAGTGGGGAGATCAGACAGGAGTTAATTGATTGGTGGGGGTGGGGGGTGTGATAAGCCGGGGGGGCTGGGGTATATAAACTAAAGGAGAAAGGGGGGCTGGTACCTTTTGCTTGTCAGACAGCAGGAGAATCTGAGCCATGGATCCGTTAGCTGCGCTGTTTGAACAACTGCGGCAAGCTGCAGATGAGAGAGGGCCACAGTGGCTGCAGTCCCAACTTCAGGGTCTGCTCCCGGGGTCCGGTGTCGCCCCCGCTTCGGCTTCACCTCCAGTTCGCCGGTCGCGGAGGACAAGGCCTCCGGCGCGCCTCAGCCCTGATGAGACCCCCCGGGCCCGGCGCCGCCTAAGGAGCCCCTCCAGGGACCCTCCGGCTACAGGTTCGGTGCGGCCTTCCACATCCCGCCGCCCGGCCAGGGCCGAGAGGAATCCGCTCATGCGGCGGGGCCTGCAACGAGGGGTGGAGTCGCCTCCCCTGCCGGCTGATGACGTCGCCGTGGAATCGGGACCTGGCGCGGCGGATCCGCAGGTTGGTCGGTCCAGCGGGTCTGCCCGGCGGAGAAGCGGAGGTCGAGGGAGGATCTTTACACGGAGGGAGCCATCTGCTTCCTCCCGGCGACAGGAAGTGACCGGGCACCTTCCGGCTGGCCCCGCCTCCCATGGGCACGGCGCCCCTGCTATGACGTCACCAGCGGTGCTTCCGTCCGGGAGTGTATCCGGGCCGTCCTTGCTGTCCGTGGCTGCTGCGACAGGATCTGATGAGCTGAGCGCTGCTCCCGCTCCCCGGGGGGATCCAGGACCTTCCGCTGCTGGGCCCACAGCACCCAGGCAGCTCGGTGAGTCTGCGTTGCGCTGTCATACCATGTCGGGGTTTGGGGGTGATGCCGGGGTAGGGGATGTTCAGAGGGGAGTGTTAGATGTGTTGTTAGGTCTGCGCCAGCTATTATGGGGTACTGGGGCGGTTCCTGGGGCGGGTTCGCCGGTGGTAGCATGGTCTTCTCCAGGTCGGGGGGCCGGCGGGGGAGAGGGTGCTCTGTTGGGGCGGGCAGCGGGGTCCGTGGGGCTGACGCTGGGCGCTGGGGGGAGTGCTGAGCGGAGTGTTGGCGCCGCGGTTGTAGCAGAGGTCCAAACTCAGACTGAACCGGACTCTGGGAGAAGGGAAGATGTGACCAGGTTGGATGACGCGGCGAAGGGTGAAATCTATGTGTGCTTTGAGGGGCCCTTGGGGTCCCATCTGAAGCAGGAGGTTAGGGATAAGATTCATAAAGGGGAATATGTGGAAATTTTCTCCTTATTGCCCTTGGAAAAGTTTAACCTGGATCGGGTTAAACCAGGCGATGACAAGAAGGAGAAGGAGGAAAGCCGGCGCTATCGCTTGATACCTAGGACTTTCGCCAATTGGCTCCAGGCGTTCACGATACTGGCTGGGGTCATTGGAGAAAAGTCGCCGGGTGACTGCGTGGGGCTTTTCTGCTACTTGGACGCCATACATGACGCGTACCGGACCTACGGGGGGCAGGCCTGGCTGCGCTATGATGAGCAGTTCAGGCAGCGTAAGGCGGTCCGACCCAATGTTCGGTGGGACCACAAGGACATAGGTTTGTGGCTGCGGGTGACGGCCCCGGTCAGGGCGGGCCCCAGTGGGCAGTCCTTTCCAGGGACCGCCGGGGGCCATGGACAGTCAGGGTACTCGGCGGCAATACAAAAAGGACTGTGCTTTTTGTTTAATGAAGGAACGTGTAAGTTCGGGGCCAAGTGTAAATTTAAACATGAGTGCTCCGCTTGTGGCGGCTCGCACGGGGCTTCCCGGTGCTTTAAGACCCTTAGGGGCAGGGGTGGGAGCGATGCAGTTGGTAAGGGGGGTGACACCGGTTCGGCTGGGAGAGATGCAGCCGTTCCTAAGTAGATATCCGGTTCGGGAGGCGGCTACCCTCCTGGAATCGGGTTTCAGGGAGGGTTTTCGGATTCCTTCATCCACATCGGACTTGCCGGGTGGAGCGGGGAACCTGAAATCAGCATTACAACACCCGAGGGTGGTATCCGAAAAACTGGACAAGGAGGTGGCCTTGGGGAGGATGTCGGGGCCGTTCCCCTTTCCCCCCGTGGCCAACCTGTTGGTGTCACCTCTGGGGGTGGTTCCTAAGAAGGAGCCAGGAAAGTTCCGGCTCATCCATCACTTATCATTCCCGAAAGGGGGGTCGGTGAATGATGGCATTGACCCGGAATTGTGTTCAGTTGTGTATACGTCGTTTGACGCAGCGGTTCGTTTGGTTCGGGACGCGGGACGGGGGGCGTTGTTGGCTAAGACCGATGTGGAATCGGCCTTTCGGTTGCTCCCAGTACATGCTGATAGTTTGCATTTACTGGGATGTGAGTGGGAGGGGGAGTTTTATGTTGACCGGTGTCTACCTATGGGTTGTTCTGTGTCCTGTGCATATTTTGAAACGTTCGCGGCCTTTCTAGAATGGGTGGTTCGTGAAGTCTCCGGATTGTCGTCAGTCATCCACTATCTAGATGACTTCTTGTGCGTGGGCCCGGCCGGGTCCACGGTTTGTTCGGTTTTGTTACACACGGTAGAAGTGGTAGCGCGGCGTTTTGGGGTCCCGCTCGCAGCGGATAAAACCGAGGGTCCGACGACATGTCTCAGTTTTTTGGGGATTGAAATAGACACGATAGCTATGGAGTGTCGGTTACCGGCGGATAAAGTGCTAGCGTTGAGAGACGAAGTGGGGCGAGTGCGGCGGCTCAAAAAGATCAGACTGAGGGACCTACAATCCTTGTTGGGCAAATTGAACTTTGCCTGCAGGATAATGCCAATGGGTCGTATCTTTAGCCGCAGGTTGGCGCAGGCTACGGCGGGGGTGGCGCGTCCCCATCACTTTATTCGGCTGAGGGGTGAATTGCGGGATGACCTGGAGATTTGGGCGTCCTTTTTGGCTGAGTTCAATGGGCGGGCGCTGTGGCAGGCGGCGGTGGTTGCGGCGCATGACTACGAGTTGTATACTGATGCGGCTGGGGCGGACGGTTTTGGCATATACTGCCAGGGGGACTGGTGCGTGGGGCGTTGGCCGGAAGAATGGAGGGACAAGGGGTTGGTGCGGAACTTGGCATTGCTCGAACTGTTTCCTATAGTGGTAGCATTGTCCATTTGGGGAAACAGGTTCAAAAACTGCAGGTTGCGGTTCCACTGCGACAACCTAGGGGTAGTACAGGCGATCTCTCACTTGACGGCATCCTCGCCGCCAGTGGTGTTACTGTTGCAGCATCTGGTATTGCGCTGCTTGTCCTTGAACATCACTGTGTCTGCTGAGCATGTGCCGGGTGTGTGCAATGAGATCGCTGACTCCCTTTCTCGTTCGCAGTGGGACCGTTTCCGGCAGTTGGCTCCTGGGGCGCAGGTGGAAGCGGAGAAGTTTCCGGAGGAACTCTGGCGGCTGCCGTTCGGGCGGTGAACTCCCTCCTGGGGGCGTCACTGGCCCAGGGGACAAGAGTGGCGTATGAGAGGGCTTGGTTACAGTGGGAGGAATGGTGCACCCGGATGGGTAATGTGCCGGGAGATGAGATGGGTTTTTTGCTTTTGCTGGGTCACTGCTGGGAAGAGGGGTGGTCGGTTCCTATGGTAAATAGACTGGTAGCGGGGGTGGCCTTCGGGTGTAAGGCGAGGGGCTTGGTAGATGTGACGAAGGCGTTTTTAGTCAGGAAGGCTCTGGTGGGGTTCAGGAGGGGTTGGCGTACCTGTGACACCAGACGGCCTGTTTCGTTTCACTTGCTGACAGCCTTAGGTCGTCAGTTACCGGTGGTGTGTTCGTCCGCATACGAGGTATGTCTCTTCCGCGTGGCGTTTTCATTGGCATTCTTTGGGGCACTAAGGGTGGGTGAGTTGATCAGTCCGTCGGTCTCTACGGCAGGGGGGTTGCAGTGGGGTGATGTTTTGCTGGGGGAAGATAGGGTAGAGTTCCTTCTTCGATTCTCTAAAACGGATCAAGTCGGGGCAGGAAGCAAGGTGGTGTTGTTTGCGGTCCCGGGGTCTGCTGTCTGCCCTGTTAGTTGTCTAGCTAAGTACATGGGGTGGGTTCACTGGGGGACCGGCCCATTGTTGAGGCATCGGGATGGATCTTTCCTCTCCCGGTACCAATTTTTGGCGGTGTTTAGGGCTTCTTTGAGGGCATGTGGGGCGGATGTGCGGAGTTACGGCGGGCACTCCTTCAGCATAGGGGCTGCCACTGAGGCTGCCCGGGCTGGATTGGGTGATGAAGCAGTCAGGAGAATTGGGCGATGGGAATCTGTCCGGTTCCGGTCCTATGTACGCCCACAGCTGCTGTGAGAGTATGGTCTTGGTTTGGGTGGGGGCGGGGGTTTGTGTTTACGTTTCATGTTTGTTTATGACCCCCCCCCCCCCCCTTTTGTGTTTCAGGAGGCCGTCCTTGTCTGGTATGGATCCTAGGCCACTCGTACGTGTTTTGGGGGGCCTTGAGGGCTGCAGTTCGTCCTGAGGGCAGACAGCTAGGATTCCCGCGTGAGGAGGCGGTGGTGAGATGGTTGGGACTGCGGGGCATGACGTGGGGTAGGGTTCTTCCCGAAGTGCACAAATTCGCCAGGTGGGATCGGGAGCCTGACGTGTTGGTCCTACACGTAGGCGGAAATGATTTAGGAGCCCGCCCGTTCCGTGAGCTCATACGGGATATTAAATTTGATTTCCTGAGACTATGGTCCTTGTTTCCCCGTATGATCACAGTATGGTCCGACATTGTCCCGCGACAGCATTGGAAGGACGCCCGGTCAGTTGCGCGGCTAAATAAAGCGAGAATTAAAGTGAACCGGGCGGTGGGTCGCTTCATGGCTAGAAACGGGGCAGTGGCAGTGCGCCATCCTTACTTGGAGGCCGGGGATGGTGCTTATTGGAGAAAGGATGGTGTTCATCTGAACGCTGTGGGAACTGATCTCTGGTGTTTGGCGTTGGAGGAAGGGATTACTGTAGCTCTCGGGGTGTGGAGGGACGCCAACACCTAAGGTGTCAGGGGTTGGCGTTTGTGGCAGTGGAGGGTCCTCGGAGTCGGGTGGCAGTTACAGTTTAACAGAGAAAGGGGGGGAACCAAATAGAAGGTTCTGGACCCCCTTGGTAGTTAATGGTGGATTAAGGGTGGATTAATGTTTAGTGGACTGGCGTTACAGCAACATATACCCTCGTGGAAGGAAAAGGGACGGAGTATTGGTGAAATAGCGAGGGGAGGTTGCACGCACCTATTTAAGGTTTGGTGCCCGCGAGCCAGGCGATAGTCGGCTGGGGGTAAAACAGGTGTGTGCGGGTTAACAGGGATCGCCAGTAGTAAAACATTTCAGGCTTCGAGGACCTTTCCACACAGGGATGTTAAAGTTGTGTTCTATTTACACTAGTATGTTAAAGGTTAATAAAAGGCTGCTGTGGCCATTTCATCCGAGCTATGGTGTTGTGTCTTTATTGGGTAGTGAAAGGGGGTTGGGGTGGTGGTCTTGGCTAGCCCGGGGTCAACAATACACCCAGTCAAGTAAGGCCGGACAAACTAGGGTGCAAAGCACCCAATAAGGGGAGGCCTCCATGACTGGGGTTAGTTGCTAGGGCTCTGGGGAGATAATTCAGGGAGGTAAGGGGTTAATGGTAGACGGGGTGGGGAGTAAAGTGGGGAGATCAGACAGGAGTTAATTGATTGGTGGGGGTGGGGGGTGTGATAAGCCGGGGGGGCTGGGGTATATAAACTAAAGGAGAAAGGGGGGGCTGGTACCTTTTGCTTGTCAGACAGCAGGAGAATCTCCCGCCCTCCCACCCTAGTGCTGTTTTCAGTTCAGGATCTGGTGGGCTGGGGGTTTGCGGTCTCGTCATGGCAGCTTGGCAGTGGAGGGTCCTCGGAGTCGGGTGGCAGTTACAGTTTAACAGAGAAAGGGGGGGGAACCAAATAGAAGGTTCTGGACCCCCTTGGTAGTTAATGGTGGATTAAGGGTGGATTAATGTTTAGTGGACTGGCGTTACAGCAACATATACCCTCGTGGAAGGAAAAGGGACGGAGTATTGGTGAAATAGCGAGGGGAGGTTGCACGCACCTATTTAAGGTTTGGTGCCCGCGAGCCAGGCGATAGTCGGCTGGGGGTAAAACAGGTGTGTGCGGGTTAACAGGGATCGCCAGTAGTAAAACATTTCAGGCTTCGAGGACCTTTCCACACAGGGATGTTAAAGTTGTGTTCTATTTACACTAGTATGTTAAAGGTTAATAAAAGGCTGCTGTGGCCATTTCATCCGAGCTATGGTGTTGTGTCTTTATTGGGTAGTGAAAGGGGGTTGGGGTGGTGGTCTTGGCTAGCCCGGGGTCAACAATACACCCAGTCATGACAGTCCACTATGTGATGACCAGGGGTTGCTAGGTGGCGTTATACAGCTGGGCAAGATGGTGGTGTACCTCTGAGGCACTTGTCACAGTGGTATGTACCCACCCCTGGGCATACCAACACACTAGTATAGGTGTAGTGTGAAAACTCCCCCCCCCAAAAAAAACAAACAAACGAGTCTTGGTTGAACTGAACCCAAATTGTAGAGCCTTAAAGTGTCTCCATTTAAATTTTGCAGAAATGAGTAGTACAGGCGATTAAGAAGCTTTGTAATTTGGTTTATTAGCCAAAACATACATTTTTTTTTTTTTATCATGAAAAAGCTGTTTGATGCATTCCCCCCTTTCTTCATTGTCATCTATGGAGAGGGGAGGAAGATAAGGCACCAAAAGAGGACAAAGTTATTACAGCTACATCACCAGGCAATCTCCTTTGACAGTCAGCACTGACCTCTGAATACCTTTCATGCAGCCCCTGCAGTGTAATCCTTTTGCTCTGCCACCGACTAATCTCCCTCCTCCCCTCTCCATAGATTACACAGGGCCCGACTGTAATACAGTCAAGATTTCCTGATGAGCAGTGAATGAGATGAGGGGGGCCTGGGGAAATGCTTTTCGAATGCAGATAATGGCATATTTGCCTGCCTAATAAATCCAATTACAGAGTTTCTTAAAAATGGCCTGGGCTATCAATTTTTGCAAAAAAACAAACAAAACCCCAGTAATGCGTCCAGAACAGGGCTGCACGGCAACCTCGCTCTGAACCGCAGCAGTCCCGGGTGCCGCATGTGGCAGATTATTTCGGCTGTTGCCGAAAGCAATTGAGTGCCTCTCTCATTGATCTATGCTGTATAAGTATACAGCATAGACCTCAATGAGAGATCAGTGTGCTTACACTAGAAGTCCCCCATGTGGGGGGGGGGGGGGGGGGGGGGGGGGGGGGGGGAGAATAACCCTAACCCCATGGGGGGCTTCTAGTTTTAAGTATAAAATACAAAACGCCCCCTTCCCTATTAAAGTTTGAATCACCCCCCTTTCCCCCCCCCCATGTTATAAAACATGCTTGGTATCGCCGCATGCGTAATCGCCCAAAATATTAAAATCACATTCCTGATCTCACACGGTAAAAGAGATAAGCGCAAAATTTTGCATTTTTTGGTCGAATCAAATGCAGACACACCCTCACACAGCCCCATAGACCAAAGGATAAAAGTGTTATAAGCCTGGGAATAGAGCGATTTTAAGGAACGTATATTTGTGAATGGTTTAATTTTTTTTTTTTTTACAGCCCATCAGATAATATAAATTAAGTTATACATTACATATCGTTGTAATTTTAACGACAAGAACATATATAACAAGTCAGTTTAACCCCAGGACAAGCGGTGTAAACCCCCCCCCCCCATAAAAAAAAGCACTTTTCTTCAATTTCACCACACATATATATAATTTTTTCCTGCTTTTGCAGTGTAGTTTATGCAAAAGGTGAAAGAAAAAATGCAAGTGCTATGGCCTTTTAAGCACGAGGGGAAAAAAAACAAACTAAAATCCCACCTCCGTCACTGACTGGCTGAGCGGACTTGAAATGTCACGTCTCGAGCCTGCATCAGAGACCAGGAAGCGGCCGGGCAGCAGGGACCGGAGTACAATGATATAGGACCCAGCCGCTGGAACCGGGGAGGTTAGTGGAAGTAGTTGCCCTCAGCCACCTCCTCCCCGGCCAGACCGGAAAAAAGCCCCCCCCCGCGGGAGTACCCCTTTAAACCCCAGCATCTTGCTAATAGTAGGTCTACTTACTTGGGTACTCTAACTTCGACTGGCCTTCAGGAAGAGAGGAGTGGAGTGAGTGCTACATCGACCCTAAGATACTCAGCTGTGAGGGCTTTGAGAAAAAGTACGTACACCCATAGGTATGAACTTCCACCTCTGTCTATAGGCACTGAGTGACATAGAAACAGGAATTTAGGCCCCACCTTGTTCTGTTATAGACTGATCACTAATGGATTGTCAGCTCTTACACATTGGATGACGCGTCTATGTATTCTCTCTACGTCATACATGTTAATAGGTCAAACAATATAGTTGAAATGTTGTATCTGGTGGAATAAAGAGACAGTGATAATAATATAAATAATCCCATCACTTCTGATTCCCAACCACCAAGCTGCCATCCGGCTAGTTAGAACCCCAAGAGCCCAATAAGACCAGGAGAACAGGTTTACTGATTCAGAGCAGATATTTATTCTTCTATACAAAATACAGTGACAGAACATACATAGATCCCAGGTCTTCATTTAGGAGATATCAGGCTTTCAGCAACTTCATTGAGGAACTTCTCCAAGGCCGACCTGTCCACTGCAGCGCACTGGCTGACTATGACCACCACTATACACATAGCCAGCAGCTGCGGGGAGAAGACAGATGTATTACCAATCAGGAGACAGGCAGCTATAGAGTAGTGTAAAGCCCCTATTACACAGGGCAATGTGGAGAGCAACTGAGTCTATTACACAAACCGATTATTGGCCATAATTGTCAGTATTGGCCGAATAAGGCCAATAATCGCTTTGTGTAATAGGGCTGTAAGCTTTGTGTGCTGGACTACTGCACCAGACGATCTAACCCCTATAGGAGATACCTAGAACCCTCAGCTACTCCTTATATTGCTTACAATGCTGCAGTGTCCACTAATCTGAGATACTAGAAGTCGGCACCGTCCATGAGTCATTAAAATAGAATCTTTTTGCCAACATGGCTGCACCTACCCAAATGCAGCACAACCCCCATCTACAGGTTGGGCCTGGTATTGCAGCTTAGTCCTATTTATTACATTAATAGGCGAATGGTACATCACCTTAAAACGAATCCACTTTTATTATTCCATTAGACAGCACAAAAGTCGAATCAGAGAGGACCTCATTCCTTGCCCAAGCACGTTTCTCGCTTGCTAGCGCTTTCGCATGGCATTCAGAGAATGCCTTGAGAAAGCGCTAGCAAGCGAGAAACGTGCGTGGGCAAGGAGTGAGGTCCTCTCTGATGTTCCACAAAGATGAGTATCCTGCACCTGATTTTAGTGGCGTGATTTGCGACCTGTAGTGTCGGTGCACTCTTACTACTTTGCTATATTAGTACTATTTATGTCAATCTAACCAACTGAATGGCTCCCATCTTCTTTAAGGGGTTATCCAGGTTTAGGAGAGCATGGTCAATTTCTTGCAAACACAGAACCACCCCCTGTCCCCAGCATGTGTGGTATCACAACTCTCCTCTATTCATTTACATGAAACAGAGCTGCAATACCACAGGCAAACCAAGGAGGTGCTGTTTCAGGTAGAAAGCCATTTTTTGCAAGCCTTGATAACCCCTTAAAGAGGATGTACCACCAGGTACATCCTCTTTAACCTGACCAAGGGATCGAACGACGCAGTCACGGGGAAGCCAGTGCCGCAGTCAGTTTTAAAAACCGCGGCCTGGTTTCCATGTACGGCGCCATTCTATGCACCGGAACTGGATGGTGCTCAAGCACTGGAGGTCAGCCTGCCCCCTGGTGGGAGGGAATCCCCTCCCCTCTATGACGCAGCTCCCTTGAATGAATGGAGCCACGTCAGAGGGGAGGGGAATTCCCTCCCACTGGGTGCAGGCTGACCTCCAGTGCTTGAGCACCATCCAGTTCCATTGCATAGAACGGCACCGTACACAGAAACTGGGCCACTGTTAAAAAAAACGGACTGTGGCACGGGCTTCCCGTGACGGTGTCGTTCGATCCCTGGGTCAGGTTAAAGTACATCCTCTTTAAAGATGACTTCTCAATAGCAGGAATCTCAACCACTGCTGTAGAAGAAACCCAGTGGATCCCCATAGCAGATCCCCTGCTCCTCACCTTGATGACTTCTACGGTGAGCTTCAGCTTGTTTGTGTGCAGCTCCTGGAGTCTGGCCCAGTCCTCAGGAAGAGTTCCATAGCACTTCAGATAATCATAAGCGGAACACATCACTGTCCCTCCATGTTTATTCAGATCCATATCTTTGAAGTATTCCTGGAGTTCTGGATGGTCTTTGAAGAGACTGAGGAAAGGGAAGAGTTCAGGGAGACGTTACTAAGAGATTCAGGAGGGGATTAGGACAGGTGTTTTACTGCATTGATTAACAGCAGTGCACCAATATCTACTTCAGACACTGTAAGCTAGGGTAGGTTTCAGCTATAGGTCACACAGGTTTCTTGGGTAAGCCCACCAGCCCAGGCCTCTCCTGCACAGCCCCACATACACTACGGAGGAGGAGGAAAAACAAGTTAGGCTGGGTTCACACTACATTTTTGCATATATATATATATATATATATATATATACATACACACACACACCCATCCATTTATCATCTCTTTTTGTAAAAACTTGTGCACCCACAGTGTGAACCCAGCCTTACTTTTTGCAAAAAGTGATGTGCAAGTTTTTGACTCTCCCCATGTATCTAGAGTGGGCTCAAGAAATAAAAACCCTCTCAGCTTCCATATTTATCAAGTTTTACAATACAGACACCTGACTGATTAAAACCTTCACATTATGGACTTTAATAACAAGAAAGGAACAGACAACCCACCCCCCCAATCTTTCTATAGACCCCCACCATATCAGATACTTACTCCTGCAGTGCTGTAAACCCAATGGAACAAAAGTCTGGTTCAATCCCTGCAAATATAGCGAGCAAAGCCGTCACCTCATCATTGGATAGAGCCATAGTGTTATGTGATATGTCTGCTCCTCACCCAGTACCAGACACAATGACCAATCTGCCCTGATGCCCCCAGACTCTATCAGCCCCCTTATGTATGGAGCAACGGTGGCTGATTGGGTCATGTGACCAGCGCACTTGGGATCATACAGGATCTCTCCCATAACCCGGTTTGGCCGATGTCTCCCAGGACCGGAGTCTTCCAAATAACATTGGCTTACCCCAACTGTTGCAAACTAACAATTCTCATCATATCCTGTCCAGGTATTATGGAAATTGTAAAACAGCTGGAGGGCTTATGTTGGATAAATTTAGGCTGGGTTCACATTAAGTTTCTGAAATCCGTTTTTTTTTTTTGCAAAAATAGATGGGAAAACGGATGCAATTGTGTGCATCTGTTTTGATCTGTTTTTCCATTGACTTCTATAATAAAGAAAAAAATTATCAAAACGCATCTGTTTTTTTTTAACGTACACAAAAATAGGGTCAGCACCCTTGGGATTTGACAAGGGTTGTGGCTTATTGTGGGGATGTGGTCTATTGTGGGTGAGTTTTGGCAAGGTGTGGCTTGTCATCTGTGTTAATTTTTTCCCAGACTTTCCCCTTATATTGTCCTTATTGTATAGGCCTTATAATTAATACCACACACGTCAGTATAAGATGGTGGGAAAGCTGGGTGACCTCCATCATAATGACTACAAGGTGCTGGAAAGCTGGTTGACCTCTAGCATACTGAATACAACATACTGGAAAAGCTGGGTGACCTCCATCATACTGACTACAAGATGCTGGGAAAGCTGAGTGATCCCCATCATACTGAGTATAAAATGCTGGAAAGCTGGGTGACCTCTATCATACTGACTACAAGATGCTGGGAAAGCTGGGTCACCTCCATCATACTGACTACAAGGTGCTGGAAAGCTGGGTGACCTCTAGCATACTGAATACAACATAATGGAAAAGCTGGGTGACCTCCATCATACTGACTACAAGATGCTGGGAAATCTGGGTGACCTCTATCATACTGACTACAAGATGCTAAAAAGCTCAGTGACCCCCCTTATACTGACTACAAGATGCCAGAAAAGCGAGGTGACCATTATACTGACTACAAGATGCTGGGAAAGCTGGGTGACCTCCATCATACTGAGTATAAGAAGCTGGAAAGCTGAGTGACCCCCATCATACTGACTAAAAGATGCTGGGAAAGCTGTGCTACCTCCATCACACTGACTACAAGATGCTGGGAAAGCTGAGTGACCTTCATCATACTGGCAACAATATGCTGGGAAAGCTGAATGACCCCATCATCCTTACTACAAGATACTAGGAAAGCTGGGTGACCCCATCATACTGAGTATAAGATGCTGGAAAGCTGAAAGACCTCCATCATACTGAGTAGGCATATGATAGTAGGCTGGGAAAGCACAGTGATAGAGGTAATATCTCACCAGTGCAAGGGATGGAGCTGATTTTTGGGACATACCTGGGACATTAATTTGCCAGGACTATCCCTTGAAAATAACAACTGTCCTGGTAAAACTGGGACTGTTAACAACTATGCTATATTGCACCTTGCCTCAAAAGACTCTTTTTACTGTACTGCACCTTTAAGAAAAGTAAAAGTTTTAACCTGGTTAAGTTTATCATGGACTCTGGGCCTTTCGGTACTTCACCACCACACTACAGGGGATAATAGGGAATGTACAGGGGAGAATAGCGGATGTTCGGTTCTTCACCACCACACTACAGGGGATAATAGGCACATGTTTAGACCTAGGGAGGGCTTCCACCACTTGTTACATGTTATTTTATGTTTTTTTGGGATGGGAGGTGATAAAAAACAGCAGTTCTGGCATTATATATATATAGTATACAGTGTTCACCGTATGGAATAAATGACATTACATTTTTTAGAGGAAAAAAAATAAAACCCTTTCCTATTTTCGGTATATATGGGGGTTCACAGTGAATAACTATAAATATGAAATTGATAAATTCCTACAAACTGTTCAGTAAGGATGGGTTCACACTACGTGTAAAAAAAAAAAAATGCACCAGTTTTTTTTAATCCTTTTTTTTTTTTGCAAAAAACGGATTGCAAAAACGTAGTGTGAGCCCAGCCTAACAAAAATTAATTACAAGTTATAAAGAAAATAAAATATATGTTATCAATGTATACATGAAAAAACAGGGAAACATGAGCCTTAGGGTGCGTGTACACTACGGAATTCCCGCGTATGACCCCCGGTGGATTCTGTCGCTCATACCCGCACGCGGCGGCGCGCATCACCACCCGTGCCATAGACACTATTCTATGCACGGGTGTATTCCGCATTCCGCCGAAAGAAGTGACCCTTAGGGTGGTTTCATACTAAGGAATTCTCGCGGATAATGTCCGCGGAATTCCGCTGTCTGTCCGTGCGCACGGCCGCACGCCTTTCCGCCGTCTCCATAGGCACCATTCTATGGGCCGGCATATTCCACTATATGCCGAAAAGAAGTCAAAATACAGTTTTGATTTTCAGTGTAAATAAAACTGTGTGAACAGGTAGAAAAAAAAAAACAGCTGTATTTTGCAAAAGTAGATGGTAAATAATGAGCATGTTCATTGTTTAGACGTCGTAATAAATTATGGGCATAAATCTATATGGTGATTCACGGTAATAAATTATGGACGTTATTCTATTAAGTGTGTGCACTGCCGTCCCATTGATTTCAATGGAGTGCATTTTAAAATTGAAAATACAGCCGTATTTTTATCTCAAAATTACGTCTTTATTTTGCAGTGTGTGAACATAGCCCAGTATTTTTCATACAGTGATTTTTGAATTTTTTTTTAAATTGTTAGAATTACAGTATTTGATAAAAAATACAGACATAAAAAATAAATAAATTATGGTCGCCAAAATAAAACCAAAAGAGGTTAAAAAACTGTAGTTTTTTTTTTTTTTTTAAATTTATCTCTAAAACAGGTCATAGATCATGAACATATTCATTATTTTTATGCCCATACTCAGTTTTGGCCTTTTTATTGTACAGCTACCTTACGGAACAGATTACTACATTGAAAAACGACAATTTTTTTTCCCAAATTCTTTTTATTTGGATTTTTTAAAGCTTTTTTTAACAAACAAAAAAACCTGTATTTTTCAGCATTTTTTTCCCTTTACTGCGTGTGCACATAACCTAAAATTTACAAATCAATAAATTTAATTGAGCCTAAATATGCTCACCCAACACTGGTACATTTTATACAAACAATATCATGATACAAAAAAAAAAGTTTTGTATTTTTTTTTTAATTTTTATAAAAGTCCCCAAAAAAACATTCAAAAACAGGAAAAATATATTTATTTTAGCTCCATCCCCGTCCGCGGCACAGCCGATGCCTTTTCTCCTTTTTAATTACAGCCTGCACGCGACGAGTGTCTATTTTATAAGGACGCCATTAATCCACTTGAATTATGCAGCCTAGCAATGGTTTAAATGACTGAAGTGTTTTGAGACATAATATCATGATATTAGTAGGCGCTATTTTTATTTTATTTATTTTTTTTGTGTGTCTCCGAAGCTGGCAGTTTGTTAAACCTTTAATCATTTTGAAGGCCATTGAATATAACATATTGACATTGATTAGCGCCAACACTTTCGATACATTGTTGTCGGAGTGACACACATAAATACTTCTGCATTGGAAAATTCTCCCGAGAGGCGAAACCGCGTGAATTCTCTCATTAATATGAAGATTACTAGAGTTAGATTTTCTTCAAGGGGAGTTACAAGTAGAAAAACCTACAGGACTCGAGCAGATCTGATTGAGCTGGTAAAATTATTTTCTAAGCTATTGTTGGATGGAGGTAGGTGCAGATTATCACCATTAAACTGCTGACATCTAAACCGCACTGGAAAGGAGCTTGATTAACGGGCTGGCATCGAGGAGAGAGATTACCGGGTCTCCTGCCGTCACATTGATTATATCTTATGTACCGCTATTCCCAGTCCAGTAGTCATTTTACTTCCAGATTAGGTTCTAGTGAATTTAAATACAAGCTACTTTGGATAATGGCGGCCAAGTCTGACGCTCCCGGGTCAGTATTAGTGTTTTCTTAATGTCATTTGCTGAAACGGATTATCAACATGTCATCACTGTCATTTGGCGGAGCGTATTATTTCATTTCGGAGGGAAAATGATTGTTATACGGGCCTGTGGTGTGCGTCCTATGATTACAGCGAACCCGTTCATTAAGCCTTTCAGGTTTTTTTTATTTTTTTCCCCCCTTTTTTCAGTCCGGCTGAATGGAACATGACAATCTTTTTCTCGAACTTTGCAAGCTTGAAATATCAGATCAATGGCAGAGTTGTTATTGTGTTAGAGGCGAGAGGTTTAGAGCTGGAGGCATGAGCTCGGCGTGCCATGTGGAGTCCTGGGGGACTTCATTGTGATTGAAGTTGGAATGGGGCTGTAGAGTTTGAAGTGAATTAGAGGAGAGAAATAGCGCCACTCACGTTTATGGTTAGGTGTGGTATTGCAGGTTAGCTCCTAGTGAATGGGTCTGGGTTACGATTCAAGACTTTGCTATTTCTGAAAGATAAAAAAAAATTAAAATAAACTTTTTTTTATATACTGTATTTTCCGGCGTATAAGACAACTTTTTAACCTTGAAAAATCTTCTCAGAAGTCCGGAGTTGTTTTATACACTGGGTATGGTGGCCGCATATAGTGGGGGAGCTCGAAAATGGCTGCACCCCCACCGTATGCGGCGACCACTATAAAAAAAAAACGCACCTGTGACCCATGCCCAGAAGGCACGCATCTCTCGTCCCGTTGCCGGTGCAAGCAGTGTGATGCAGAGACACTGCCTGTGCTGGAGGTCCCTGAAGCTCTCCCGGGCAGCTGAGCATCTCGTCAGAGAAGCTCGAAAACGCTCGGCTGCCGGGAGAGCTTTGGGAGAATGACGGAGGCTCCGAAAGTCCCCGAAGCCGCTGTCATTCTCCCGAAGCTCTCCCAGGAGCCGAGTGTCTCTGAGCTTCTCTGATGAGACGCTCGGCTTCGGGCACCTCCGGCGCAGACAGTGTGCATCACACTGCTTGCTCTGGGAATGGGACGGGAGACGCGCGGCTGCTGGGAACGGGTCATAGGGGAGTTAATTGTTTTTTTTCTTCTTTCTTTAACTGCAGTTAACCCCTGGCTGACCACAGCAGGGCTCCAGCTACTAAACCCTGCTGCGGCCAGGCAGGGGTTAACATTTTCTAGCGTATAAGGGGAACCCCTGAGAATCCCTTTTGAAAGTAAGTTGTTGTTTTATACGCCCAGTCGTCTTATACGCCGGAAAATACGGTACTTCTATAAACGGTTTCACTTTGGTATTGTTATTATTTGTAAATTGATGTATGGGAGGTTGAGAATCCAGTCAAGATGGGGTATGGTGTTAATAATGGGTGTTTAAGTAGGACCTAAGAGGCCCTAACTTTAATCTTGCTATGGTGCACCTTATCCTTAGTGTGCATCCATGTTTTCTTTTGGTAAGGCTGCATATTATTTGTAGTACATTTAAATAGTCACTCTTGTATTAACAACTTCCCTCCATATGATAGCCTACGTGAGTCCTAATATTTGTAAATCAATCCAGGTACCAAAAATGAGCCTAGAAAAAAAAAACTAAATTCTTGGCCATTAGGTATTTTTCAAATCCTCAATCTGCTGTTGACTGTCTGTTGTTAGAGGTATTCTGTCTCTAGTAACAGACACATAAAGACAAAACACAGGACGTAGGAGTGGAGCCTGGCATGTGCTCTGTGCTTGAGAGAGAAAGTGAGCCTGGTCTGTGTATCTGCCAACTGAGCCAGTCTGCTTGCTTAAGATGATCCATACTGTTCCTGAAAGTCAAATCAAGGCAGCTGACCCTTATGTTAGTACCAGTGTACCTACCGTTATATATACACAGTACTGCAGCGTAATCTCCATCTCTCTTTAGGTTTTCATTATGCTTACCATCTCCATCAGATCAATGTTTAGTGTAAAACCTTCCTTGTTGCTGGAGTGTCTTTCATTTATACTTAAAGAGCATGCAAAGCCAGTGCATCAGCAACCCCTTCTCCCTCCACATGTCATCTATAGAAGTGCACTGTTAAATAAACCCATGCTGGACCTGGACTAAAATTCAGCTCATTCCAGAGCACACAGGCTAACTTGCTGTGGGGCACCTGCCCAGAAATCCGGGACAGGTGTCCTGGATTCCTGGGATGGCCCTGGAACGCTGGAGAGTCCAACATTGGCCTTCCGAGGGCCAATCCCATCTTCCTCTTACGGTAGAGGAAAGAAATCACAGAGCCAGGAGGAAGATGGGACCAGCCCACAGAAGGTACCTACCCATCTGGCATTTCGGGCAGTCTAGCCCTTGTCCTCACCTTTGTTTTAGGATCTTCAAAGTCACTGTGCAATTACTTGTTGTTGAGGTCCTAAGACCAAGGCACACTAAAGCTGGGGCCCCAACAATATCTCACCTGCCAGTGTTTCTGGAAAATGATATATAAATGCTGACCATATACCAGATCAGATGACTGTTTGGCAGGTAAGTATGGTCTCTGATTTACCTGATTAACACATAGGTTTGGATTAGCAGAATATTTTATGGGAAAGCTCTGCTGCGGCTAGGCAGCTAGTCTAGATGACAGTACTCATCTATAGCAGTTGACATTCTTTGCTCCTAATTTTGGCTTCTAGCACTTAGATACCCCCAGGACTTACAGAAGAACTGAATAATATGACAAGCAGAGAATTGCAAGAAAAAACAACGAATAGACAGCGCATATTAATACTGGCAGTATTATTCCTATGACATGTGTAAGCCATACCAACATACAAATCTCCATCATTTATATGTTCATAAAAACCTGTAGACATGGCATGTCATAGCGTCTACTGAATCATCTTGTATCTCTTCAACTATCGAGTCTGGTGCCCCATACGGCGACATCTAGTGAATGTCATGTCTATGCTGCATGATTTACCGTCTTCCACTCTGTTTCCAAATAATCAGTGAAGCCTGCTGAAGCTGTGAACACCAGTCTATATATAGGTTTACAGCTTTACCTACACATTATCCTCAGCTGGTTAAGCTTCTTTAATTGCACAAAATGATATAACAAAATAATATCGCACATATTCTCACATAAATAATACTTGAAAAATTGCTATGATTGGAGCATTTAGGACCAATTTTTTTTTTCATTAAAAACACAATAATAGCAAACAAATAAAGTAGTTTTTATCCATGCCTAACAGAATCCCAGGCGGCACGCCCTTGGAGGGAAGAGGGGGTCTATTGGTCATCAACCAAGAAGAGGAATAGCACAGGAGGAATACAAAGATGGTTGTTCAATGCTCTCAAGTTTGAAGGTTAAACTATTTACAAACTCCAAATCTTTGTTGTCAGATTGAGTTACAGCCCATCAGGCAGGACCTGTCATCAGCTTTTTGCTGACTGAAGTAGAAATATAGTATAAAATTAGGTGATATAACTCTTATTCCAATCTATCACTCCATCGCTGGGATGCAAGCTCGGATTTGCGAGAAAAGGAGACATTTATCAAAATGCGCTCCTAGTGTACGCCATGGAAGAGGGGTATATTGACACCTTTTCCCTGGCATATGCTATACCCCGCCTGCCTGATGGGTGGGAAAGGGGCACGGCAAGGCATGGAGCAGGGGTAGATTTGTTTCACAATGCCTGCAGAAGTCACAGGGGCGGACAGATTTACTAAGAGTTGTGCGCCTCTTAGTATATCAGTCTGGGAAACTGGAGGTGGGGCTTTATTTAAGACTGGTGTACACATACTCCAATCTTGATAAATGTCCTCCTAGAGCTTATATCTCAGTGCTGGAGTAATGGATTACAACAAGAGTTATATCTTCTGATGCAGTGTAAGAAGCCCTATTGTTCACTAATAAACAAAATCAGCTGCTGACAGGTCCACTATAGGTTCTTTTGACTTACCAGAGGAAATTATTTTTAGGGCCCAGCTTACTTTTTATCGTTGCTCACCCAGGGTCTTAAAGTCAACTTCAATGAAGTTTCTCTCTCTCTCTCTCTTTTTTTTTTTTTTTTTAGACTTTTTGGAGCCATATAGACTTTGTCACAGCTAGGGCCCAAGAGCATATCCTCTGGCGCTCTTGTAGGGTTGTCTCTTCTTGCTTTAAATATCCTGGATAACTGCCTTTCCCCTTATAGCTCCTCACCAACTCTTTGGTTCCCTCATATTCCTGGCCATACTGCATATTCTTGGCCTTTCCTGGCCAATGGGCACAGACCACACTGCTGCCTTATGACAGGAGCACAGGCACAGGTGTTCCTCCAGTGGTGCGGATGACTTGTGAAAAATAACTGGGCCATTTTTCTAATGCCTATGTATTTTGAATTTGGTGACTGAGTAGGCTTCCGAGCGCCCATTTCCCCCACTCTCTGCCTCATCCAACTATACCTTATGAGAAAGGCTTCCCGCTGCCTCTTTTTATCTCCTGTCTCGTAAGACCAAGTACCACTTCCTCTGGCAAAGAGCTCTATAGTTTCACTGCTCTTAGGGTAAAGAATCCCTTCCCCTTCTTTCCTTTAAGGAAATCTCCTTGTTACAGATCCAGTCTTAGGTATAAATAAGCCATGGAAGAGATCTCTGTACTGACCCCTGATATAAGCCTTTTGTTTTCTAAACTAAATAACCTTAATTGACATAGACTTTATGGGTACTGTAGTCCTCCCATTCCATGTATTACTTTGGTTAGAGGAGAATTCCGGGCTGGGGTGATTTTTGGCAGAGTGCCAAGATGAAAATGGGAACATGCTCTCGCCTCCCCAGCTCCAGCACTGATGCCGGTATCCCGCAGCTCCAGTCCACCGAGGAGAGACGGGACCTGGGACGTGACGTGCCAGGCCTGCTCAACCAGTAGCGGCTTCCCGTCTTAGTAGCTGACTGGCTGAGCGGGCCTGACACGTCATGTCCCAGGTTCCCTCTCAGACCCAGAAGTGGCGGGGACTGAGGTACAGGATACTGACATAAGTGCTGGAGTGGGGGAGGTGAGATCATGTTACTACTCCCCGGCCAAAAATCACCCTAGTCCGGACTTCTCCTTTAAACCCTCTCCAGCTCCACTACTGTATATCTTTCTTTTACACTGGTTCCAGATGGGACCAAACAACCCCCTTAAAATACTAAAATCTTAATATGGTAAATAAACTAATATAAACGGTGTATACAAATTATATAAACAACAACAACAATAATAATAATAATAATAATAATAATAATAATAATAATAATAATAATAATATGGATCCGGTTTTCAACAACTCAATGAGAAAATTAAAGTATAACTTTGACCAGAACCTTCATTTACTTAGTTTACTTTTCAAAGTCACACTGTCATGTTTATCAGCTGTTCAAGCTATAGATGGATAGCGGGAGGGTCAAATGTGTTTTTCCTGAGTGCTGTATTGGCTCGCTGCCATTTCTTCAGCGATGGCGAAAAAAAAATTGCAATTTCTATCACACAAATTTTGTGCCCCAATTAGCATTGTTAATTGGGGCACAGAAGTAAATTGAACTTTACCCGGTGGAAATTTTCAGTCATTCAACCAAGTCAATGAGTCATAAAGAACGTAACTTTTACCCTTACGTACTGCCTAATTAGGTGCACGACCAAAGTCCCTCCAGGAGAAATCTGTGTATGGCTGGGTGGTCTTCTAAGCTGAGCCCGGCTGTGTTTTACCTTTTGCTTATCCAAACCTTGATATATGCACATGATTTACAGTATTCTAGCTGAGCCCATGGGTGACACTGAAAGCCACTCTTCAGTCTTGTATGAAAATTAAACTTTTATATTACAATTTTATTTAACTGTTTGAGTGTGCGTATTACTACTACTAGTTTTTTTTTTATACTGGTTCTACATATTAACAATTTTTTTAGAATAGGAAACTAGCCATGGTTTCATTTGGAATTGTATAATATACTGTAAATAAACAATTTCACCTCTTCTCTCTATATTTGAAGTGTGAAATATAAACCAATCAACCTTTATATTAAAATCACCAAGAGCCGGAGTATATTGGGCTTCAAGTGACCAGTCAGTTCTTGCAAGGAGGGCCAAATAGTGATGGTTAAACCAAATGTACCATAGGTACATTTGCTTGAAGTGTTGCACATCACCAGAACGGCGCCAACGCAGGGAAGCCGGTGCCGCAGTCCTTTTTTTGAACCCGGTCTATTACTGAGCACCGGCCTGGGCTGAAGCACTGGCGGTGGGATGGCCGCACTCAGTGGGAGGAAACCCTGCACCTCTGATTTTAATGGAGCTGCATCACAGAGGGGAGGGGATTTCCTCCCACTGAGGGCAGGCCATCCCACCTTCTGGCCTTCAGCCCGGGCCGGTGCTCGGTAACAGACCATCGATGTGCGTGGGTCAATGTGTCTCCAAAACAGCTGGTCTTGGAGGTTGATCCCAGTATGTACTGGTTAGTATCCACCATAGAAGGACTTTTGGTGACCCCAAAACTTGGTCATCAACACAAATGCTCCTTCATGTGTGTGAGGATTAAGGACTAGCCCTTTGGGTCCAATCCTGTATATGGATTGGACTCATGTGGACCATGGACTTTTCCCCATTACATGGCACACGGGCCAGTTCTGTTTGAGTGTATGGCCTTTGTTAAAACTAAAATCCCACAGAGGGGTAGAGCTACCAGATGTTAGGCTGCACCATGAGGCAGCGGTCCTCAATTGTTTGCTAGATTGGTTCCACCATAGTTTGTTGAAACTTTATTTTGGGAGCTTGCTTGCTTGGCACTCGGTGTCTAAGCCTCATCTGAAGTATGGTTTGGTTGATAGCCAGCTACCACCTCTCCATAGTCTAAGTGCCTCCTTTCCTGGCTCATGCCTCTCTTAGCATGGGCCAAGTGAACAATTGCTTGCCTTTGCCTGGATTCTCTTCTCTTTGTCTTGCTCCATCTATGTGCTAATTTTGTTGGAATGTTTTTCTTCTTTTGATGCGGGGCCTGGAGTTATGCTATGCTTTATGGCTTACTTTTATCTTTCACCAAACCAGATAGAGACATCAGTATCTCTTCCACTCAGAGTGATGCACTCAAGATCTGTTTTCTCTTTGGCCTTTTGTGTTAGAGTGCATATGTACTGCCTGCCCCCCACCCCGAATTGCCGGTTCATGCCATGTCCGGTTCAGGCATAAGCCTCCCTCCTGGGACTGGTATTATGGTTAAAAAGTTTTATTCAAGTGGCGCAGCGAAGTGGGGAGTCATTTAGGCGGGGCCTAGAGCATTTGTGCGTCCGAGCATAGGAGCGACAAGCCTAGGACATAGATGCTCTAGGCCCCGCCTTGCTACTGGAATAAAAGTTGTTTCTAGCCATAATACTGGTGTGGTACTCAGCCAGTGATGTTGATGGTTCCTGTTTTGTACTTCCGGTTTATAACGCCAAATGGTCGTTAACCTCTGGGCTTGTCGTGGGTCCCTTGGGCTCTTTTCACGGCAACCTGGAGTGGTAGTTGACCGACCCGGGATGTCGGTACCGCCACCCACAGAGAGGGGAAAAATTACCCAAGGTAGACAGTGGTGTGTGTATGGGTGCATACAGAGGAAGACAGAGTCCTGTACGTTTTGTACAAAATTATAACAGTTTACTGAACGTAATTGCCAGAGCACAGTACACTGAATGCACTCAGTGCAAATGTTGCCACAACTTGGTTGCTAACAATATAGTATAGTACAATATAGTATAGTACAATATAGTAGTGCTTTTTAGGAATAGGCGCTTGGTAGAAGTGCTTTGTAGAGGTAGAGAGAAGAGGAGAGGAGTTGCCAGAGGAGCCCTGCCCAAGGTAGAACCTGTACTCTGCCAGAACTGTAGTGTGTATATATATACTGTATATATAGAAGTAGATACTGTAAGTGATTCTAGTGCTCACGTTTAGAGTCAGTCTGACCTGACTGTGAGAATAAGGGCCTTGTGAGAGCTCCTTCAGCTGGGGATTTTAAATACTGTACGTACCTCCTTGGTGTCTCACTCTTCCCATTCTTAGTGCACAGCTGAAGGAATGTAAAGGGCTAACTTGGTTGTTTACTCTTATATTGTGGTCCAATCACTGCTTTAGGTGCCTCACACTCTTTCACTCTATCACTTGCTCACACCACTTTCCTTCCAACACTTTCTCCACCAATAGGAGCTAAGTCCTGGTCACCCCATTATATGATAGTTAGTTCCTGGTGAGAAGGTCTTGGTTCAATTCAGTCTCTAGTGGATAGTGGAAAGAGACAGAATAAGACTTAGGGCCACATGTATCATCCTGCGAACGGATGATTTTCGGCGGAAAGTGCCGATTTGCGTATTTTTATATACGCAAATGGCCGATTTGCGAATAAAATATTCGCAAATCGGCACTTTCCGCCGAGTACGGCAGGGGGGCGGAAAGGGGGCATGTAGTGGGCGGAACGGAGGGCGCGGACTCAGAGTCCGTGCGATTTACCATCCGTTCCGCCCAAATGTACGCCGAAAAACCTACTCCAGTCCTCAGCTGGCGTAGGTTTTCGGCGGTGCGCACCGGCACGCACGGGATTTATGTAGAGGCAGTCCGCCTCTACATAAATCTCCGTAGCAGCCGGAAGCTGCGGGGGCATTTTTAAGTCCGGCGTAAAAAACGCCGGACTTAATAAATGCCCCCCTTAGAGTTCCTGTGGAAGTCTATACCCAGGCCTGACCTGAAGGCCAGAGCCTTTGTTCAGAACAAATATATCAGATTTTATGAGAGACTACCAGTAGCAAGTTTGCAGTGCTAGACCCAGAGGCAGGGTAGCTGTAATCTGGGATATACTTTGCCTACGCCAGACATAACCAACTCAGATCTAGTAAGCACTATCCAGAAACAGGGATTAGTCTGCAGTGGAGCAAAGAGCATAAGCTGAAGTACTCCACTGGAACCTGCTCAACCTACTCGGGAAACCTTGAAAGGTTATACCCAGTTGTTCAAACCAGGGATTTATACTAAATGACTCTATGGGCCCTTCTGGCCCTTCTTCTTCTTTCTCAATCTTAACCATGAGTACGGGTTTCTTCTTCTTCAGCACAAATCACTTCACAAGTTATCCCGGCAGAGTTCTGCAATTATTAGGTAAGGCCCCAAGACAGTCCCATAACCTACTCAACTCAAGCTACACGTCTTTATCTACAATTAAAGCACCCAAGTCAAGTCCTCTGTGTTGTCCAGCAGGAGAAAGGACATTGGGTTTTCTTTTATTATCTTTTGTGCACCTTCACCTTTTCCAAGTGTTAACTTGTATTGAAAAAACAATCGCAATTACGATCATAAGTAACGATTATCGTTCCATGGAAATGAGTGAACGTTTTCAGGTCTTTCGCAATAGCGGTCGTTTGAGATCATTAATCGTTAACGATTATGCAAACGATAATCGTCCGGTGCAATAGGGCCCTAAGGGCCCTATTCCACCGGACGATTATCGTTCAGATTATAGATAAATCATTCGAATCTAAACGATAATCGTTCAGTTGAAATGCAGTTAACGATTAACGACCAAACGAGAAATCGTTGATCGCTTTATAAGACCTGGACCTATTTTTATTGTTGCTCGTTTGCAAAACGTTCGCAAATTGTTCCAATTGAATAAGACATCGTTCGGTCGTCTGCAATAGATACGAACACAATAGCGAATAAATAGCAAAGAAAAACGATTGCAATTACAATCATAAATAACGATTATCGTTCCATGGAAATGAGTGAACGTTTTCAGGTCTTTCGCAAAAGCGGTCGTTTGAGATTGTTAATCGTTAACGATTATGCAAACAATAATCGTCCGGTGGAATAGGGCCCTTAGTAAAGTGTTATCCTGGACTCTGTCCTTATTCCGCACCACACACCCAGTGCTACCTTTACAAAGTCTAGTTCTAGTATACCCAGGGGTGGGCATTGACTCTCAAAATTAAAAGATTCAGATCACACATAAAACATTCCACAGTATCTGATGGAATAGCTGCAACATTTTGTTAGTCCTTGTATAAAATACAAAATGTATAAATCAATGCCGAATATGTAAAGTGTCAGATACAATAACTACTACACAAGTCTGTGCAAAACACGCACTGGGGTTCTGGGGCAATGTGTTTTTTTCTACGTTTCTTCTACAAGTCAGAAGGCGGTAGTATTTCAGGGGACTATTGTTTCTTTAATATTGTACAGTTTATTTACTTGAGGTGATGTATGGGTTTTATTGTTTAAACTTTGATTTGTTATGCTTTGGAAATAACTTTAATGCACGCCACATGGTTTTCTAATGTATTACAGAATATACACATGGCCCTATATTAATTTTATAGATGTGCAGCTGCTGTTGTATATGAAAAGTCTTTACACTTTTATATATATATATATATATATATATATATATATATATATATTTTTTTTTTTGGTACAGTACCTTGAAGTTATTCTGTGCAATATTTTGGTAAATAAAGGAGATGACTGATTTTCATATTTTTGATCTCTGCTGCTTTTGGTGGTTGTGTAGTTATGTTGTATATCCCCTTTAAGCGTATGTTCACACTGAGGAATAGGTGAGTATTCAGCGAGGAATTGAAGTGGAAAGTTTTATGCTTAAAATTCTTTGCCTATTCATCTTTGGCAAAATAGGAGAAGAATTTGAGTGGTATTTAAGCCCCATTGACTTCTATAGGATTCTTCTAGTGGAATCCGCCAAAAAGAATTGCCATGTCAGTTCTTTGGGCGGAACATGGATCCGCAATGGAATTTTCCTGACGGAAATTCCGCTGTATAAGGGAATGAGGGGAAAGCCCATTGAAAGCAATAAAAAAAAAGATTTTTTTTACAGGCAGATTTTTAGGCAGATTCTGCATGCATTCGAAATTCCGCATTTATTCCTCAGTGTGAACATACCCTTAGGCTTTCAAAGTTAAAGGAGTAGTTCACCAAAAACTTTTCAAATCAACTGTTCCCAGCAAGTGCCAGAGATTTGTAATTTACTTCTATTAAAAAATCTCCTGCTTCCAGTACTTATCAGCTGCTATATGTCCTCCAGTAAGAGATGTATTCTTTCCAGTCTGACACAGTGCTCTCTGCTGCCACCTCTGTCTGTGACAGGAACTGTCCCAAGCAGTAGCAAATCCACATAAAAAAACACCTGCTCTACAGACTGGAAAGAAAACCACTTCCTGCAGGACAAACAGCAGCTGATAAGTACTGGAAACAGGAGTACTTATTCTTATTCCAATCAAATAAGTTATTAAAATATTATTACATAAAAGATGTCCTGTATTTGCTTGGCCAATCATGCACGTGTGTGGGGGTTATGGCTCCAACACCTAGACCACAGGTATTAAACTGTGGCTCTCCAGCTGTTGATCACACCTGGACAACTAAAGCTTTGGCTGTCCAGGCATGATGGGAATTGTAATTTTGCAATAGCTGGAGGGCTGCAAGTTTGGCACCCCTGATCTAGACTCTTTAAAGCGACTCTGTACCCACAATCTGACCCCCCCCCCCCCCCAAACCGCTTGTACCTTCGGATAGCTGCTTTTAATCCAAGATCTGTCCTGGGGTCCGTTCGGCAGGTGATGCAGTTATTGTCCTAAAAAACAACTTTTAAACTGGCAGCCCTGTGCCCATCGGCTGGGACTTAGATTGTGTATGCATTAGGCTGGCACAACCTCTCCGTCCCTCCTCCCCGCCCTCCTCATCATTAGGAATGCTCCAGGCAGATTGCCTACTATTCATCAGCTGTGTGAATACTTAACATGGGCTGGATCGTTAAGGCACATGTGCAATGTTTAGACAGGAGAAAATGTTCCAGTGGCATTCCAAATGATGAAAAGGGTGGGGAGGAGGGACAGAGGGGTGGTGCAAAGTTAGGGCACAGATACTACAAGCCCTGGCCATTGGGCATGGGGCTGCAAGTTTAAAAGTTGTTTTTTAGGACAATAACTGCATCATCTGCCAAACGGACCCCAGGACGGATCTTGGATTAAAAGCAGCTATCTGAAGGTACAAGCTGTTTGGGGGGGGGGGGGGGGGTCAGATTGTGGGTACAGGGTCACTTTAAGGTTCGACTGAATCCACTAAGTTACTTACCGCCTTTGAAAGTACCTCTGTCAGGTGCCACACCAAGAGCTAGGAGCTGTGATTTCTACTTCAGCCAGTAGGTGTCTCACTCTTTTCCCTGTGCACAGCTGCAGTGTATGTAAAGGTGTAGCTAACTGTTGAGCAATCACAGGTTAAGAGCTTCTACCCTGACACACTTAATCCTCCTTCCTCTGACACAGACCCACCAATGGGAGTGAGACCCGGTTGCCCATATATAAGTTCCTGATGTTGTTCCTGATAGGAGGGTCTTGCAGCTAGTTCCCTATTCTGTTGTGGGAGACAGACAAGCAGGAGGTTCCTGCTGCAGTGAGTAAGCAGGCCTGGCTTCGGCCAGAGCCCTTGGTAGGGACTGAGATTGATTTTCTTTATGAGAGACTAAGACTACAGCTATGCAGTGCTAGACCCTTAGAAGTGGGTTAACCATAATCTGGGTAAACCCTTGCCTACACCTAGGGTCCTTCTTAATGTCAGGACAGTCACCCCCTAAAGGAAAGGAAGAGGGACTGATCCCCAGTAGGACAAAGTTGCTAAGAGCCGAAGTATCCTACTGACAATGCTTTATTACCTTGGGGACTCTTGACGAGTCAGCTAAGCCCAGAGACAGAGACCTTGGACTTGTGCTTCCTAACCTGGCAGATGCAAGGACATTTATAAGCCCGCTGCAGAAAACGCCGGACTTAGTAAATGTCCCCCTAAGTGTTACCTTACTTTGCACTGCACCTGGTGAGCGGTCCTGTTGTATGTTTTTGTATTGCACTGAAGTTACCACCAGTATAATTACAACCTCTGGTTAAATGCTGGACTCTGTCACCTACACCTGCACCCTCACAGTACCCACCCCTGTGTGTCCGGGGGTGGGTAGTACCACTTCTCGCCACCATGACAAAGTTGCCTCAAAACACCAGAGCTAACCAGCTGCCACAAAATCTGCATCCAGCTCCCCAGGCCATGGCATATATTTTGTTGCTATTTTTGTGTTTTATTATGTTTCTCTTATCCTCGACCTAATGAGAGTTTTAAATGGTCACTTTTGTTTCTGTCACCTTCCCTCCATGTGATAGTCTATGTGATCTGCAATATATTTGTAAATCAATACATTTATCATAAATGATCTAAGCTCTAAAATAGGTCTATTTAGCCACTTGGTGTCTCACTTATCTGCTGTCCATTGCCTGTTTTTAGGAGAATTCTGTCTCTAGTAACAGAGAGACCAGGACAGAACATGGGAAGTCGGGTTAGGCTTAGCAATTCCTATGTGCAAAAAGAAGAACTGTAGAGCCTAGACTGTGTAATTTCAGTATGTGAGCCTGTCTCCAGAGGATCTCCACTGTCCCTTAAAGGAAAATCAAGGCTTTTCTCTAATATCACAGTTCGGTGCTTAGTGTAACCACTTCATTGGTGTTCTGCTGCTGTTGCTTTATTTTCTGATTGATGATCTAGTTCCTTACAAATCCAGTGCTGAAAAGTGAATTATAAAAAGCTGTGCACCATGGAGGACACTCTCAATAACACCAGGAGAGAGCCCTAAAATCACCTTGTCACCAATCTGAAGGGTCAATCTAACAACATCATACATATATTTTTGTTCACCATTTTTTTTCTTTCAAACCAACTGATGCCAGAAAATGCCAGAGATTTATAATTTACCTCTATTAAAACAATCTCCAGTCTTCCAGTACTTATCAGCTGCTGTATGTGCTGCAGGAAATTATGTATTCTTTCCATTCTGACACAGTGCTCTCTGCTGCCACCTCTGTCCATGTCAGGAAGTGTCCAGAGCAGAAAGAAATCTCCATAGCAAAACCACTTCCTGCAGGACATAAAGCAGCTGATAATTACCGGCAAGACTTGAGATTTTTTAGTAAAAGTTCCTGACATGGACAGAGGTGGCAGCAGAGAGCACTGTGTCAGACTGGAAAGAATACACCACTTCCTGCAGGACACACAGTAGCTGCTAAGTACTGGAAGGATTAAGTTTTTATTTTAACCCCTTAACGACATCGGGCGTATATTTACGCCCTGATGCCGGTAAGGACGTTCAGAGCGGGGCCGCGCGGCGACCCCGCTCTGAACCGCGGCGGTCCTGGGTGCCGCTTGTAGCCCGGGACCGTAGGTATTAGCGGGCACGGTCCGATCGCCGTGCCCGCTAATACAGTAATCAGATGCAGCTGTCAAACATGACAGCTGCATCCGATTACCGGATCCAGCATCTCCCTGGTGTCTAGTGGCGGAGATCGCTCCCCCGGGATGTTATCCCGGAGGAGCGATCTCCGTTTCTGAAGCCGGCCAGGGACGCGTCCAAGATGGCGCCATCCCCGGCTCGGCACTCGTTTACTTCCGGCTGGATCTCTGCAGCATATCTATGCTGCAGAGATCTCTATGAGAGATCAAAGCACTTATACTAGAAGTCCCCTTGGGGGGAATAACCCTAACCCCAGGGGGGGATGACCCTAACCCCAGGGGGAATAACCCTAACCCCAGGGGGGGATGACCCTAACCCCAGGGGGGCTTCTAGTATAAGTGTTAAAGTAAAAAAAAAAGTGTTGTTAATAGTAAAAAGCCCCCTCCCCTAATAAAAGTCTGAATCACCCCCCTTTTCCCAGGTTATTAATAAAAGTAAACAAATAAATAAATAAATAAACATGTTTGGTATCGCTGTGTGCGTAATCGCCCGAACTATTAATTAATCACATTCCTGATCTCGCACGGTAAATGGCGTCAGCGCAAAAAAATCCCAAAGTGCAAAATTGCACATTTTTGGTCGCATCAAATCCAGAAAAATTGTAATAAAAAGCGATCAAAAAGTCGTATATGCGCATTCAAGGTACCGATAGAAAGTACACATCATGGCGCAAAAAATGACACCTCACACAGCCCCATAGACCAAAGGATAAAAGCGCTATAAGCCTGGGAATGGAGCGATTTTAAGTGACGTATATTTGTTGACAATGGTTTAAATTTTTTACAGGCCATCCGATACAATATAAGTTATACATGTTACATATCGTTTTAATCGTAACGACTTGAGAACCAATATAAAACGAGTCAGTTTTACTCCAGGGCGAATGGCGTAAAAACACATTTCCCCCAAATAAACAAAATGCTTTTTTTTTTCAAATTCACCACACTTTGAATTTTTTTCTGGTTTCGCAGTGTACTTTGTGCAAAAATTCAGCCTGTCATTGCAAAGTACAATTAGTGACGCAAAAAATAAGGGGTCATGTGGGTTTCTAGGTGGAAAAATGCAAGTGCTATGGCCTTTTAAGCACAAGGAGGAAAAAACTAAAATGCAAAAATCGAAATTGGCTCTGTCCTTAAGGGGTTAAATAGAAGTAAATGACAAATCTATATAACTTTATGAAACCAGATGATTAAAATTTTTTTTATTCCTCAGTAGAATCCCTTTAAGTGTCACTATGGACGAGACCATCAGCTATGAGTATCAGACACTGGACCCATCACATAGAGAAGACTCAGTTCTCTCTGTAACTGATGACAACGGTCGCTTTGCAGAGAGTTCTTCTTCGCATTTTGTGCCGGTAAAACTTTGAGATTCTGTAGGAGCGGATTATAGAGAGGGAATATACTGTGCAATTTAACTTGTTTAACCAAGCTGTAAAAAGCAAATAATCTCCTAAGCAAGTCATTGGGAACAGAAATAAAATCCCATTTTGTTTGAAATGAATTAGGGCATTTCATGGCAGTTACACCCTGGCACCAAGCGAGAAAATAAAGACGCGTAGAAGATAGGGCCAAGGAGCCAAGACAAGATGTCTTCCCACAGTGACTCTCTATAGGAAACTTCCTTACATCTTGATTCTCTCTGGATACTGTCACGTTTCCCTTGTAATAACAGATGCCTAAATAATACATAGTATCTGATCTGCGTCAGTGTTATTGCCATATTTAAAGGGATTATCCAGTGCTAGAAAAACATGGCCACTTTCTTTCAGAGACAACACAACTCTTGTCTCCAGTTCAGATGCGGTTTGCAATTAAACTCCATTCACTTCAATGGAACTGAGCAGCAAAACCCCGCCCAAGCTGGAGACAAGAGTGGGGCTGTCTCTGGAAGTAAGTGGCCATGTTTTTGTAGCGCTGGATAACCCCTTTAACTAGTGTTGAAGTCACTAATGCTCCCTGGAAACCATAAGCAAGCTGGCTAACTAATGCTGACTGGCTCAATTGCCCCTAGCAACCAATCAGATTCCACCTTTCATTTTCAAAACAGTCTGTGAGGAATGAAAGGTGTGATCTGATTGGTTGCTAGGGGCAACTGAGCCCGTTTCACTTTACACCATGTTTGATAAATCTCCCCCTAGGGCCTGTCCATAGGGATATGGATGGCATAAAGCGGGATTAGGCAACCTTGGTTGTGCAGCTGTTGCAAAACTAAATCTCTCATCATGCCTGGATAGCCAAAGCTTTATCTTTGTCCAGGCATGATGGGAGTTGTAGTTTTGCAACAGCTGGAGAGCCAAGGTTCCCTACCCCTGGCATAAAGAATAGATCAGCTTATTTCCTGGCCTCATTCGGCCTCTTGGCAGCACTGTAGATGATCAATTTACACTGGACAACCCCTTTAATGTGGGACTTTCTAGTCTAGAGCCAGGCCCTGACTATGGCTGATAACAATAGGCTGTATGTAGGTTGGCAACCAACTTCTCCAGCTACCTGGAGTTAAAAGCCAAGTGTTCGGGAGAACGTTGCCGAGCCTGATCAGTGCGGCAAGTCCGCTAAACACTAGTTGTGAGGCCTCCACACACTGCTTAAAGTAATAAGGACTTTGCCCCTCTGCCATTTTGTCTCGCACCCCCTCCTAATAGTCTGTAAGCTCATGCATGCGAGCAGGGCCCTCACCCCTCATGTATGGCTGATAATTATATGTATGTCTCTGTAATGTCTATTTTTGTCTATGTATGTACCCCCAGAATTATAAAGTGCTGCGGAATCTGTTGGCGCTATATAAATAAAAATTGTTATTATTATTATTATTATTATTATTATATTATTACCTACTTTGTCAATATGCGCAGGTCTTAGCACTATTTAGGAGATTACATGCTGCACAGAATATATTTACCTGTATAACACATGTCTTTGTTGTCTTTCCTGCCAAAAATGCTTTTTATCATTGGTGGACAGTGTCATCTGGGCGGGGCTTCACTACCGTTGTGCCTCTGTATTCTAGGTTATGACCCCGCCCTCCGTGACGTTATCTGAATGGGCCGCTCCTACTGCAGTGGAGGCTGGGATTCATCCTCTGTGGCACAGGCGTGGTCGGACAGTCACTTCACCGTATCCTTATCTACTTATACTGCGTCTGTGCCACAGAAGATGAGTCCCGCTCTCCACTGCATTAGGAGCGGCTCATTCAGATGACATCATAGAGGGGTGGGGTCTTAAGTGGAAAGAAAGAGGCACAACGGCAGTGAAGCCATGCCCAGATGACACTGTCCATCAATGATAAAAAGCAATTTTGCCCAGAAAGACAACAAAGACATGTATTATACAGGTAAATTAAACTGTCTCAGTCATGGCCCTATAGAAAAACCCTCAACATTGTGCCAGTCTGGATATGAATGGATACAGTAGCTAAGGGTCCTTATACATTCACAAATCTCCAGCAGCCTATGGCTGCTAGTTTACAGTGTTTTACATGGCAAAATGAATCAGGCGTCCGCATAAATGATCCCTGTATCGTTAGTGCGGCCATTTAAAGAGCCTCTGTCAGTATTTTTGTGTTGTCCTATCTCAGGGTAGCATAAACTAGTGACAGAGAAGCTAAACAGAATGATGTATCACTTACATTGTTTTGTGCTGCTAATTGATCTATATCCTCCTGAATAACATGGACAATAAGTAGTCCTGTCCATTATGTGCATAAGCTCAGAAGTACTGGATATTCATGAACTCTAGCAAACTCAGCTTACCAGCTGCTGAATGTCAGTTATCTATCCATGCTGTGTATAGGCAGTAACCTGTAAATCAACAGCTGGTGGCCAGAGGGAGTGATATGGCACAAATCCCATTCTCCTGCATATTAGGAGAACGGCTGAACAAAATGATGGAAGTAATACACCGATCTGTTTAGCATTTATATCACTAGTTTATACTGCCCTCATTTAAGGCAGCATAAACCCAATATCAGATTCCCTTTAAATATATTGCTATTGGATATACATTCCCTGTTTACACAGGGAGATGTGTGGCCGATAAATGATGATTTATAGGGCGTTTTCCCACTTTTCAGCTGATCACTGAGACTTTTACTTGGGCCAACTTTTAGCTGAATTTCTAGTGATAATCTTCCCATGTAAAAGGGCCCTTACTTATCATTCATTGATGTGAATCATCCTGGTTAAGTAGTCAAGTGGGCGGGCTTAGTCAGTGATTGACAGCTATATATTTACACTTATACAGAGATAGCTGTCAATCGCGAAGTAGGCATGACCACCTGACTAGAAGTTGTCCCTAACCTTTTTTTACTCAAATGAAACTTCCAGTTGAGCGCCCATGAACCATGTGCTTCATATACATGCTGTAAAGCAGTGATCTCTAACCTGTTGCTTTCCAGCTGTTGCAAAACTACAGCCAAAGGCTGACAGGTCATCATGGGAGTTGTAGTTTTGCAACAGTTGGGAGCCACAGGTTGGGGGACACTGCTGTAGATAAATGTCAGAGAAGTATCTGAAGGGGTTAGGGTGCTCTACAGTGTGGAGTTCCCCTTTAACTAAATCATAGAATGCCTTATATTTTACAGATAAGAGTGATATTCTGGATAATTCCACTTGTGGGTGTATTAGTAAATTTAGATATCAATGAGAGAGATGGCTGGATGATGATTGTACCGTATTACCTAAGTATAGATAGAACAAAGCAGTATATACAGTGTAGGTGTTGCTAAGAATACATAGAAAAATAAGGTAAATCAATGAAAAAAAAAAAATAATTTGTAGGGTGAGGGGTTAAACATAGGGGATTAAAATATATCAGGAGATCTGGAGATTTTTGCATAATTTCCAGCTCCGACAACTACAGCAGAAGCTTGGGGACATCTGCTAACTCTTCTTGGCAGAGGCCAAGCCAGAACCTAATAAGGCATTCACTCAGGCTTGGAGATGTCAGATGTAGCAGAGAATGTGAGAATATGCAAAATCTTGTTCCTTCCCTTAGAAAGAAAAAAAAAAATCTAATTGCAAAGCGTTTTTAAAATACAGAGCAAAAAGAGATACATATTCCCACGGCGTATCACTTACGAAACATTAATATTTAATGGGGGTGTTAACTACAATACCCTAAAATACAGAAAATATTTTTGGATCCTTATCTGGTTTCTCTGAACAGACTAGTAAGGTGCCATTTATACTGGAAAACATCCAAAAATTAAAAAAATAAATAAAAATGCCGGTCGCAATACATGGCTGTAAACACTAGATGGCAGCAGCGACTGATCATTGCTGCTGTTTGTTTTACAGCACGAACTACACACCGTTATTATCTTAGCCAATATACATATTAACCTGTAAAATATATTCAGTCGAAAGCGCAAAAAAAAAAAAAAAAAAAAAGTGCTGACAATGATTAATTTGATCAACTTTGGCACAATATTATTTTTGCGTAATCTGCTGTGACAAAAAGATGTTTTGTCAGGGCAAATATTAAGTGTAAACGATTGCGAATGGCTTCGGCTTCAATACAAATGAGAAAGAAAATTAACCTATCTCTATCTGACTCATCAAAGCCTTTTATCTCCGGTTATAAATGAACAGTAAACAACATTTCTGCCGTTTTTAAGCTCATCGTGTAGAACTGATTACTTGAGAAGAACGCCATTAGCATTTAGTCAATTTACATGCCACAATGTGACAAATTAAAATTAATGTTGCTGTTTTTGGAAGTAACACGCGGGTCATGATATAGCGAGGCGAAGGGTATAGGACTGCCTTATAGTGTTACGGATAGACGAGTCGATTATAATGCTCCGTGCGATCATTATAAAGTCTATTATATTATCATTGGGTTTTGGATTTTTTTTTTGCTTTCTATTTCAAAAACATTTTAGTTGTTTGTAACTATCGTCCAATCCTATACGAGGGATTTGAGATTCTGGACATTTAAAGGGGTTATCCATAGATAAACATGGCTGCTTTAATCCACAGACAGCACCGCTCTTGTCTCCAGTTTGGGTGCAGGTTTGGCAACTCAGTTCCATTGAAGTCAATGGAGCATAAAGCGAATGAACCACCAGGTACATCACTTTTTTTACATTAACAGACCGGCGCCGATTCGGGATGTTGGTGTCTTGGTCCTTTTTTTGAACCCCCACCCAATTGCCGCTCATGGGGCCTGTCTATTCCCAAGCACCATCCTGCCCCCTAGCACTGGAGGCGGGCCCCCCTCCCCCAATGTGACCATCTCCCCTCTGTGATGCGGCTCCATTGATTCTAATGGAGCCACATCATAGAGGGGAGGAGGCTTTGTTACACCGGGGGCCGGCAGGCCTGCCTCCAGTGTTCCAAGGTGCGCTTGTGCTCAGAAATAGACCAACACTATGTGCTGGAACTGGGTGGCGGTTTAAAAAAAAGGACCACGCCACTGGCATCCCCCGACCGGTGCCAGTCTGTTAATGTAAAAACCCAAAGTGATGTACCTGGTGGTCCATTCACTTTAATTGCAAACCCCACCCAAACTGGAGACAGTGGTGCTGTCTCCGGAAGAAAGTGGCCATGTTTAACGCTGAATAACCCCTTTAAGGGTCATGGGAAGAGTATTGACCGATATCATCCTGTGTAATAGGGCCAAAAAACAAGCAAATGTTAATTTATTGGATAATTGGGTCGTTTGATCGGCCTTCCGTCCTACATTTTCCCTTGTAATAGCTAACATGGCTGATTAAAAAAAATCTGTTGTTCCTGGCTGTACGGAGCTGTTTAACAGGCTTAGTAATTGGGCGCCGATGTACAAGATCAGAGCATATTTACCTAAGGTCCATTAAGGCGGTATTGCCATCTACGGTTATGCCTGACCCAGAGTATGCACAGCATAGAGTATAACTAAGAGATGGCGGGGGGTCCAACCACATTCGGATCTCCTTTCAGTGTTTCTATAGAGAAGTAATGGAGCTGTGATGCCCACTTGCTACCTATAGCTCTATTCTGCATGGATTATGGGGTCCCCTTTCTTGAGATGTCGTATTCCCTGCAATATCTTAGTTATGCCCTATCCTGTGCACACTTTGAATACGGCATAATTACTAGAAAAGAATGAATCTCAGGCATGGGGCAATTTATTACTGGTGGCTGAAGAAGTTGAATGCCGCCCTAAGGCTGCCTGGAAAACATGGATACAGCCATAGGCCATAGGCTGTATCCAACTAGGACTGCATTTAACTTCTGCAGCCACCGCTAACCAAATGCCCCATGCCCAACATTTGCTTATCTATGGTAACTCATATAGGTGTACCCCTTTAATACCTGCTACAGCCACCACCCACTTGGGGTTAAGGTAAATAAGATCATTGCTAAGTGACTAAGGGCCCATTTGATGTCTCAATTTTTGTTGTACATGAACAAGGATCTTGTAGATTGGCGTTTATTCACACAGCCTATTACAAGGCTCGAGCATTGGGGTACCGCAAGAATGATTGCTGGATTGGTTGTGTGGCTCCTTGCTGCCATCACTTGTTGACCAAGTATTACTCTTGGGGCCGGTATGTGTTCAGGGTAAAAACAACTTTGACTTCGGGGGTGTGGCATGGTCGGGTGTCATTGAGGCGGGGCCTACAGCATCCGTGCCTCGCCTTTATAAAGCCCATGGGTGTGCTGAAATAAGCAGAGGCGCAGCAAGCCTAGGGCATGAACGTTCTAGGCCCCAACTCATTGACACCTTGCCGCACCGCCTGAAGTTAATTTTACCCCAAATACTGGCCCCAAGAGGCAGGTAGACCCCGGGACCAGACATGCCTTGATGAGGACATGAAAACGGTAATGGCAGTTGGGGTGGTACAGATTTGCTTTAAAGTTACAGTGTCACCCCTTTGTGCATTTTGACATCTCTATACAGGTGTAAAGGGTAAATTTAGCAGTTTTCATACCATTGACCCCGCCCCCTTGACGCCATTGGTTGGCTGACGTAAAGGGGGTGGGGTCTAGACCTTTCGGCCAACTGTGGCGATGTGGGCGGGGCTAAGTGGTGAAGTGGCTAATGCCGTGAGGCCCCGCCCATTTAACACAATCTGCAGTTGATAAAAGATGACTTTTTACTTGAACAAGTACTATGACGTATGATATAAAATAAGGTATGAAAACCGCTAAATTTACCCTTTACACCTGTGTAGAGATGTCAGAATGCACAAAGGAGGTGACAGTGTCACTTTAAGGGGCTGTTATTCCAAGGGCCAAATAGCCAATCTATCCCTGATTTACATTGCATCAAATCATCATACCAAGACTCTTGATTCTTGAACATTTTTTAGGGTACGTTAAAGGGAATGTGTTATCAGATAATTACCTATTTTTTAAATAATGTTTTTATGTTAAACATGTTTAAGACTTTTTGGCAACTTTTTTTTTTAAATTTCCATTTGTCTATCTATATTATGAAATAATCCTGAAATCACCCCTGGTGCTAAAACTAAGCTGAGACTTCCCGTTGTGTCCGTAGTGATAAGAGAAGGCTGCAATAAATTGTTCCATACAGCATTACAGCGTCATGTGACACCAGTAGATAGAGGAGACAATAGCAGCTCCCTTTGGAAGGACCTCTATTGTCATCTATGTCCATGAGTCTTGCCATAAAGCATGTCACTAAATGCTGTTAAGAACAGCTCAGGTGAAATGGCAGCCCCCATAACAATGTACAAAAAGGGAAATAAAAATAGTTACAGTCAGAAAATAGAAACAGATTAAAACAACTTTTTGGCTCTAATTAGTAAAATAAAATTTAGGTCACACACGCCCTTTAAGGGGGCTGTAGGAATGAGGCGATGGGATGACATTTGCACAGGGATTTTTCTCCCCCTTTTTTCCTGCAAACACATAGTTTATTCCAGGCAGTAGAGAAGAAGAAGGATGGCATGACATGCGGGATAACACATTTTTTAAACTAGTAGGGTTTGACATACGTGCAAAGCTTTTAATTAACAGTACATACGGTTTTCCAGCATATTTTGTTTGAAATATGATGTTAATGATATTTAATTAAATTGTACAATCTGAGCTGTTTACCCATCCATGCTGCATTCCCTCCAAATATACAATTTGTCATTATATTGATTTCTTATGTATTCCGTATATTATTATTATTATTGCCATATTTTTTTGAACAATAACAGTCACAGGCATCAAATCCTTCATGCAAAGCTGAACAAACTAATGATGCGCAAATTCGCTATTTATTATAATGTAATTATACACCGATGAGGCCTAAAAGTTGAAATATTAATTATTATTATTAGTTATTTATTTTAATTTTGACAATTTTGCCAAATTGGAAAAAAAAAGAAATGATCAATTTGGAAATATTTTTAAAAAGTTTCTATTGTACTTACAGTAACTTACCCGAGTAAGGCTGGGTTCACACCATGTTTTTGCAATCTGTTTTTTTATAATCTGTTTTTGAAAAAAAAAAATGGATGGAAAAACAGATGCGTTTGTGTGCATCTGTTTTGATCCATTTTTCCATTGACTTCCATTATAAAAACACAGATCAACACGCATCCTTTTTTTTCCCACATACACAAAAGTAAGGTCAAGTACGATTTTGTGTACGTTAAAAAAAAGGATGCTTTTGATCCCTTTTTTTTTAAATGGAAGTCAATGGAAAAATGGATGCACACAATTGCACCCGTTTTTTTTGCAAAAACGGATGAAAGAAAGGGATTAGCAAAAATGTAGTATGAACCAAGCCTAAGTTGGGTTTTGTCTAAACCCAAACACTCTGCATTTGACTCCCGCAGTCTGGAAAAGTTGCATGCAGCCCTAGAGTTCTTCTTTAATGTCAGAATCCCTTGGGGTCTGGGGCACTCACGAACATTTACATCCTGTGAGTTACAGGTGACGTCTTCTCTGATCGTTGTTGTTCACTTTATTTCTTCTCTCCATTTGGGGCAGACATACATCTTCCAGTGTTATCTTCTCCCATTGCTGTCGCACCTCATTACTATTTATGTGAGGCTCAACAGGGATGGGAGGAGATATATATCGGTGCACTGGGGGCTGCTGGGCCCGCCTCCAATGCACCAGACCTTCTAATTTACATAGACCAAAAAAAGGCCATATCTTGGGAACAGGGCAGCAGATTAACAAAAGACTGGTACCATTGGAATTGTCGCTGCGGCACCGATCTGTGAGTATAACTCTTATTTGACAACTTTGGTGATAATGCTTTTTAAAGGGTAACTTTAATCTAAAAATCTGGTGCAGACAGGGGGGAGGTAGACATAATAAAGAACTCATACTTACCAGTATCACAGCTCACGGACTCTGGCATTCCTCCTGCAGCTCCTGCTCCTGCTATGTCACGTCCCTGCTCAGACAGTCAGTGACTTGCGTGGGACATTGCTGCAGTCATTGACTGGCTGAGCAGATACTTCCTGCTGTCAATTCAGGAAGCTGAGAGAAGCAGGAGGCTGGCAACTGTCAGAGAGCTGGTGACTGTGGGGGCACAGGAACAGGTAAGTATAATTTTTTTTTATTATATTCCCCCATGCCCTGACTGCACCAAACGTTTTGATTTGGCCGGGATTTCCCATTTAAGGGGACCTATCGGCTCCCTATTGCACATAAGGAGGATAAAGGTAAGTCTCTTGAGGTTAGTGCAGTTAGTAGTTTAATCCTCTGTGTGTTTGGAGCACTGCCCATCCCAGAGAGTGCTGATCCCCGGCCGGAATGCTCCACTGATAATGATTAGTAGGGGCAGCCCAGATGGGGGACAGATCGGCACTACTACGAAAGGGGCAGTACTATGAAAGGCCTTACTGAATTTAGGATTAAACTACTAACTGCAGAGGAACAGCGCCAAGAATAAAGGTAAAAGACATACCTTCAACCTCAGCGCTCGGTGCACAATGGGGGCTATTAGCAGGTTACATTCGTCTAACCAGCTGATAGTTCACTTTTAACTTTTCTGCCTGGGCCAGGGGCATAACTAGAAATAGCTGGGTCCCATAGCAAACTTTTGAATACACCCCCCCCCCCCTACGACTGACCACAAACTCGTCAAGTGTAGTCCTAGCCTTTAACACTTAGCTGCAAGTGCTCATCAGGAGCACTTGCAGTTAAAAGGACACTTGTAGTATCAAGGAGACCTACTTGACCACCGGTATTTGCAAATCATGATGGCTTAGGGGGCCCAGTGTACTGCAGGAGAGGGCCTGATGCAGTGGGCCCCATAGGAGCCGCTATGACTGCTATGAAAGTATTCGTATGTCCCTTGGTCAGAGACCTGTTGACCCAAGCCCCATAGCCCCACCTTAGTTCCACCCCCGCTTACAGAACACTTCTGGGACACGCCCACTCAGAGCATCTCTTCTCATAAAGTAACAATAGGAAATGCTTCTTTATCTCCCTCTCTAATGTCTCCATACGTGGCTGTAACCAGACCCTCCCGGTGCTCTCAGCCAATCTATTTATATATTTCCATTACTTATAAATTAGCGACATTGTCCTGGGCAGAAATAAAGATACATTTTTAAAGTGTCACTCTTCATTTCCACTCCACTAAGCCGCTATTTATTAATGATTTGGAAGCAGTCTTAAGCTTGGTCAGGTGAGGAATATCTGAAAAGTCTTGAAAAACAAATTCATTTAACATCACTGCCAAAAAATGAAAAGAACATGAGTTATGAGTTCTTTCTCCGCTGCTTCGACTTGACTGGTGTGATATGATTTTGGAGAGAAAAAGAAGCCGTGTCAGTGTTGACGAGCGCATTGTGAATGTAATAACAACGGCAGGACACAATCAATCACTGCCGTGCCGGGATGAGGATATGAAGGTGGCGGCGGGTGCGGGGTGGGGTGTGTGTGTGTGTGTGTGTGTGGGGGGGGGGGGATTGGGGGGGGGGGCAGCTACTTGATCTATTTCTCTGGTCACCATTTTCAGGCATATTAGATGACAAATAATTGTACATTCATCAATAACAATAGATTAAAGTTGAAATGATTTATAACCCAATAGCACGGATATGATGGAGAACTGGGGCGCTCAAGCATCAATGAGGTCTGTATTTAATTTTCACGGGTCTCTTAGCAGATATAATAGACAGGAAGGAAACCACCTGAAACAAGGTGGATGAAAGCTGGTGACAATTGATTTGTAGCTTGGTTCTTCATGACTGGAGGTGAGAAAGAGGTAGCGTTCCCTGCGTCTTCGGGGCTTTCTTAGCCAATAAATCAAACAAATGTCATATAGCGACTAGGACGCGGCTGCATACTGGACGTGTAATCTCCGGAGAGGCTCAGCCTGGGTTACATGTGTTCTAAATAAGTGGGAATCAATAGGGGACGACCATGGGGGATTCAAAAAAAAATGTATAGGTTCATGTATATAACTAATGGAAACAATGTCCCAGTCACATTGTTATGACCCTTGTTACTTTACACATTAGCAGCAGGTACAGAAGCTTATGGAAGTAATGATATGTCTGGCTGGGTGGGTATATAAGGTGTGCGGTAAGGTATTCTCCGATGAGTCCCGTTTTCTGCTTCATTGTATGGATGGACGTTGGTGTGTGGTGTGAGATGGGAAACGAGAGAACAAACACCCTGCAGCCTTTGCTGGGAGAACACAGGCTGGTGGGGGCAGAGTAAGGGCCCTATTCCACCAGACGATTATCATTCAGATTATCGTTAAATCGTTCGAATGTAAACGATAATCGTTCGGTTGAATAGCAGTTAACGATTAACGACCGAACGAGAAATCATTGATCGTTTAATAAGACCTGGACCTATTTTTACCGTTGCTCGTTTGCAAATCGTTCGTATTGAATAAGAAGTCGTTCGGACGTTCGCAGTAGTGACGAACGCAATATCGACGACAAGACGACTGCAAGAATGATCGTAAGTAACGATTATCTTTCCATGTAATTGGGTGAACGTTTTTTAGGTCTTTTGTAATAGCGGTCGCATGGATCGTTTATTGTTAACGATTATGCGAACGATAATCGTCCCGTGGAATAGGGCCCTAAGGCTGCATTCACACATTCGGTACGGAACACGGACATGGAATGCCTTTAACGGACTCTCCCCCCGCCTGGGCAGCGTCTGTAATTAGATGCTGGAATTAGAACTGTACAGTATCTGTAATTAGATGCTGGGAGCGGGGGAACTGTACAGTTCCCCCGCTCCCAGCATCTAATTACAGATACTGCCCGGGCGGGGGGAGAGTGTGTTACAGGCATTCCATGTCCGTGTTCCGTGCATGGAACATGAAACGTGTGAATGCAGCCTTATGGTCTGAAGGATGTTCTAATGGCCTCTTCCATGTGGTGGCGCCTCATCCTTGCAGATCATATAGATACTGACTTCAACAACACCCATGTGCCCAAAAGCATGGGGGCTCAGTAATTAGCACTGTAGTCTTGCAACACTGTGGTCCTGGGTTCAAATCCCACCAAGGACAACATCTGCAAAGAGTTTGTATGTTCTCTTTGTGTGGGTTTTTTCCCCACACCATAAAAATGTACAGAGCTGGTAGGTCTCCAAGAGGTAAGTGGCAAAGTTTTCTGCATTTCTCTGCTCCTGACTATGCAAATGTTGAGAGAGTATTCTGGTAACTTTTTTCTTACAAAAACTTCAAGTCGCCTGGTGTGAAAAAGTTATACAGATTTATCAATTACTTCTACAGTGGTGCCTTGGATTACGAGCATAATTCGTTCTGGGACCGTTCTTATAATCCAAATCCACTCTTAAAGCAAATTTTCCCATAAGAAATCATTGAAATGCAGACAATTGGTTCCACACCCCCAAAATAATGTTTTTTTTTAAAATTCTGAATAACATTGTAGAACAGATGAAACAAACAATGAGAAACAGCTGAATATGTGATATTATAAGTTACTGTACAGTATAGTATCGGCATGTGGTGTATAATGTATAGTAACTGCATAAACCTGATAACACAGCAGCAGGTTGTAGATACAAGATGGAACTGCAGGTCCCCATAATGCAGTAGCGTAGTACAACAGGCTAGAATAGAGAAGCAGGGCTGCTGTCAGAGTTCTGTGTGGTCACATGACAGCAATGGGAAAGGGGGGTGTTCAGCATGGACCAATCAGAAAGTGAGAATCACAGAGATGTGCAGGAGAACAGTGACAGAAACTTCTCTATACAGCAGTGTGTACAGCTGAGTGTGAGTGCAGGCACATTATAGCAGCAGTGTGTATAGCTGAGTGTTAGTGCAGGCACATTATAGCAGCAGTGTGTATAGCTGAGTGTAAGTGCAGGCACATTATAGCAGCAGTGTGAATAGCTGAATGTAAGTCCAGGCACATTATAGCAGCAGTGTGTATAGCTGAGTGTGAGTACAGGCACATTATAGCAGCAGTGTGTATAGCTGAGCGTAAGTGCAGGCACATTATAGCAGGAATGGAGAGGATGGGAAACAAAAGGGCTGACAGAGACTGCAGGGAGTATGAAGGAATTAGCAGGGTATAGGCTGAGCACAGTATAGCAGCACACTCTCCATGAAGAGAGGGGTTACAGCTATGGAGAGATTACCTCCACAGTCCTGTCCCCTGATGTAAGCCCCAGCCTGAAGTGGATCTACCATTATTTGGATGTTAGACCACCCTGTGCAGGCCATGTCCCTCCCCCACTTCAGCTCCCACCCAGTACAGGGAGCTCTTAAACCAAAGCAATGCTCTTACACCAAGTTACAATTTTGAAATTTTTTTGCAAAATGCTCTTAATCCAAGTTACTCTTTAACCAAGGTACCACTTAAAAAAAAAAAACCTCCAATCTTCCAGTACTTATCAGCTGCTGTATGTCCTGCAGGAAGTAATGTGTTCTTTCCAGTGCTCTCTGTTGCCACCTCTGTCCATGCCAGGAACTGTCCAGAGAAGAGGAGTTTTTCTGTGGGTAATTGCTACTGCTCTGGACAGTTCCTGACATGGGTGGCAGCAGAGAGCACTGTGTCAGACTGGAAAGAATACACCACTTCCTGCAGGACATCCAGCAGCTCATAAGTACTGGAAGACTGGAGTTTTTAAATAGAAGTAAATGACAAATTTATATAACTTTCTGACACCAGTTGATATGAATTTTTTTTTTTTTTTTTGCTGGAGTAACCCTTTAACTGAGCAATGAGGAATACAGTTTATGCCACAAGGAGGAACTTTTTATGGTCTTCTGACATAAAATATAGCTAGATAGGTGCTCTGCAAGCTAGCAAGGGATGTCTTAACCCAGTAATTATTAATAAGCGAATTAGGAAACCTGCCCCCATCTTCACCTCTCTGTCCTCAGACTGACCCTAGAATACTAAAACTTGATCAGCAAAGGGATTCCTCCTAAATCTTGTCGCCCTAGGCACTGGCCCATAGATGCCTTATTATTAAGTCAGCCCTTCTAGCAACCCCCATTTAGATGAATAGGATAGTCTGTAAAATTCCTGCAACAAATCTGCTGCATGTGAACCCAGCCTTACACTAAAAACTTTTCAAAATCTGATATAAACCTTGCAAAAAAATAAAAAACGAAAAAAAAAAAAAAAAAAATTAAAAAAAAAAAATAAAAATCATAACATTGTTTTAAATGGCATAGTAATATCTCACACATTGTACAGTTATTTCATTTATTTTACCCAGTTCAATTGAGTCAGATAGGATAAATATATATATATATATTCTGTATATATATATATATATATATATTTATCATAATTATTATTTATTTTTAATTCTTATATATATATATTTATTTTATTACATATTATTGTATTTATCATTGTATTATTTATTTTTAATTCTTGTATGTATAGTTATACTTATTTTATTATATATTATTTATCATTGCATCATTTATTTTTAATTCCTGTATATATGTTTATATAGTTGTCACTCTCTTATTTACAACAAGTCGATATTTCCCATGCCGACCTCCTACACGTCCCGGCGATCATTACCCACATCCAGTCATCATTGCCCATAATTGTTTGCAGCATTTAGATTTATTACCAGCCTCGGTGTAAATCACCGCTATCATCCAGGTAGCGTTATCTCCATAGAGAACCCGGCAGACGGCAATCTTCGCTCAGTGCAATTCTTTGGCGTATAACGTGACAAGTACAGAACCTTAGATTGCAGGGTGTATGGAAATAAATTAACTCATTTGTATATCTTGGCGTGGTACTTGTCAGCAAATCAACAGAAACAGTTGTCAGCAAATAACAGCCGCCTTTCATCCCGCGTCCGCCGCCGGTGAGGAGAAGTAATGGCAGAGTTTGAAGCCCTTTCCATATAATTCCCCCACCTTGCGGATGATGAATGTCTTGGCAGTTTGCGCTCCGTTCTCCCTTCTTCTATGACCTAATTAAAGAAAACATTCGGTGATTGCCTATTTTTCCTCATGCATGACAACCTATTATTTTAGCTCCTACCTGATTAAGGCTTTAATATCCTCGGATTTAGATTGATTTGCTCGGCACTTTAATAAAACGCTACTTAGTTTGATTTAAAGGACTACAGGTTTCTTTTATCCAGGCAATTACTTTGGTAACTAACTCCAAGCCGCATGTCACGGCCTGGGTGGGGGGGGGGGGGGGGGGGAAGATGGCGTCTTGAAGGGATTCGGTAAAAGGTGATCATCCGACGGCTTTCGCCAGTGTGATCTCAGCATCTGCGACTGATCACTTTAGCAAACTAGTTTGTCAAAAATGATACATCGCCTTCATCAGACTTGTCCTGCGATGTCTCCTCCGCGATTGAAATGTCAATTTTTATTTTTTTTTTGCGTCCGGTAATCTCACTTGATCACATGATTAAGCTGCGGTACGTTTATGATGACAAATGACCTCCAACATGGAGGCTGGAATGAGGTGGCTCCGGATGAAATGATTAATGATGGAGTTTGATTACGGTTTACGCCTGAGTTCAGCAGAGAGGTAACAGGTGACAGTTTCTACAGCCGAGGATAAAGAGGCAGGGAACCAGCTAATTGTTAGGACCAATGAGGGGAGGAACCTGGTTTAATATAATAGTGCAACCTTGGAAGGATCCTTGAGCCCTCAGAATGTACTGGGAACTCTATTAGTCCTAATTTGGACATGACTAAGAATTTCCTATTGTATGTATAACCTCTTTTTCATATCCTTCTGCATATGTCCTCTCTCCATGGCTGATTGGGCGGGATTTTCCTTTTATGGTAATAGTACTCTGTAGTGTAGGCCAATCAGATCTCTCCTCACTTTAGCTCCTCCTCCTCTGAGGGAATCTGCAGTTACATTCCATTTCTCCTTCCCTTTTTTACACTTCGGGTGCCCTCACACCTACCGGATCCGCAGCGAATTCGCAGTGAGATCCGCTGCAGATCCAGTCCCATTCATCCCGCCCGCAGCCTGCCGCAGAGAGCATACATTACCTGCTCGGCGACGCAGCTGCATGTCAGGCTCCCGGCTCCGGTCCCACTCAGCCAATAACTGCACTGAAGTAATTTACAAATCTATATAACTTTCTGACCCCAGTTATTTTAGAATAGTTTTATTAGAAGCATGCAAATCTTTTGAAGATCATTTTGAGATTTGCTCAAATTCATTCAGATTTATAAAGGAGCAGGGAATCCTGTAAAAAGACAAGAGTCCCTGTTCCTGTACATTGAGTAGAGAGCCTCGCTGCTCAGTTATCAGTCATGGGGCCTGGTGCAAAGTGCTCAGCCCAATAAATGTAGTGCGTGTAAGTGTAGGGCATCGCTGTGACGCCATGGAAACTACATACAGGAGCAAGAACGCCTGTCAGAAACGTGAGTCCCTGCTCCTGTACAAGCCTCATCACTCAGTGAACATCTACTAGGCCGGATTACAGGACGTCCAAACCAATGAAGTAAGTGTAAGTGGCGATGCATAGATGATTGGCACTCACCTCTGGGCAGTCCATTATATTCATTGGGCCAGGTCTCCTGTACCCTGCAGAGTGAATGTAAATTGAGTATTGGGGCCTTGTCACTTGGAATTCACCTGAAACTAATTCCCCCCAAAAATTGCATTCTGATTAATCTGAATTTTTGGAAATTCAGTGCAAATTCTGTTTATTTCTCATCTTCATATATTTCTTGTTTTGTGGTTTTTGTATATTTAGTGCGGCTGTCATCATCTGCTGGAAACTGAGTACGTCATGTACCTGGCTCTTCCAGCAACAGGGTCACGGCCCGGCTGAGTGATTGCCCGTTCAGCCAGTTCAGTGGTGTCCCGTCCAGTGACTTAGCCAGGGACGTGACTTTCCAGCCAGCAGAGCTGCAGGACCTCAGCTGCTGTGAACAGAACCCCAGAGCGGCACTACAAGGGACGAGGAGGGGTGAGTTTACTTGTTTATTGTTTTCATATATGTTACGCTGATCTTATAGGTTGTACCCCATGACTCCATTCAGAATTCTGCCTTTTTATCTCTAACCTTAGTGGCAGGTCTACATGTGGTGTCCCACCACGGGTGTTGCTATTGGTTACACCCCTCACGAAAGCCTGTACTTATTGTAAGTAAGTGGTGATGTAGTAGTGATGAAGTTTCACCACAAGATGTCGCTGTTGTAAGTGTATGTACCTAGTTGCTGCAGATCCCGCCTCTGTCCTTGACTGGCTGAGCGGACTTGAAATGTCACGTCTCAAGCCTGCTTTAGTGACCAGGAAGGGACCGGGGACCGGAGCAGCGTGATCCGGGACACAGCGCTGGAACCGGGGAGGTAAGGGAACGTCATTGCCCTCATCCACCTCCTCCCCGGCCATACGCAAAAAAGCCCCCCAGCCCGGAGTACCCCTTTAAGTATCCCTGGCAGCAAGTGCATGAATTTTTGCAGTCCTATACGATAAATAGGAATGTCATTACAATTTCTGCAACATATGAAGATATAGTTAATAATAATAACAACAACAACAACAACAATAAAAATAATAATAATAATAATAATAATAATAATAATAATAATAATAATTATTATTATTATTATTTAGAGTTTATTTTTTAACAGAATTAAAATGTAATATTTTATCAGTTAGAATCCACATTAATATAAAAAGAAATAATAGAAACCAAATGGTCCTTAAATTTTTTTTCTTTTACACTTTCAGTATAGAGTAAATGTATATACACTGAATGTATATATATATATATATATATATATATATAGAGAGAGAGAGAGAGAGAGATACACACACACAGTATATATATATATATATATATATATATATATATATATATATTATATATAATTTTTTTTTAATCTAAGATTTATAGCTAATCCTTATCAAAAAATATCACATCCTGAAATTAACCAAATGTTAAGGTGCTCTATTTATCAGCCCTAAGCGTAATCTCTATCTGCCATTTTATTAGGAAGCCAAAATGAAATATCCATTTCCTGGCCGGGAAATAGAAGTGGAAGAAAAAATATATGATTGTACATTATTTATTTTGAACATAGAACAACATGTCCAATATTCCCCAAACAAATGACTGGGCTGTAGATAAGCATCTCCCGATACATTACTTGTGCTTGTATTAGGTGGAATAAGGTGCTATATCAGTGCCATAACACAGAATGATATGCTCTAGCAAGATTTTGATGAATTACATGATTATAGTTAAAATGAACAATTTCACCATGCTTGAATTAATAATGCTGGGGTGATTTGACAAGTTCTTTTGCAGCCATCACTTCAGGAGACAGACTTTTGTAGACTTTCTCTGAAAACGCACAAGGATTCTCAACTTATACTTTGGTCCTAGGGCCACTTGGGCAGATTGGACTACTTGGAGGGGCCACAAGAATATTTTTAGATAGTGTTTCCTTATGTGAATAAGCTTTATGTATAGAATTACAATCCTGGGGTTGTATAGAATTAAAACAAAGGGTCAGAGTTCTCTATAAAATGCGACACTATGGTTTATTGGCTGTGTCTGGTATTGCGTGAAAGAGGCTCAGCTGTAATACCAGACACAGCCAGAGGATGGCAATGTTTTGGGGGAGAAAGAGACTCTACATGGATTTGACCAGAAGCAACACCACTTCTTAATGGAATGGCGCCAGTCTTGCGCAGTGTCCTGGTACCTGTGTCCCAGCTTCTGTGGTCTAACGTTGTAGTATGGCAGAGGAATCTCTGGGTATTGTGATTGGAATATGTATAACCTACCATTTTGTCAGTACAAGGGCCATATGTATTTGGACATGCAAGGGTTAAATTGCTCTCTGTACTGCCACCTACAGGTAAAGGACATGAGAAACTTTAGTCACGTGAACTTTTCTCGGATCAGCATCAGCTTCTACGCCCATATTACAAGGGGCGATCAGCTGAAGCAAGGGAGCGGTGACCTGTCGGGTCAGGACTCTCTTGCTCCTCGTTCTCTCCTTGCCGCTGACGAGCAGGTAGGAGCGCGGTGGTGGGATGGGGGTGGGGTGCAGGGAGTTGGGAGCTTTAAAGATCGTCTCAAAAAATTGTCCGGGGAGCCAATAGGCGATAGCGGTCTTCTGCCGCTGCTCCTGTTACACAAACCAATGGCGGCAGATCGTTGCTAGGCTGATCGTTGCTCTTTTTGTCTGTTGAAAGACAAAGATCAGCCAACATTGTGCATGTCAGCTGATGGTTCTCATCTATTACAAAAAGCGATTATTGACCATGTCGGCCAAATACGGACGATAATCGCTTCATGTAATAGGGCCTTAGGAGTCTCCCAAGTCAAGTCTGGCTTACCCCTCGCCTCCCTATAAGGAACACATGGGTGTTCGATGATCCTGTGTATGTGGAGGACAGGAAAGATAACTGTCGGTTATCGCGACAATTATTGAAAGTATATAGACACTAATGTTCTAGAGTCCCTGTAGTGACTCTAGAACATCCAAGTAGGGTATATGGGTTTCCTAGGCCAGACAGCCCCTTTAACGGTGACCATCCACTTAAGCCAGTTGTTTGGTGGTTGAAGAACTGGTAAGTAAATGGTCATCTGATGAAGGACGTGGCCATACAAACGTTAGTCCATATTAGTTATTCAGACTGGTCATACATGATCAATGACATCTGGTGAAGAACAATCTTTCTGGTCTTTTGTCTATCGGGCAAAAAACACTCTCAACCCCATCAATTTTCCAGATTGTAAGAGTTCATCTCCGATTGGCCAGAACAACAGTTTTTTGTTACGTTTTACCCATTTTGCATTATCATTTTGGTTAAAATCTTTCATGTTTTTTAACCTTAATCTAATGTGTATGGGTACCGGAAAGATCTCTATGCATGTTAGGCATATGGTCCATAACACCATGATAAGGATTATAAAGGGGGGTCTATGATTTTATGCTAATAACCAATATACAATAAAGCAATTAAAGGGGAACCTACTGTATTCGGTCAATCATCGCTCCCTCAGCTACAGGCTGCCACTCATGGCAGGCTGCTGTTCTTATGCATTATATAGGCATCAGGGGAGGCTCAGTATCATCATGCATGAGCAGCCCTGCAGTTTCCGACAGAGCCATCAGGGGCAGCAGAGAGGCTGTGTCGCTCCTTAGTGCTGCCACTTAAAGAAGAAATAATTTTTTTTCAAATCCACTAATGTCAGAAAGTTATACAGATTTGTAAATTACTTCTGTTTAAAAATCTCAAGTCTTCCAGTACTAATCAGCTGCTGTATGTTCTGCAGGAAGTGGTGTTTGCTTTCCAGTCTGACACAGCGCTCTCTGCTGCCACCTCTGTCCATGTCAGGAACTTCCAGAGTAGGAGCAATTCTACCTAACAGCTTTTTCCTGCTCTGGAAAGTTCCTGACTTGACCAGTGGAGGCAGCAGAGAGCACTGTGTCAGACTGGAAAGAATACACAATAATATATTTTTTATTTTAGTATTGAATATTCCTACAGCGCCACCCGAGGAAGAAAGAAGCATTACCCAATTCTGATTAAAATCAGGGAGCTGTCTATGTAATATATGGGTATATTAGGTCCTCCGCACCAGCAATCTAATAAATGAGGGTCCTTAGATGGGGGTCTCCCCCTCTATTAACTGACACTATGTTTCCTAAACTGAACAACAACCCCTTTAATGTTAATTAAATATTAGTATTTTTACGGAAAGGATTTAATCTTTTATTACCAGTAAAAAAAATAAAAAAAATAAAAAATCATCCGTGAAAATGAAAGAAACTTTTTTTTTTTTTTTTAATCTGTGGAAAATATTAATAACTCTAATAAAGAGAAGTTAATGTTAATAATCTGTTATCAGTACAGGGGAAAGTGACCATCGCGGACGAGATTTATGTAGCAATGATGAAGACGATGAAAAATCTCTGAATCCTATTTATATTGTGACGCTATTTATCAGTGTCAGACAAATCTCTCCAGGATAAATAGGCTTCATAAAATAATAATTTATTACCCTTTTTTTCCCCCCACTCAACTTGTTCCCATCAAATCACATATTTTGTGCCAGAATCTCCAGCCACAGGTTATTCCGCCTGACCTCGAAGATAAATCTCACAAGAATATTGTAATGAAAAAATATTCATTAAAGTATTATTCAAGTGTTATAAGCCGGCAACAATGTTATTTTTCTTTTAGCCATTTTTTAGCTGCTTTTATACAGTCAGTAAAGTTTAATGGGCATGTGCACCCTAATATTACACCTCCAGGGTTGTAGCTATTGAGCTACTGGCTTTAGTGTCAATGTGGTATTAGCCAGTGTAGTGTTCAGGACTTTTTGGTGACTTGACTTAACGGGGTCATCAAAACTTGAAAAAACATGGTTGCATGAACATCAGCTAGACTCCTCTTAAAGGGGTACACTAGCAATTTTTTTTCTTTTAAATTCATTGAGGTCAAAAAGTACCAAAGATTTGTAATTTACTTCTATTTAAAAATCTCCACTCTTCCAGTACTAATCAGCTGCTGTACGCCCTGCAGAAAGTGGTGTATACTTTCCAGTCTGACACAGTGCTCTCTGATGCCACCTCTGTCTATGGCAGTAGCAAATCCCCATAGAAAACCTCTCCTGCTTTCCAGACTGGAAAGCATACACCCCTTCCTGCAGGACAAACAGCAGCTAATAAATACTGGAAGAGTGGAAAATTTTTAATAGAAGTAAATGACAAATTTTTGGCACTTTCTGGCACCAATTGATTTGAAAGAAAAAAAATCATTGGAGTACCCTTTTAAGGCGCTCTTACACTTTATACTAATGTTGGCTGAACCCACTGCTGGCTGAAAATATAATGCGTAGGGCGTCTTCTGACTCGCCACCAACAGATGATGTAGGGGAAGATAAAAGTTGAATGTGATATATGTTCACTGCCTAAACATATAGGGGGAGATTCATCAAACATGGTGTAAAGTGAAACTGGCTCAGTTGCCCCTAGCAACCAATCAGATTCCACCTTTCATTTTCCATAAAGTCTGTGAGGAATGGAAAGTGGAATCTGCTTGTTGAGCCCAAATAACGGCCATTATTTGGGCTCAACATGACGGCCATCCAAAAAAGTCCATCAAAAATAAAAATAAAATAAAAAGACATAGGGGGAGGTTTATCAAACTGGTCTAAAGTTGAATTGTCTTAGTTGCCCCTAGCAACCAATCAGATTCCACCTTTCATTTTTTAAAGAATCTGTGAAAAATGAAAGGTGGAATCTGGTTGCTAGGGGAAACTAAGACAATTCAACTTTACACCAGTTGGATAAATCTCCGCCATTGTGTGGTGGTGGCCTGGTTTTGGTTAAAAAAAGGACTGACCAAAATACTGTGTGTGAACATAGCCTTAATCACTAGGCAATGGACCTTAGAACTACTACCGAACATGCTGCGTCCTTAAGAAGCCGGCTAAGCTTTTTGCCAAGATATCTTAATGTCACACCCAAAGGACCGGCAAGGCACTAATACAGTTTACCTAAAGCAAACTAAATTCATGCATAAAGAATCTTAACTTGGGGAAAAAGATGTCTGGATTGTAAACGGAAAGGGAACAAAAATCTAATAAAGAAAATATGCTAATTCCCCTCTACAAGCTGGAAAATTAGTCCGCAGCCTGAAAGCTTTAATGCAAAAAAAAAAAAAAAAAAAAAAAAAAATTACAATTAGATTGGAAAAAAAACAAATTCATTTAGAATTACAATAGAACACAATAACATAATAAATGGAGTCTCTAGAAGTAGTGCATTAAATTAACAGTTACGACTTCAGGTTGTGGGAAATATTCAAATGAGGCAGCCGCGGGCCCGAGTTCAGAGACTCCGCTAGTGTGCAAATAACAATTGTGCGGGATTCAAAGGTTCGGAGGGAAAGTCTGCTTATTGCACCACTGTTTGTTATTTATAAGTTCATGTGGTATCAGGCACCGCAGACTCCCCCCCTCCCCGGCTCATGTAGCAGGTCCCCAGAACTTCTTTTATGTCTTGCTGCAGCTCAGCGCACGTACACAAATATCTTGTAGTTTTTTTTTTGTTGTTTTTTTTTTTTTGTTTCTGTTTTCTTAATGATTTGTTGTTTATGAAGCTTAGGCTGAAAACAGTATGTATGTGTTTGTAGAACTGTCCGTTTGGAATAAGTAAATGGACAGGGTAAGTGCTAACTGCCGGGAAAAGTTTTGTTTATTAAAAGTATACACACACAAAAAGTTGTATGACAACTAGAGATGAACGAGTATACTCATTCACGTAGACTTTTTGTGGTGCTCAATACTGCGTGGTACTTGTGTACAACAGCAAATGTTCTGCCCTCATGTTTGGCAACTTAAATCAGCCAATAAACATAAGGGGAAGGGGCTGGCACATCCTGCTATGCTGGATGTCATGATTGGCCAGCCGCATCAGGTGACCTGGGTGTATATAGAGCTAGGTCATCTGATGCTCGATCCACTTGCATTGTGTAAGCTAAGGGGGAAAGTTGCTGGGACAGAGGTAGTGTAAAGTCACAGGAAAAAACCCTGATATTGCATACAATATACCAGTATTATACAGTACACTAATACCGATAGTGGTACAGTATACTCATACTGGTATGTAGCTAGTATACGCAATTGTATACTGTGCTACAGTTTGTGTTATTGGAGTACGCAGTAGGAGTATTACCATTAATCCACAACTACCCAAATGTACTTTTTAGGGCTAGTAATATTCCTGTGTGACACAGAAACGCATCTGACATACAGTATAGTATACCAGTAGTAGATGGTCTACTCTGTTAGTGGTCCAGTATGCAGCCAATACAGCGGCCTGGGAGTCTTAGGGTACTATTACACGGAACGATAATCACCCGAATTGGCCCTATCCGGCCGATTATCATTCCGTGTAATAAACACAATGATCAGCCGACGATTGTTGTCATCGGTTGATCGTTGATATAGGTTCTGACCTATAGTTGTCGGCCACCGACTGCGCATCGCTACGTGTAATAGCGGCCAGTGGTTGACGATTTGCAAAATAAATACATTACCTATCCTCCTCTTCTCCCCGGGTCCCGCGCGCTGCAGCTTTAGAGTGGCCTGTCTTAGCTGACAGGCTGCTCAGCCAATCTTAGGCCGGGACCGCTGAGGCCGGTGATTTGCTGAGCGGCCTGTCCGTTAAGACAGGCCGCTATGAAGCTGCAGCATGCAGGACCCAGGGAGAAGAGGAGCAAGAGGAGCCCTGGACCTGGGATAGGTAAAGTATGCCAGTTTAGCAAGGGCTACAAGGACATTGGTAACGATGTCCATGCAGCCCTTGTTAAATGATTATCGGGCTGTGTAATAGGCCTAGTAAACGAGCGCTGATCTAGCAGATCGGCGCTCATTTACTGTTATTATCGGGCCCCCATCGACCCGTGTAATAGTACCCTTAGATGCATCCATACATGCCTTTTCTGCTGTTTCTGTCTGTGGCGTTTCCATCACTTTCTGAGGTTTTCAGGTGGCGCATACACCCTCCCCTTTGTCAAGTATGTAGCTCCTGAAGAAATGCTGTAATTTCCCATTGACTTTAATGGGATTTGTTACTCAATCGAGCATTCCAGTATTGAAAAATACTTGACATGAATAACAAGGTTTTGAGTACTTTAGTGCTCACTCATCTCTAGTAACAACCAATGCGACCATTGTGGCTTTGTATTGTTTTTTTGTTACTGTCATGGGTGGAATACACCTTTAATAAACCTGGTGGTTTAGAAAAGTGAAAGAGTTAATCCTTTTACTGTATTAGATTATCTGGGAAATTTCCATTAACCCACCAGGAAAAATAACTTTGACTTTATTATCATAGACCATCAAAAATACTGCTGTTAACCCCTTTACTCCTGAAAGTTGGTCGTCCATACATACAAAAATATTGTTCATTGTATTGGAACATTTTAATGATTATCTTCAGACTTTTCCTACTGTGCTCTATTACGACATGTCGAATACCAAAAGGGAAAGATCTGAGGCAAGGTTCCATGAAAAGCAGTAAAAATTACTTTTATCCTTTAAAGTTAGAGAAGTTTTTTTTTTTAAGGGTAACCCAGTTTAGATAATGTGTGATTATTGTCTGGAATTGCTTCCTTGAGTCGGGTCATGTGATCTCATTGAGACCCCCTTTGAAAATTACATGTGTTTCTGTGCTCTTAAAGGGGCCAACGGCTTGGACAAAACTTCCTATATGATCAAGCTGCATGGACTGTTCCATACAAACTGTCCTTGGGGGAGGAGGGGGCACTCCCATCAGCGTTACTTATGATTATACAGCTCCTGTCAAACTGTTATTATAGATGTGAAGACAGTTTGGCCGTCCCCACTGTATACTTATATATTTCTAGTTTATGATGCACCATGGGATAGCAGATTTTAAAGGAAGAGGACACAGTTTGCGATATGACAGAATGTCAGAATGGGGCTGATTGAAGGTCACATGACCCAGATTCAGAAAGGAAATGCGTGGTTACAGCAGAGCTGGGATGAAATAGATGACACTGCAGGAATAGTGGTGGTGAGTGTGCATTATAGGGAAAAACATTGCAGGAGTGGTTAACACGTGGATTCAATGATGTCTACCTTCTAAATGACCAGCGATCATAGATGTTATTCTGTCTCTTGATACCTTACAAAGAGTCATGTGACCAACCTTGGTGCTGCTGAGTGGCTAAGGGTGACGATACAATGTAGATAGCTATTGGTGCTTGTTCTACCAGCGTTTCCTCCTGATTCCTTCATACACATGTGTGCACTGCTTGCCAGAGCATGCAGGTGTTTTCATTGGGGAGATTAGCATCCGTCTCTGCCAGCAACGTCTGGAAGCGGCTTATCTTCTGGGACATAGCTGGCCGACTCTGCTGAAATCAATGAGTTTGGATGAGGCGAGCTCTTTGCAGCCCTCTTATACTGAAAGCACTTAAGTTGTGTTTTTGTTGGACAAAATAGTTGTCACTAATGCTGAAGGTAAGATATTACTGGGTTAAAAGGTTCCCTTTAATCTGTTAAACATTTTCAGGAAAAAGAACAAAAATCAGCAATAAGTTTCCAAGGCTCAGCTCCCATCTACGTTTGACGTATGTGTCCGGAGCAGCCCCAGTATACATACTATACATATACATGGGGGCTCAATCTCCCAATAGGCGCTATAAGAACGTCCTCTGGTATCTGTTGGCCAGGATGCGCTTCAGTTTTGCTGTATAAAATGGTGTAGTTGACTATATTTGTGTCACAGAGGCATCCCACAAAGAAACTTGATACTGTGTGGTGTACAGGGAAGCTGAACACTTATTGCCAGATTTCTCCACCGGTATAAATTCTTTTAACATGGGTGTAACTAGTGTCCTATGTGCCCAGTGCACATTATGGACTTTCCCCCTCCTATGTACTTATTGTATATTTGAATATGTTGGACTTTCCGACTGATGTTCCTGAAAAGTATTGTACTCTACCTCCACCCTGTGCCCCTGGGAAGCACCCTTACACCCCCACACTATAATTGTGCCCTTTCTGCCTCACATTATAATAAACCTCCTATTAATAGTGCCCCCCATTGCACCAACAAAAAAAAACACCTTTCCCCACTTGCCTCTCCACACTTACTGATGCCAAACATCTATTTGGTAACCCAGGATCTTCAACATGGTGTAAACAGGAGCTTGGGGTGTTGCGGTACCGCTGTGGCACTTGTCACAGGCCTGAGTGGTAGCTAGCTCTCCCTAGGTAATGAGACACACTATGAGAAGTGTTCCTATTTCTCCTTTCTACGGTGTGTTGGTGAAGGACACCAGTCCTTGCTTGCCAGGCAGGTTAGCATGGGAATAGGTCTGTAAATAGTCCGCCTTTAAGAGACTAAATTTCTGCTCTAGCAGATTGACTGAGGCTTGCTTTGTCTTTGCAATAGACAGAGAGGTGAGATCTGACTTTGATCACTTAAAGGAAGTTTAGAAAGTGGGGACAGGGCAGACTTCCTAGAGGGGCACTGTCAAAATCTTGTGGTTCTCTGCTGGAGAGGGTCCTGACAATTTTGCCTTGTTTGAGATGACTTTAAGACTGAGAGGAAAACCAGTACTCATGGTTGAGAATCCGTCTATGCTGTGATGAGTACCCATAGCGGCACATCTGGGAGTACATGGTACCAAAAGGAACACTGGTAGGAACCAACCATCGACGTTAGCCAAGAGGACTCGGCAATTTGCAAAGGGGCACTTCGGCAATATGCAACTTTTTAAACCTCTGACTTGACTAGGAACACTGCGGAATGCAAGACTTGACTGAAAACTTGACAAATTACCCTCTCAGTGTGGACAGGCTTGATCGCTCTGGCAGTAGTCGCACCTATGGTGACTTAGCCATCCATGCTAAGCAGGCAGGAACACAGGAACTGGAACAGACAGTACAGCAGCACAGGCATAGGCACTGGCCAGCGGCCAGGCCCCTGGAAGACTATGCTCTGGCTCTAACTACAGCTGGTACAGCATAACCAGGAACAATTGGACTAGGAGACTGGCAAGAACTAAGCTCCCCAGGTCTGCTCCAACCACCTTTTTATACTACAGGGACAGAGATGCCATTGGTGGAGAGAGGCCTGAATAAAGGTTTATACTGTGCCGCCCTGCACGTGTATATGTTCAGCAACAGTAACAAGAAGGATTGTGGGACACTACAGCTTTTCTCTCAGTCGTATATGGCCTGATGCAGTGATATCATTGTGTCACCTGTGTCAGCTGTTCTTCTTTACTTGTACAAACAGCGTCTACGTCCTGCCAGGCCACTCTGTCAGGCCTGGTCAGGAGTATAATCCCTGTGAACATAATTGTTATATCTCTGCACAGGAACCTAAAGGTGACATATACCACTGTATACCCATACAGAGGCATAAGTCTGAGGTGTGCATCAAAAAATCCTTACAACATATTCCTCTCGACTGAGAGTGGTATGGACATCCGGAACGCAAAGGACATTGACATTATAAAGAGGAACTATCAGCAGGTTAGATGAATCTGATAGCTGATAGCCCCCCTATTGCGCAGGAGATGCCAAGGAGGAAGGTATGTCTCTTACCTTCCTCCTTGGTGTGGTTTCTGTGATGTTAGGAGTTCAATCCTCAGTCTGGAGCACTGCTAGGAGCACTGCCCCACCCCCATCGAGGGAGCCGACCCTTCATTGATTATTATTAGAAGGAGTTGGCTCACTCTTTGGGGGGGGGGTGTCATTGCTCCAAGTGATGCTCCAGACCAAGGATAGAACTGAGGAGGAAGGTGGGAGACATATCTTCCTCATTGACATCCCGTGCACATTAGGGGACAATCAGCAAATTATTTGTCTAATCTGCTGATACTTCCCCTTTAACAGCCAACCTGCATATAAAGTGTAGTGAGTGCTGTTCTTGATGGAGGAGTCATAGGATCCTTAATATCCTAATATCCAAAGGCTGAGTCCATCCTCATTCCTTAAGTTAGGCAAAAGAATAAGTTTTTTATTTTTATTTTGGGGTGGTAGTCAGTGACTCATTACACTTGATATGCGAGAGCCAGAAATAATCTCTTTTGACAACTTAGTTAATGCAGAGATCAGAAACTCTACAAACATTTCACAAATGATTTTATGGCATCATCAACAAACCCAAACAAAATCATTGTGATTACAAACTATCCGGATGCCTGACTTCTCTCAGAATTCCCCCCCCCCCCCCCCCCCGCAGAAGATGGAATCCTCCGATCCAGCATTCATTACTTTCAATGTGTCACCGTCCGTGTTCTGAAATGACAGATTGTAGCGCACTAATACAGCGGATGGAAAAAAGCAAATATCTGGATAACTTATTTTCTTGATTTGCCTTTATTGTCCTCTTTTTTTTTTGTTTGCCAAACCTTACGATAATAGAATTAGCTTATCCTTTCCCCCCCTCTCTCTCTCTCTTTTATCAGTTTATGCATCAATACTCAGCAGCCACTGGCAACAGAATAAGACAGCTGTAAAAAAAAAAAAATGCAAAAAATTGGCAGTAGAAAAAAAAGGCAAAATAAAATACAAAATAAATAAAATAAAAAAATAAATTTTTTAAAATTAATATAACGTAATATAAAAAAAAGCAAAAAATAAGGGGAAAAAATTAAAACAGACGAGAAACTTCGAGACAATTTATCTTGCTGTTTACAGATAACAAGTCACTTTGTTTTTATGTGTTCAGTCTAGTATTCCATAATTTATTTGAAAGAAGATGAGAACTAATGTAGATAAATGATGAAATGTCAGGGGCTGACGCTCTTAAATGAAGCTATTATGGTCAAAGAGAAAACGTAAAACCTGCAACTCATTATAAAAGTGTTCTACTTGTCAGTTAAGTGAAAAGGCCTGAAATGATTTCCAGTTTATTTGTCATTGCAGTTATTAAAGCTGTCTTTTTGGTGCCATGAAAATGAATTGAAGACTTTATTCGAGGTAAATTTGTACTAAAGCTTTCAGATGTAGCTTATATGAACTCACTGAGGCAAGAAAACAGCTTAAAAGCTGAAATATTACAAGAAGGCGAGCGCTCCACTCTTGAAACGTGTAAAGATATAAAGTCTCGAGATCCGAGCGTAAATAACTTAGACGCTAATCTCTGGAGAGGAGCCGTTGCGGAGTTTGATTACTTCGGAGATCTGCCGCAACGTAGATGTTGCTGGGGGTCTCCGGGGGTAGGGAGATGGACAATCCTATAATTGACGTCATTGACCCTAATGTTTGAGGAGTAATGAAACCTCCTGTAATAATGCTGGGCCCATGCTATGCTGTTATTTTATGTAGACTCTATAGCAGGGATGTTGAGCCTTCGGGCCTCCAGCTGTTGCAAAACTACAATTCCCATCATGCCTGGACAGCCAAAGCAAAGATGGGAATTGTAGTTTTGCAACAGCTGGAGGGCCGAAGGCTCCCCATCCCCGCTCTATAGCATACGCAAATTGGCCACCCATAATGTCAAATATTTGAATTTTTAAATTCAAAAATTTTTTCTTTATTTTTGCTTTATACAGCATAGGCCCAGATTTATAAATGTCCAAAGCAACCAATCACAGCCCAGCTTTCAGTTACCCTCTTAAGGACCCATGACGTACACGTATGCGATAGAATCCAACATACATGAAGTCTGGCGACCCTATGAAGCGAGCTCAAGAGCTGAGCTCACTTTAAAGCATGTGGGGACCGTTTGCTATATGCAGCCAGGTCCTCACTGTTAATGATGGGCCACCCCGATAGCGTGGCCGCCCGCCCGCCATTAATTCCTGCAGTGCTGCCATCGCAGCACTTACATCAATGACAGGAGCTATGCTCCTGTCACTGACGGATCGGGTTCAGATCATTCTATCACCGATCTGACTGCTGGGAGAAAGATAAGGGTCCTCTGGCAGTCAGATTAGCGATCCATGTATAAAGTGTGCACAGGAAGGCTCTACGCAATGATTGCAGATAACACTGATCAATGCTATGCTATGGCATAGCAATGATCAGTACTAGAAAAGCAATGTAAAATGTTAAAGTCCCCTAAGGGGATATAAAAAGCATAAAAAAATAAATAAATAAAAAGAAGTTTTAAAAAACACCCCTTAGCCCCTCACCCAATAAAAAATTAAATCCTCCCCTTTTCCATTTTATAAATAAAACATATAAAAATAAATAAACATATTATGGCTATGTTCACACACCATTTTTTTTTAGTAAAGAACGGACGCTGATTGCAATTGCCTCAGCGTCCGTTCTTTACTGCAGGGGCGGCATTGCATTGAAGTCACCCATTGAAGTCGCCCGCTGTGTTCTCACATAGTTATTCTAATGCCCGATCTTTAGAACGGGCGTTAGATTAATGTGTCTGTCCATTATTTCCGGACGCTGTTCACTGATAAGCGTCCGCAAACATCAGCTGTTCACACAACGCAATGTGCAGAGCGGCCGCACATTGCATTGGAGTGAATGGCTAATTGATTTGCGGGTACAGGCGCCGGTGTCCGCAAATCAATTGCAAAAAATAACATGCCTGCAGCCGATACGGAGGTATCGCCTGCAGGAACGCCTCAGTGCCGCCGGTGGCTGGCTGTTCAACGTTGTGTGAATATAGCCTTAATACCATAGCGTGCATAATCATCCAATCTATTAAAGTAAAACAATAATGTTCCCGCACGGTGAACGGCATAAACAAAAACGGTAAAGAAAAAACACCAGGAGTGATTATTTTTACTACATTTTATTTAAAATAAAACTAACAAAACTGGATCAATACATCCGATCTAGACAAATATGGTACTAATTAAAATTAGAGATCATGGCGCAAAAAATGACACCCCATACAGCCGCGTTTGTGAAAAAATAAAAGTGCTATATAAGTTAAAAAGGGGCCATTGTAATCACATCTATTTGCAAAAAAAGTTTTACTGTTAATAAAAATAGTAAAACATTAAAAAAGCTATATAAACTGCATATCGCTGTATTCAGACTGACCTATAGAATAAAGATAAAAGATAAAGATAAACTCCTCCCAGCGTACACATGGCAAACACCTGCTCTGTAGATATTAAAAATGTAAATATAATTTATTTTTATTTTTTTTAGAAAAGTGAGGATCTTAGCAAACTATTTGATCAAACAGAGTGTACCATGTCGCCATGTTAAGGCATCCTCAGAGACACAGTCCCTACTCTAGCATTTTCACACTAGCAATGGCCTCTCCTGGGCTGCATAAGCCTCCTGCTAGAGTAGGGACCGTGTCTCTGAGAATGCCTTAACGTGGCGACATGGTACACTCTGTTTGATCAAATTGATTGCTAAGATCCTCACTTTTCTAAAAAACATTTTTTATATTTTAATTTTTAATATCTACAGAGCAGGTGTTTGCCGTGTGTACGCTGGGAGGAGTATATACGGTAGGCCCTTGCACCTGTGGGTTGCTGTTGCACCTTTTGTTTTTCTTCTGTACTTAAGCCACAAGCAGCGTGCAACCTGCAGTGTGAACATAGATGTGTTATAGATGTGCTGCTAAAATTTCCTTTTTTTTCTGTTGAATGTGTGGGGGGTGGCTACCTCCTGTTGGCCTGCACTCCACCCATGTCCCAAGGTTCCTATAAAAAGAGATCATTTGACTCCTATCTGCCCAGTTGTAGGCTTATTCAGTCCAGGGGAGGCCATTGCTAGTGTGAAAATGCTACAGTAGGGACCGTGTCTCTGAGGACGCCTTAACGTGGCGACATGGTACACTCTGGTACACTGAAATCGTTTGCTAAGATCCTCACTTTTCTAATAATTTTTTTTTTTATGTTTTCATTTTTAATATCTACAGAGCAGGTGTTTGCCGTGTGTACGCTGGGAGGAGGAAGAAAGTAGAGGCATTGCAGACCTGGGGCACAGACACTCACAGCCACGCCAGTATGTTACAGCGCTGCAGATTAAAAGATCATTGTTTGCTCTAACCAAGGCACTGAAGAAGTCACGTGATGTGACGATACACGTAGGGTGTGCAGTCCGGAGTCCCATGTCAGAGCCCTGGGTGATTTATACATGTGTTAGGTTATCTTTCATCTACCATTGTAATGATTCAGTGCCCAATATCTTTTTTTGTACTTAGGTATTGTTTGGCACATTGTTATTCTGAGAGGTGTCCGTATAGGGTGTTTAATGTTTGTTAATGAATTTGATATTTAATTACTTATTTATTGATGTAAGCACTTGCACTTTCTTGGTCACTGATCTCAGGTTGGATGGTATATGCCATGTGATCATGTAATTTACAGGGCTCTGTCTATTTATCCACTATTGGGACAACAGTGGGGGGGGGCATACATATATATATATATATATATATATATATATATATATATTTCCTTATGTCCTCCCATGTTGGTTTACCCGTATTGGGTTTTTAAGTGTTTCTAAATGTATGTCCTTTGCTGTTTGATACATGTACTTCAATAAAATTCAGATTGATTTTTGCTAATTCATGCTTTGTGGGTGCGCTATTTGTTTTTTCTCTGTTTCTTAAGTGATTGTTCTGTTGCTGGAACATGAGCAGCATCCCATTTGATTTCCCAGCTCCCACCCACTTTTGTATAGTAGCTAACCAAGGCATTGGGCACATCTTAAAAGACACGACCGGTAAGGATTTACTCTCATCAAACGGAGGTACTAGCGGTTTGGTGGGGTAGGTTAGTGGATACAGAGTCGCTTTAAAGGGCATAGTACATAATTAAATGTTATTTATGCCTACAATGAACAATGTAAAAAAATTGAACAACAATGCTGCCGCCTCCACTCCAAAATTGTGAATACAATTTAATCATTGATTTATAATTACTCAAAAATAGGTCTCCCTCATATGTGAATGAAAAAAATGGTAAAGCTTTTGGATAGGGATAGTCCGAACCTGCTGAGGTTCTGGTTCGAACGAACCCGGACTCTCGGCAATGATTGCCTCTGTCTTAAACCTCTGTGGAGAGGGTGGATACAGCCGGTGGACCGCCTGGAAAACCGGGATACAGCCACAGCCATAGGCTGTATCCCAGTTTTCCAGGCGGTCCTCCCGCTTTATCCACCCTCTCCACGGAGGTTTAAGACAGTGGGAATCATTGCCGAGAGTCTGGGTTCGTACGAACCTGAACCTTGGCAGGTTCGGACCATCCCTACTTTTGGAATGTGTTCATATAAAAAAAGAAAAACAAAAATAACATGAAAAGTAAAAATTGTTCCATTTTAAAAGGCAGATAAAGGATGTGAATTTAATTTTTGCATAAGATGAAATACTCTGACCCAACATTCATTACCGTATTTTCCGGCGTATAAGACGACATTTAAACCCTGAAAAGTCGGGGGTTAAAATCGGGGGTTATCTTATACGCCGGGTATGGTCGCCCCATACGGTGGGGGGGCTCAAAAATGGCCCCATCCCCATCGTATGGGGCGACCACTATAAAAAAACCAAACCTTTAACTCACCTAGGGTCCGTTCCCGGCCTCTGTGCGCCTCTCGTACCGTTCCCGGCACAGGCAGTGTGAAGTACACAACCTGCGCTGGGGACGGAGATCGCCAAACCTCTCCCGGGCAGCCGAGCATCTCATCAGAGAAGCTCGGAGATGCTCGGCTGCTGGAAGAGCTTCAGAAGAATGAGAGAGGTGTCGGAAGTTCCCAAAGCCTCGCTCATTCTCACACTGCCAGAGCCGGGAACAGTACGGGAGGCACGCTAAGGCCGGGAAAGTCAGGCAGGGGTTAACATTTACCGGCGTATAAGGCGAACCCCTGAAAATCTGCTTTAAAGTCAGGGATGGCTGAGTCATGTGGCTGAGAAATCTTTCTAAGGGTGCCTTCACACCTACCGAATCCGCAGCGGATCTCAATTCTGCGGATTCGCAGCGAGATCAGCTGCGGATCCAGTACCATTGATGCCTATGTTAGCACATACTCGCAGCGGGATTGACATCCAGCTGTGAGTATGTGCTTTAACCCCTGGCGCCCATAGCCCCGCCGCTCGCATCAGCCCCGCCAGCAGCATCTTCTGTCCCGGCCCCCCATAAGCACCGCCGCCCGCATCCTGCATCCCGCAGCCAAGAGCATACATTACCTGCTCCTCGCCGCGGCTGCAGTGAGGCTCCCAGTCCCGCTCAGCTAATCATTGTTGCCGTGCTGTGATCTGCTGAGCGGGACCGGAGCCGGGAGCCTCACTGAAGCCGCGCTGCCGAGCAGGTAATGTATGCTCTCAGCGGCGGCCTGCAGGATGCTGGGCTGATGCGAGCGGCGAGGCTGTGGGTGCCAGGGGGTTAAAGCACATACTCACAGCGGGATGTCAATCCCGCTGCGGGAATGTGCTAACATAGGCATCATGGTACTGGATCCGCAGCTGATCTTGCTGCGAATCCGCAGAAGTGAGATCCACTGCGGATCCGGTAGGTGTGAAGGCACCCTAAGGCTATGTTCACACTACGAAAGTTTCATAATGGAACTATGGAACTTAGGTAGTGCAGCCGTCTATTGAATCCTGGCTGAAGTGTATACACATAGTATACTCCGGCCAGTATCCCTAGTGGCTCCGCAAAGAGCTGACATGTCAGTTTTCTGCAGCCGCTATTCATTGAATAGCAGGCGCAGGAGACATGTCAGTGCACACAATGGAGCATGCGGCTCCGGCGATAGGGTTGGTACAGTGGTATAACACAGTGGTAGTGGTGATGGAATGACTATGGCTTGAAGTATTCATGGCACCTTGAAAGGTTATTATGGTAAGGTAAAGAATTGGTAAGGGGCTAATATAGGTAAAATAACAGCGGTCACAGGAATCTAATAATGGATATAAAAGCCGAAAACAAGCACCACAAACACCTCAAGAGCTCCGAGAACTGCGAGGAATGTTAAATGCATCTTAAGAAGTTAATGCCCTGCATCACCTAGCTTACCTTCTAGCTGGCAGCGGCCCTCCTGAGGAGACGGCTCCTGTGCTTACTGGGGGAAGCAAATCTCCTGACCTACATTCCCATTATCCAAAACAGACATTTACCCCATAACGCTAATCTGGTATGTATGTGGAAGCATGTGACTGCCTTATTATAGGGAGAAGACGCATATATAATATATCATATACTACTGTCTGTTCAATATCTATCTATCTATCTATCTATCTATCTATCTATGTATCTTCTATCTATCTATCTATCTATCTATCTATCTATCTATCTATCTATCTATCTTTCTCCTATCTATCTATCTACTATATATCTATCATCTATCTATCTATCTATCTATCTATCTCCTATCTATCTATCTCCTATCTATCTATCTTCTATCTATCTATCTCCTATCTATCTATCTATCTATCTATCTATCTATCTATCTATCTATCTATCTATCTCCTATCTATATCCTATCTATCTATCTATCTATCTATCTATCTATCTATCTTCTATCTATCTATCTATCTATCTATCTATCTATCTATCTCCTATCTATCTATATATCTATCTTCTATCTATCTATCTATCTATCTATCTGTCTGTCTGTCTGTCTGTCTGTCTGTCTGTCTATCTATCTATCTATCTATCTATCTATCTATCTATCTATCTCTCTATACACCTTCCATACTCTCACACTGCACACAGTGGATGTGTATCTCCGACCCATGTACATGTATTACTGCCGAGCACCTTGACTGACAGGATTATTTGTTGTACAGAATGACAAAGTACCAGGACACTAAGTAGGTCAGAGGAAGCCGTCAGTCATGTCCGTCGGTGCCTGCAGTCACACTGAGCGCCTCTCGCAGCGATCACCTGAGCGCTGTCCCATCACAGGAGGTTACTGTCACTCCGCCTGACTGCCGGCTGCCCGATTACTGACACATCAGGCTCCCACGCTCAGCAGTCACAGCTTCTCTCTATACCACGTGACAAGACACTATGCTGGGATTTGTAGTTCTACAGCAGCTAGAGAGTAACCATATAATGAATCCTATATATCAGTGTATACCATATTACAGCTCTATTCAGTGACCCGGCTATTCACAGTCTATAACATTGCTACACCACAGTGTGTCAGTCCTCACTGTAATACTAGGATTCTATTCATGAACCAATAACCTCAGTGTGAACCATGCTTGATACTCTCAAGGGGATTATGGTAGGTTATAATAATAAATACAAGTGATTGGAATGTTCTAGATGCTGGAATATAAAGTCTATCTGTTAGGTCCTTGCAGCGGTTCTTCTGCTCCTATACATTCCTATAATAAAGTCTTGATGTGTCTGATGTGATGGGTCCTGGAAGCATCGCCGAGGTCCCCAGTCATGTCATATCACCTTTATTACGCTGGCTGGATCAGGTTAGGCTTCTGGCTCCTGTCCAGGTTTGCGATAGGAAAACATACGTGGGCTTCAGGCAAGAGGTATTAGCGGAGACTGTATAGAGTTACTATTATACTGGAGAGTATAGAGAGTTACTATTATACTGGAGAGTGTAGAGAGTTACTATTATAGTGGAGAGTATAGAGAGTTACTATTATACTGGAGAGTGTAGAGAGTTACTATTATACTGGAGAGTATAGAGAGTTACTATTATACTGGAGAGTGTAGAGAGTTACTATTATAGTGGAGAGTGTAGAGAGTTACTATTATAGTGGAGATTGTAGAGAGTTACTATTATAGTGGAGATTGTATAGAGTTACTATTTTACTGGAGAGTATAGAGAGTTACTATTATACTGGAGAGTGTAGAGAGTTACTATTATAGTGGAGAGTGTAGAGAGTTACTATTATAGTGGAGAGTGGAGAGAGTTACTATTATAGTGGAGAGTGGAGAGAGTTACTATTAGAGTGGAGAGTGTATAGAGTTACTATTATAGTGGATAGTGTATAGAGTTAGTATTATACTGGAGAGTGGAGAGAGTTACTATTATAGTGGAGAGTGTAGAGAGTTACTATTATAACGGAGAGTGTAGAGAGTTACTATTATAGCGGAGAGTGTAGAGAGTTACTATTATAGCGGAGAGTGTAGAGAGTTACTATTATAGCGGAGAGTGTATAGAGTTACTATTATAGCGGAGAGTGTATAGAGTTACTATTATACTGGAGAGTATAGAGAGTTACTATTATAGTGGAGAGTGTAGAGAGTTACTATTATAGTGGAGATTGTATACAGTTACTATTATAGCGGAGAGTGTATAGAGTTACTATTATAGCAGAGAGTGTAGAGAGTTACTATTATAGTGGAGAGTGTATAGAGTTACTATTATAGTGGAGAGTGTAGAGAGTTACTATTATAGCAGAGAGTGTAGAGAGTTACTATTATAGTGGAGATTGTATAGAGTTACTATTATAGTGGAGATTGTATAGAGTTACTATTATACTGGAGAGAGTTACTATTATACTGGAGAGTATAGAGAGTTACTATTATACTGGAGAGTGTATAGAGTTACTATTATACTGGAGAGAGTTACTATTATACTGGAGAGAGTTACTATTATACTGGAGAGTGTAGAGAGTTACTATTATAGTGGAGATTGTATAGAGTTACTATTATAGCGGAGAGTGTAGAGAGTTACTATTATAGAGGAGATTGCATAGAGTTACTATTATAGTGAAGAGTGTATAGAGTTACTATTAGGCCATGTTCACATGGCATAAGAGACCGGCCGCTTCATGACCCGGCTCGGTCACAGAGCAGCCGGTCTCTGAAAAGATCATCCCATGATATCTTCGTCTGCAGGGCTCTGATGCCGGCGCATCCGAGTGCGCTGGCATCAGAACCCTCCACAACAAACTATGAAGCAAGTGGCTGGAGCCGCTCGCTTCAATGTGCAATGAATAGCGGCCACAGAACACTGACATGTCAGTTCTTTGTGGCGCCGCAAGGGATCCCGGACAGAGTGTATGCTATGTGCATACGCTCCGGCCGGGATCCCATAGAAGGCAAGTCAACATATGTTTTCATACAAAGTACGGCCGTTGTTGCGGATAGCAACAACGGCCGTACTTCTACGAAAACATACATTGTTAAACAACAGAGTATAGAGTAGCGCTCATTCAGTGGAAAGCAACTAAATGTAACTCACCCTTTGACCGTGGCTAACAGTATATCAACCACCCCACCATAAAAAAGTGTTGTGGACGGATAAATCCAAGTTTGAGGTGTTTGGATCACAAAGAAGAACGTTTGTGAGACGCAGAAGAAATGAAAAGATGCTGGAAGAATGCCTGACGCCATCTGTTAAGCATGGTGGAGGTAATGTGATGGTCTGGGGTTGCTTTGGTGCTGGTAAGGTGGGAGATTTGTACAGGGTAAAAGGGATTGTGAATAAGGAAGGCCATCACTCTGCACCGCCATGCCATACCCAGTGGACAGCGCTTGGTTGGAGCCAATTTCATCCTACAACAGGACAATGACCCTAAACACCTCCAAATTGTGCAAGAACTATTTACAGCAGAAGCAGCAGCTGGTATTCTATCATAGGTAATGGAGTGGCCAGCGCAGTCACCAGATCACCACCCCATTGAGCTGTTGTGGGAGCAGCTTGACCGTATGGTACGCCAGAAGTGCCCATCCAACCAATCCAACTTGTGGGAGCTGCTTCTAGAAGCGTGGGGGGCAATTTCTCCAGCTTACCCCAACAGATTAATAGCTAGAATGCCAAAGGTGTGCAATGCTGGAATTGCTGCAAAAGGAGGATTCTATGACGAAAGCAAAGTGTGATGTAAGAACAATGTTATTTCACATACAAATCATTATTTCTAACCTTGTCAATGTCTTGACTCTATTTTCTATTCACTTCATAACATATGGTGGTGAATAAGTGCGACTTTTCATGGAAAACACTAAATAGTTTGGGTGACCCCAAACTTTTGAACGGTAGTGTAGATAGCAATGAATAACAAAAAAGTGAAGAATATCAATCCACTTACTCCACTTGGGGGTCGTTAGATGCCAATACCAAACCCCCTCCAGGATAGTGGTATTCCACAGTCAAGACAAGCGGGGTATCCAGTTATGGTTTTTATTCCAGGCAACGCGTTTCAGTGATGTAAACACCTTTATCAAGCCTAACAGTACAGGTAACAACAACACTATATATATAGGAATGTGAAATAAGTTCTTACTTACACCTGTGTTACAGTCCACGGGATCCATCATGTGGCGCTTCCATTCCGGAACTAAACCGGAAGTGTCGCCAGACTCAAAGGGATACCTCATTGTGCGCTCCACGGTGCGTGTCACCCTGGAACGCAACGTAGACTCAAAGAGATTGCGTAATCGTGCGTTCCACAGTGCGTATCACATAGAAGCGCACTGCGCAAGGGGTATATAATGGAATTTACGATCTACAATGAGAAATCATAAAAGTACAAATGGTATATATAAAAAGGTCTAGCTATAACGCATCTCTCTCTCTATATATACGTAAATAAAGTGCATAGTGTTACAAACATATAACAATCAAAACATACGTTGTGTGAACATAGCCTTATAGTGAAGATTATATAAAGTTACTATTATCGTGGAGAGTGTAGAGAGCTATTCTTATGGTAGAGAGTGTTTTGAGAGTTACTATTATAGTGGAGATTATATATAATTATTATTATAGTGGAAACGACTGTATGACAATAAAATAATTAAAAAAATATATTATTATAGTGGAGAGTGTAGAGAGTTACTATTATAGTGGAGGGTGTGTAGAGTTACTATTAGGTTATGTTCACACTATGTAAAAGTACTTCTGTACTTTGTACGCCTAGGCACGCTGCAGGTTCTTTGTGGGATCCCATCATTTAATCTCCGGCTGGGATCCTATACGGCGCCGCAAAAAACTGATATGTCAGTTTTCTGGGGCCGCAATTCAGTGAATTGAGGCCGCAGAAAGCTCCGGCCGCTTGCTTCATTGTGTGCTATGAGGGTTCTGATGCGGGCGCACGCTGATGGGCCCGCATCAGAACACTGCGGCCCGAAAGATCATTCGGCCAATACTGCAGTACCGGCCGAGATGATCTTTGTAGGGACCGGCTGCTCCGTGACCCGGCCGGTCCAATACGCCATGTAAACATGGCCTTATAGTGGAGAGTGTATAGAGTTGCTATTATAGTGGCGATTGTATGGAGTTGGTATTATAGTGGCGATTGTATAGAGTTGCTATTATAGTGGAGACTGTATAGAGTTACTATTATACTGGAGACTGTATAGAGTTGCTATCATAGTGAAGATTATATAGCGTTACTATTCATGAACATTATTTCCAGCCTTTGGTAAAGCTTAGAGTAGAGTAGAGCAGCGTAGAGGAGAGGAGTTTGTTAAAGGAGTCCCAACCCAATGTAGTACTGTGCTCTGCCAGAACTTGACAGAATACTTAAGAGTGAGAGATACTTGTACCCGTGTATAGACTATAGTCTGACCACCTTCTGCCCTACAGTGTCGAGCTTCCCATCCTAATAGGGTGATACAAGTCTGAGCAGTGGTTATCTGGGTGAAGCTAAGCTCTGGTAGTTTTGTCCTATCCAGGCTAGTTCCTCTTGTATTCAGGATACTGCCCAGCACCTTTTAGACTGGTTCTCGCTGTGGGCTAAGATGATCACCGACTCTTCTCCTTTTCTCCCACTGCATAATAGATATAGTAGGAATATTGAAAGAATAGAGTGTCTCTGGTTGTTTCTGCATACACGTGTCTTAACCAACTCACACAACACACTGTCTGAACTGAACTACACTTGTCCTGGAAAAAAGGGTCCTGGCAGAGCCAGGCCCTGGCTTGGCCACAGCAGGGATGTCTGCTCTGTGTGTCCTTCTCCCATGAGAATCTTTTTAAGACTGATGCTACACCTCTTCCCACCAAGTAACTTCCTACACAGGCTATGTAAGGGATTCTTTGAGTGGTGGACAGGAATGTGTGCAAAGAAAAGAAGAAGAGTGATAGACTAGAAAGAAAAGCACATGGCACACATAAAACAGTAACCCTTTATTGGCTTCAGCTGTGAAATACATAAGAGCATACATGTAAAACACTGACATCTTGTGGTGAAACTCTAAAATACTTTCATCACCACTTAACCTGAAGTAAGAAGCTTTTGCGACAGGTGTATCAGAGAAAGAACACCCATGGTGGGACACCACATCTTGCTTCTCTGGCTCCCGGTTTCCTGGTGTCCCGCTCAGCCGATCAGTGCACTTTCCTGCCATACCCACTGATTGGCTGAGTGGGACGTTAGAGTGCCGGGAGCCAGAAAAGCAAGTCAGACTTTCTAGGTGGGAGATTAAGGATATTGTAAAGGGGCCATTATTTCCTGACCTGCCCTATGTAATAAATGGGGCATTTAGGGTCTCTGGACCTCCCCCAGTGCACTGGAGCACCTCATTAGCATAACATTTTTTTTGTCTACATTTCCAGAATGCCACAACAGATTTGAAAACGGAAATCTGCATTTTAATCAGGGTGTCATGGGCAACAAGTGCATGCCAACAGGTAAGTATGCATGGTCGTGATAATAGATTTGCTTTAAGCCTCTTAAAGGGGTAGTTCACAGAAAAAAAAATCTTTCAAATCAACTGGTGCCAGAAATTGACAGAGATTTACATTTTACATCTATTAAAAAAAATCTTAAAATAATATTATAGGGATATTCTGTAGAAAAATAATTGTTATACAGTTTTGTATATAAGTTGCATTAAAATTTTTCTTACTTCTTATTACTTCCAGTACTTTTTAGGTGCTGAAATGGTGTATTCTCTCTGGTCTGACACAGTGCTCCCTGCTGCCACCTCTGTCCATGTCAGGAACTGTCCAGAGCAATAGCAAATCCCTACAGAAAACCTCTCCTGCTCTAATGCACCACTTCCTGCATGACATACAGCAGCTAATAAGTACTGAAAGACTTGAGATTTTTTATTAGAATAGAATGCAATAAAATTTACAAATTTCTGTCTGAAAGAAAGATTTTTTTTTATTTTTGTGAACTACCCCTTTAAGTTTTCCCATTGTACTGAATAGTTCCATGTCCTTGGCCATTGGTGTAAGTTTATTAGTGGTGCTGGGTTTGCAGTTGCACCTGATCCCTGGAGCCAGAGACGGCCCAACCACACTAGTGTGACAACTGTTATGTGATGGCGTGGACGCCTTACTACTGATTTGTCATACAAGGCTCCAGGCGTAATGGAAGTCCAAATGAACTGGGCTTCCTACTACATTCTCTCCCATACATTGACTATAAAGGATTACCGGTTCTATGGCATTACCCCAGACCTAAGCTGACAAGTATAAAGTAGTAGCTATTATATTTTCTGGGGAGCTTGAGGTCTGAACCATTTATTTCTTCCATTGACACTCATCACTGCAATTCCTTAAAGTCCCCAAGCTTCTCATATGGATCCCAGAAGGGCAGCCATCATGGTATAGGCTATACGATGACAGATGGGATACAATGTATCATGTGATGGATGGCGCTGGAGCCGTACTACTTAATCCTTCTCTTCTAATAGCTGCATTATCATCGAGATTTATGAGAATGTCACCGTCGTCTTCCTCGCCCCATTCATAGGTTTTTAAAACTTCAGCTGCAAAAACATGCATCAGCCCCATTAATTCTAATTACCGCGGTTCATCTTCTCATCTTCTCTGCAGTTCTGCTCTCCGGAACCTTTCAGTGCAAATTAACGCACCCAAAAAAAAAAAAAGTGTATTCATTAATATTTGTAGCTTTTAATTTTTGCAGGAGTGTGTTGTGTGGAAGCAGCTGGCAGCACAGGACCGGCTCTGCTGAATCTTTGCCAAACAAGGGCAGATGCAATTTTGTTATCTCTTGCTTAGTCATTTACGCAAATTAATTTCAACAATTAGCCTTTTACTGGTCCTTCATGAATCATGCAAAAGGGATCTGCGAAAAAAGTTACAAGACAGGAAAGAATCGGTTAACACTGTAAATGGCGGAGGAAGTGCAGTCTATGTGTAATTAATCACCTAATGTCCCTGAAGTTACTGCTAATGGGGGTTTATTGTTCATATCATCTATAAATCATCTGTTTATCTATGGACTTCTATCTATCTATTTATCTATGTATCTATGTATGTATCTATCTATCTATCTATCTATCTATCTATCTATCTATCTATCTATCTATCTATCTCCTATCTATCTATCTATCTATTATTTATCTATCTATCTATCTATCTATCTATCTATCTATCTCCTATCTATCTATCTATCTATCTATCTATTTCTATTTTTTACACATAGTTGGATAATACATTTGTTCTCATTGTCTACCCTGAACCAGATCAATAATGCAGACAAGAAAACACATCCCCCGCTCACTTCTCAATTAATGTGAAGTACCTTAATAATTAAAGTGCCCAGACTCGGTAATGTAGTCAAAACGGCTTCGGCTCCTCTCATTCCTGCGCATTGTTAATCAAGGCCCAGACAAGTATATAACAAACATAGGCGACCCCAGCCGCACACTGAGCTATAATCTCATCCTAGATTGAAGTAGCTAGGTCATCTCACAAGTGTCTATCAACAGGCGGATACATGAAGCCACCGCCGCCTAATGAGGCTTTACCTGAAAAATCAAATTAATTAACTAGAATTAGACAAAGTTCCGTCTGAAGCCGGCCTGAGCTCATTATAAAATCCAGATATTTAAGAAATCTTTTTTTTTTTTTCTTTTCCTTCCTTCATGCAATCTGGTTTCTTCCGCTGTAACCATCTGTAATAAAGGAAGGTTTACAATATGGCACATTTTCCCAACCTGCTTTTGGTGGCATGCGACAGATGGGACACATTGGATGAACATCTCCCATCTGTCGGGTTGTTAACCTGGTGAGGGTATGGCACAGTTTGGTGAATAAAAAGGACACATGGTGATTCTTACACTATGGATGGGGATTCCAGCTCCTTCTATGACGACAGATGTATCTCACGGGGGGTGTAAGTATTATATGGAGAACCTAGGTGCCTCTACAGTTATCTCTCCTCATTGCTGACCGAATCTATGAGAAGGGAAAAACAGTATATGTTATCCCTAAAATTAAAATTTTTGCACCCAGTCACCTAAACGGCTGTATGTGGGGGCTCCTAGTCTATGACCATTGTATCTCAGTGTCTATTGATGGCTGTGATCAGCTGATCATAGAAACGCTCAAAGATAGGCTGCAAAGCCAGCCATATATTTTTATTGCAGTGGCCACTACAGGAGAAATGGGGTATTACAAGTCATTCATATGGTGGATGGCCAATAAAGAGTAAAATCTCTGTATGGCTCTCCTATTTTCTAATACAGGGGGGTCCTGAATAAGGGTCTCCTATCTGATAAAAATGTTCCCTGATATGGTATAAGTTAAAGGATTATACGGTTAGGTAAAATTCAAGTTGAATCATTCCTCACCTCCAATTTGTTCCAAACTTGTTATTACTTTTTTAGTCTCCTTCCCCCAGTTCTGAGCTGCTGCTTTCTTCTGGAGACTCAGAAAACTGTGTGTGAGCTGTTCTGCTCCCCCCCCCCCCCTTCTGAGACGGCTCATATAAACAGCATACCTGGCCGGCTGTTTCTGCACACTGTGATGCTGGGAGTGTTTATTACAGTAAACTTGACCTTAGATTAACCCTCCCAGCATTACAGAGTGCAGAAACAGCCGGCCGAGGATGCTGTGTTCATGAGCCAACTCGGAAGGGAGGGGGGAAGAAGGAGTTCAGAGTGGAGATGGGGTGAACAGCTCACACACAGTAACCCCTTTAAGCAGTTTTCATGATAAGACAACCCACTTAAAGGAGAAATCCGGCAAAATTTTTTATTAAAGTATTGCTACCCCAAAGTTATGCAAATCAGCAATATACACTTATTATGGGAAATGCTTATAAAGTGCTTTTTCCCTGCACTTACTACTGCATCAGGGCTTCACTTCCTGGATAACATGGTGATGTCACTTCTTGGATAACATGGTGATGTCACTTCCTGGATAACATGGTGATGTCACTTCCTGGATAAAATGGTGATGTCACTTCCTGGATAAAATGGTGATGTCACAACCCGACTCCCAGAGCTGTGCGGGCTTTGGCTGCTGGAGAGGATGATGGCAGGGGGACACTGAGGGACACAGGGCACTGGAGGGACACTGAGCATCCCTCTGCCATCATCCTCTCCAGCAGCCACAGCCCGCACAGCTCTGGGAGTCGGGTTGTGACGTCACCATGTTATCCAGGAAGTGACATCACCATGTTATCCAGGAAGTGACATCACCATGTTATCCAGGAAGTGAAGCCTTGATGCAGTAGTAAGTGCAGGGAAAAAAACACTTTATAAGCATTTCCCGTAATAAGTGTATATTGGGGATTTGTATAACTTTTGGGGGGCAATACAATACTTTAATAAAAATTTTTACCAGACTTCTCCTTTAATGTGAATATGATGCTTACTTACTTCTTCACAACTAAAAGAAAACCGAGTTATACAGGATCTTTTCCCATAATGTTACATATTATTCTGCTCCATAACATGATGGCGGTAGGTTAAGCACTATTGATGATGACAGGTTACGTTACATGTACATTCCCTGTAATCTTTTCTCGCCATTACACTTTTAGCTGAGAACATTTATTCTGGCATCTCCTCCACTTCACTGGGGGTACTGTCCCTTTAATTCCGTGTTGTGCTGATTGAGATCGCATTGTCCATCAGGCATCTACTGTCAGATTAGCATTTCTATTCAGTCCCTGATATTTTAATGTCAGGACTGTGGGGGGCCCGAGGAGAGGTGCTCAGCTAATCAAGGCATTAGATTGCTTTAATATGCATTGTTTTTCTGTCGTATCAAGTGTCTGAATATCAAGATGGAGAAGAAATCACACAAGAAGATAAAAGAGGAAAATTATACAAACTGGAAACTCAGAGAAACAAACTTCTGAGGCAAATACAGTCTGCGGAGGAATAAAAAGCGTCTGCTATATAACCTGAGGAGGAGAAGAAGGGACCATATCAGTCCAGATCATTCCCATATACATCTACATATACCGACTGTATCCTAGAGAGAACTCATAGAAGGAGCTGCCAGGGGTGAAAGGGGAACTTTGTCACTGAAAATGCATTCTATGGCTATGTTCACACTACGTAAAACTAGGGCCGTTGTTGCCGATGGCAACAACGGCCGTAGTTTTTGCGCAGCGGAACACAGCCTATTAAGCAATGGGATCCCGGCCGGAGCGTACACACATCGTATACGCTCCGGCCGGGATCTGTGCGGCCCCGCAAATAACTGACAGGTCAGTTTTCTGCGGCCGGAATTCAGTGAATTCCGGCCGCAGAAAGACCTGTCAGTTCACACAGTGAAGCAATCGGCTCCGGCCGCTCGCTTCACTGTGTACTATGGTAAGCTCTCAGACCTCTGCTTCTGGAAAGATCACTTAAGTACCGGCCGAGATGATACGGCCATAGACCCGCCGTTCCGTGACCCGGCCGGGGTCACGGAACAGCCGGTCTCATACGTAGTGTGAACATAGCCTATAGATAGATAGATAGATAGATAGATAGATAGATAGGGGATGGGTAGATAGATAGATAGATAGATAGATAGACAGACAGACAGACAGACAGACAGACAGACAGACAGACAGATAGATAGATAGATAGATAGATAGATAGATAGATAGGAAATAGAAAGATAATAGATAGGAGATAGATAGATGGATAGATAGATAGATAGATAGATAGATAGATAGATAGATAGATAGATGGATAGATAGATAATAGATAGATAGATAGATAGATAGATAGATAATAGATAGATAGATAGATAGATAGATAGATAGATAGATAGATAGATAGTATACTTACACTGATAGATAGGAGATAGATAGATAGATAGATAGAGAGATAGAGAGATAGGAGATAGATAGATAGGAGATAGATAGATAGATAGATAGATAGATAGATAGATAGTATACTTACACTGATAGATAGGAGATAGATAGATAGATAGATAGTATACTTACACTGATAGATAGGAGATAGATAGATAGATAGATAGATAGATAGATAGATAGATAGATAGATAGATAATAGATAGATAGATAGATAGATAGTATACTTACACTGATAGATAGGAGATAGATAGATAGATAGATAATAGATAGATAGATAGATAGATAGATAGATAGATATAGATAGATAGATAGATAGATAGATAGATAGATAGATAGATAGGAGATAGATAGATAGATAGATAGATATAGATAGATAGATAGATAGATAGATAGATAGATAGATAGATAGATAGATAGATAGATAATAGATAGATAGATAGATAGATATAGATAGATAGATAGATAGATAGATAGGAGATAGATAGATAGATAATAAATAGATAGATAGATAGGAGATAGATAGATATAGATAGATAGATAGATAGATATATAGAAGATAGATAGATAGGAGATAGATAGATAGATAGGAGATAGATAGATATAGATAGATAGATAGATAGATAGATAGATAGATAGATAGGTACTGTAGATAGATCTTATCGGATCCATCTTGAATGTGTTAGTAAAGTTTTGGTGTCCTGTGTCCTTCTCCTATGTGATGTATAAGTCACCGAGCTCTGGACGGCTGCAGACGGGAAGGAGATATAAGATCATGGCTGTTGGCAGAAACGCAGGGTGACAGCGCACTGGCAGGATCTGCTGATGTTCTCGATTATTCCTGACATTTTCTTTGCATGATCTTTCTGCTAACACGCTGCGAGTTGACTACTGCATGAGGCTCAGGACACGGCTGCTACCTGACCCTAGGCTTGTGGCATGAGGATGATGAAGTCGAGGCTTGGTATCAGGTGGTGTTGTGCAGCAGCCACAGGCTCTGGGCGACCAATCTGTCTTTCTCAGTCTGCGGCCGGCGCTGGTGAATCAATGTGTCGGCAGAGTTTTCTAGGACAATAATAATTCAGAAAAATACTGAAGATGAAGGCGCGTGTCCTGTTAGATTTAACCGCAGCTGAAATGGTTCTATTGAAGGACTGGATGTATAGTATACGCCACGGGTCCTGATGTCCGCCGTGACAGCTCTTTAGTCTTTTATTGGTCATTTTAGAACAGCTCTCTTTGTGATACGGAAAGATGTGACGTGACGTTTACGCTACAGCCTTAAAGGGGTTGTTCACCATTTTTTGTTTCTCTTTCAAATCAACTAGTGCCAGAGATTTGTAATTTACTTCTATAAAAAAATCTTGTCTTCCAGTTCTTATCAGCTGCTGTATGTCCTTCATGAAGTGGTGTATTTTTTCCAATCCGGAAAGCAGGAGAGGATTTCTATGGGGATTTGCTACTGCTCTGGACAGTTCCGGACATGGACAGAGGTGGCAGCAGAGAGCACTGTGTCAGACTGGAAAGAATACACCACTTCCTTCAGGTGATACAGCAGCTAACTACTGGAAGACTCAAGATTTTTTAATAGAAGTAAAATACAAATCTCTGGCACTTTCTGGCACCAGCTGATTTGAAAGATTTTTTTTTTTTTTGGTGCAAAGTCCCTTTAAAGGTCAGCTCCATGTTCTGAGTAGTTGTATGAGGATACATTACACATTCTCTGCACAAAGCATTACACTGATTTAATAACTTTCAACACCTTTTGTTTATATTATTATTATTATTATTATTATTATTATTATCCATCATTCTTTACTGATTGTCTTCTATTATATCTTTATAGCTTTAGAGTTCCAAATCTTCTTGGACGTATTGTTAAATGATAAAATTAAGATTTCCAACAGCCACCACTAGATGGAGCTCACAAGCCTAATGTATACAGCTTATACATTGAACTCAATAATAAAAAAGTATAAGACGCATTCCTAGGCTCTGAGTAAGGCAAAACAATTTTTAATGATTAAAGATCGCAAACGAGATAGTTTATTGTTAACCTGAAATCGTTCACGAACTATATTCGTTAGTTATGATTAGAGATGAGCGAAGCGAATCCTACGAATTCCGATTCACAGCGAATCGGGCGTTTAATTAGCTTAGCAAATTTGCTAATCTTGGCGGCCACAATAGCGAATGCACATATTAGCTCATACTTACACAGTTGCTAACATTACGCAGTTGCGTACATCACGAGAGAAATGTTCGCATGTTCGAAAAGGATTGTTATAACCATTGCGATCATCGAACAAATTGTTCGTATCGGCAAACACAAACAATTAGTGGCAAGTTATTACAAACATACGAACATTTACGAACATGTTAGCTCCCCACTATTTTTAATGAAATTTGTTTGCATGCAATTAGCGAATATTCGTGAATTCGTGCGAATATTAGCGAACTTCGCGAAACAAATTCCTGATTGATTCACTCATCTCTAGTTATGATCGTTACTACAACCATTTACTATATCTGATTCTAGCAAAAGGAGCGATGTGGAATTACACTGAACGAATGCAGAATGAGGCTATGTTCCCACTCTGTATGACACCAGCTGTTCCATGACCTGGCCGGGTCATGGAACGGCCGGTGGCAGAAAAGATCATCCCGGCCGGTACTGCAGTACCGCAGAATTCATTGCCGCAGAATTCGGATGAGGGCGCATCCGCGCGCGCCCGCATTTGAATTCCCTGCTGTTCACAAAGGAGCGTGCCGCCAGAGCCGCATGCTCCATTATGTGAATTGACATGTAAGTTTCTTGCGGCGCCGCTAGGGATCCCAGCCGGAGTGTATACTATGGGGGAGATTTATCAAACATGGTGTAAAGTGAAACTGGCTCAGTTGCCCCTAGCAACCAATCAGATTCCACCTTTCATTTTCCAAAGAGTCTGTGAGGGATGAAAGGTGGAATCTGGTTGGTTGCTAGGGGCAACTGCGCCAGTTTCACTTTACACCATGTTTGATAAATCTCCCCCATTGTGTATACACTCCGGCCGGGATTCCTTAGAAGGTACCACTACGTAACTTCTGTAATAATCACAGCCGTTGTATCAACGGCCGTGATTACTATGAAACTTACGCAGTGGGAACATGGCCTTACAGCGAATGAATGTTAAATTATAGCAAATGATTAATGATGATATTGGTGTCAGCATCAAGCCAACGATGAACGATTTCTCGATGGTCATTGAATTGTTGCCTGCATTTACATGAAATGATTATCGTTTAAATTTGAGCGATATACCCATAATTCACACGATATTTGATAATTCACTCGATAATAGGGTTCTAAGGGCTGTTGGAGGCTTCTAAGATTGGTTGGGATCCCAGTCATCAGACGCCAGAGTATAGAGATAATCCCAGCAATGTACCGATGTCCTTGTTGATTATATAGCTCTTGCATATGGTGTAGCACTATATCTTGATAATTCAAACACACTCCACATCCAGTTCCTTAAAAGCTAGTCATCCTATGTGACCATACAAACTCCACCTGAGCCGCAGTGCTACATACAGCCCTCTATTGAACTCAATGGTAAATCAGTCTACAGAGAGCTCCCCCTAATGGTGGCTGCAGGAAGCCTAAACTTGAGTTTTTCCCTTATGGCAGGGTGCAGGGGTTTGGTGCCCTGTTTCTAGGAATTTGAACTCCAACCATTATAAAGGTATACTATGAAAATATTCTGCACAGAATTATTAATCATGTCTTGTAATTTGGAATGAAGAACCATAGGACCATATATTTTTGTTATTGTGTCCCTGCATTCAGTGTAGCTGGGTGAGGCTCTGCTTTTTTGTATTCCTTTTTTTGTATTCCTGCTTAGAAGTACTTGGAGAAACATACAACATATGATCCATCCACTTTTATTCACTTTTGTGTATTGTTTTAAATTTTTTAAAAACATTTTTATGTAAAAAGTTTTGTTTTTCTATTTCTCATAAACTTTTTCAATATATATTCAATTATTTTTTCAGACGTATAACCATAGTAGATAAGGGAGCTCTTTTTAGGCTCTCAGCTGCCATGGCAAACCACCAGTGTCCGCTGATATCGCAACAGGGTTATTGACGGGGAAGAAAGGGGAGACCCTCACTCTGGACGAATCTAACCTGCTGATATGTCCCTACTGCACAGGAGACACCTTGGAGGAAGGTAGGTCTCTTATCTTCATCCTCGACACCGTTCCGTTGCAGTTAGTAGTTTGCTCCGCGGTCTGATGAGACCATTGGAAGCAATGAGGCACCCATTCAGTGCTCTGCCCGCCCCATAGTGCCGATTCGCCCCCCGCCAGCCTGCTTTTTTAAATATAAATAGAAAGGGGCGGGCCGGCCAAGGGCAGATCGGCGCTATGGGAGTGGGCAGTGCTCCTAACGCCCCCCCCCCAGTGCTCCTTATGGTCTTACTGTACCACAAAGCAAACTTCTAACTGCACCAGAACGGTGCCGAGGGTGAAGGTAAGAGACATACCTTCCTCCTCGGTGTCTGCAGTGCAATAGGGACATATCAGCCAGTTAGACTCGTCTAACCTGCTGATAGTTCCCTTTAAGTCACACCCCTTTGTTGATGAGGAGCAATTTCTGTTCTCTTTGGTGCACTTTACATAGCAAGTATGTCTTAAAGGGATTGTCCAGGCTTAGAAAAACCATGGTCTATTCCTTCCAAAAACAACAACAACACACCTGTCCTCAGTTTGTGGCTCAGCTCCATTGAAGTGAATGAAGCTGAATTCTAATACCACACACAACCTGAGGACAGGGGTGGCGCTGTTTCTGCAAGAAAGTTTTTTTTCTGACCTTGTATAATCCCTTTAAATACTGTGCATTTCATATCTGACGCTTTTAGCATTGTTGCACCGATATATCTCTGAAAAATATTACGTCTGCGCAAATTTCTATTCATTGACAGCAAGAAGAGATTCCAACATACCCAAAGTATATGAGAAAATTGCAGGACGGTTCATTACACAATGATTAGATGTTATTTACATAGGACTGACAAGCCCTTTGATACTTCAATTCACCGTCTTTCATTTCCCTAAAGTCATTTCTATCTGTCTCTTTGCATCTGTGTACATCCAAATAAACCTGATCTTCCTGAAGACCGTGGATTATATTCCGAGATGAGTCGACTTTAAGGGAAAATTGTAGGTTTCAGTTGATAAAAGCAGAATTTCATTTTGCCAACTGCAACGGACAGTGATCTATGGCTTATTTTATTAAACCTGAAGACTGATGGATATGTGATGCAATGAATGCTCAGACAAACTAATACCCGTAATTGTGTTTTCCATTTAAATTGCAATGTAAGAAATTCTAATACAATATCAGCACTTAAAAAGCTCCCGTAACGCTGCGACCGCCGTCCGTCCGTCACTGTAATTATCGGGTGATTATTTTTGGATGAGGGGGGATAAAAAAAAAATCCTATTTATGCATAATAGTAATATATTCACGAATTAGAAAACGGCTGCTGTCTCATGTCAAATAAGCGTAAATACCTATTTACCGTCGTACGTGGGCTGTAGGGGTATTTTATTTATTTTTTTATAAATAAGTTGTATAAATAAAAAACCTCATTGTAGGTTATTAATATCATTTCCCAGAATAAAAAAAGCGAAAAAACAAACAACCCAAAAAAAAAACAAAACACCAAAACAATAACAAAATGAATAAAAAATAAAGAAAAAATGCCAACTTTTTGGATGCACGCCTGGCTATGGGGAAAAAAGCATAGAAAATGGCTCCAGACGGTGGTCAAAGGCTTGGCCTATGAGTATGAGAATGGGGATGTAAGAGGTGCACTGTACCTGACTTGGTACAAAGGGGGAATTATTTATTTGCTAATGTAGAGGCATAACATACTTGGTAGTTACTGTAACGTTAGAGGGTAACTACGGCGATTTTCTTTTTTAGTTTATCTAACAGCTGTAAATAAGCTGTGTGGCCCCGTGCCCCCCATCTTTAACCCCTGACACCCCCCCCCCCCCCGGAAGTTAAATAAAACATAGATACCCAATTACAGTCTACCCCGTCCTCTTTTCCCGGGCACCATTTTGTGACAATGCCATCACAGCAGCGGGCGGGCCAGGTCCTCTTCCTGGGTGGGAGTGGAACATGAAAAGGCTGCTGGTGCACTTGGGCCTTTTCTCTCCCATTCACTTCACTTGAACCCGAAAGTGAGGGAGTTTCGAAGACTCAAGTCTTCAAGTGGCAATCGTCACCGGAGGGATGGCGAGTATGAAGTGTGTGTGTGTCTGTGTTGTGTTTTTTTTAGGTCCCACCAGCGTTGTCCTTTAAGCGGTACGCAAGCATAATGGTTGCAGTCTCTAGAAGAGGCACACAGCTTGTTGGTTACATTGGCACAGTCTTTGAACAGCAAAATAAAACAACAGTTGCAATTGCTTGGAAACTCTGTGAGTCCAAGGGTGGCTACTTCTCACTGTAGAATATTCCAGACTTTGTCCCAACAACTTGTATAAAATTTCTGGTGCCTCCAAGGGTGTCTATTACGGCTTAATCACAACAATGTTGACCAGTCCAGATGCATGTCTGTACAATGCATGCCAACAATGCAGTAATCCAGGGTGAGTTTGTGCTAAGGAGGTCCATTGGGATGGATGCTGTTTGGGTTGGAACAATGGGGGTAGTAGTCCAATGTCACAGTCTGGTCAAGGGGGCTGGGGTCTTTTCGCCAGACCTCCCATGGTCCTTGGGTTGGGACAATGATGAGGGGGTTGCACTATACTCTGTGTGCAGTGCCTCTTGCCATAACAGGTAACTTGGAACAAATAATTCACGGTTGTCATTACGGTTGACAGAAAGATACTTGAAAATGTCCAATGCATTATGGAGGCACACATCTTTATAACATAGTGTTTCCAAATTAGAGCAAGCTAAGCTGAAGCAGAACTTTCACAGGTTTCACCAATTCTTCTGTCTTACTTTCTAAGGGTGGGTTCACACTACGGAATCCGCACAGATAAGTTCTGGTGGATTCTGTCGCTCGTACCTGCTCACGGCCCCGCATGTCTCCACCCATGCCATAGACACCATTTTATGGACAAGCAGATTCCGCCTTCTGCCGAAAGAACTGACATGTCAATTCTTTTGGCAATCAGCGTAATCGGCCTGGCCATAGAATGGTGTTTATTGAGCCGGTAGAAAGGCGCTGCCGTGAGCAGGTACGAGCAACGGAATCTGCCGGAACTTATCTGTGCGGAGTTTGTAGTGTGAACCCACCTTGAGGATTCCACGCTGTAGAGTGCACAGATTCTGTACTGTAACTCCCAGCAGTAGGGTGCACAGCTGCTGTATTGTAATTCCCAGCAGCGGGGAGCAAACCTTCTGTACTGTAATTCCCAGCTGCAGGATGCATAGCTTCTGTTCCTATATTCCCAGCAGCAGAGTACATAGCTTCTGTACTGCTATTCCCAACCGTTGGATGCACAGCTTTACTGTAATTCCCAGCTGCAGGGTGCACAGTGCCTGTACTGTAATACCTAGCAGCAGGATGCACAGCTTCTATGCTGTAATTCCCAGCAATGGGATGCAAAGATTCTGTTCTGTAATTCCCAGCTGCAGGGTGCACAACTTCTGCACTGTAATACCTAGCAGCAGGATGCACTGCTTTTGTACTGTAATTCCCAGCTGTAGGATACACAGCTTCTATGTTGTAATTCCCAGCAGTGGGATGCAAAGATTTTGTACTGTAATACACAGCTGCAGGGGGCACCGTTTCTGTACTACAGCCCCAGCTGCAGGGCGCACAGCTTCTGTACTGTATTAGCCAGCAGCCAGGAGCACAGATTCTGTACTTTAACTCTCAGCTGCAGGGTGCACAGCATCTGTACTATAATACCCAGCTGCAGATTGATCAGTGTCTGTACTCTAATTCCCAACTGTCGGGTGCACAGCATCTGTATGGTAATAACCAGCAATAGGATAGGATGTACAGCTTCTATACTGTAATAGCCAGCAGTAGGATAGGATGTACAGCTTCTATACTGTAATAGCCAGCAGTAGGATAGGATGTACAGCTTCTATACTGTAATAGCTAGCAATAGGATAGGACGCACAGCTTCTGTACTGTAATAGCCAGCAGTAGCATGCAAAGCTTCTGCACTGTAATAGCCAGCAGTAGCATGCAAAGCTTCTGCACTGTAATAGCCAGCAGTAGGATAGGATACACAGCTTCTATACTGTAATAGCCTGCAGCAGGATAGGACACACAGCTTCTGTACGGTAATAGCCTGCAGCAGGATGCAAAGCTTCTGCACTATAATAGTCAGCAGTAGGATAGGATGCACAGCTTCTGTACTGAAATTCCCAACTGTAGGGTGCACAGCGTCTGTACTATAATACCTTGCTGTGGGATAAATATCTATGCATGAATATGTAGAAGTTAAAGCTAATAGGTCACTAGGGCATTTCTCCTTACAAGCACAGCTCATACCACTACTCCTCATTCCTCGCTGACCTACACTTATCTGACTACAGTCCTCTGAAGAGCGGGATGGGCTTAGAGATAGCTTGGAGATAGCTTTGCCTCCTTTCCATAAAGTCCTAGGTTTTGACGTATAAGAAACCCGCTCCAGTCATTTTTACGATAAAGTATAAAATAACAACAATTCACAGCAAGTGGGATCAGCATGTGACTTTTTAAGTGTTTTTAATGCTTGGTAGTATATAGGGCTCATTTCCCTAATTTCACTGCTCCTGTTAAGTATCTTTTGTATAGGGATTCTTTTCAATAACATAGTGCTAGTATGATGTGCCACCTTTTTTTATTGTTACATACATATCTGACAGAGAACTGTGGCGCACTTCATTTGGCCCAGTGCATACAGAGGTATCTCCCCCCCAGGGGCAATCTGTATACATATGGGACCTGACGGAGCCAGGATAGCCGCTCCAGGAGGCTGTGCAGCTCTAGGCAGTCTTATGACCTCCGAGCACTACCGTACGGACTCTGCTATGTGCATGGGGCCTTAGGGGTTAAAATGGAATACAATGGCGAATGGTATTTTTTCAGTAATATCCAGCAGTATGTTCTGCGAGGTGACGGTATCAATGGGCTAGTAGTTTATTCTTTGATGGTATAATTGTTTATTATCTCAGCTAATCGAGTGCATCTTGAGCGTCTCGGAGATTTTAACATCTTAGACGCCAATTAAGAAGAGCATCTCTGAAGATCCATCGAAAGAAAGACGAAACATTTATCTTTTTATCCCCCCCCCCCAAGTAGTTGATTAAAGTGGACAGCGTCCTCACATCTGTACCGAAAATATATTCATCAATTGATTAATCATCGAGACATTAATCAAAGGCTTCCTTAAGTGTTTTACTTTTGGAGAAGAGTCTATTTTTTTTTCTTTGAAAGGCCTTTTAAGGTGTCCATTATACAGATTAAATTTGGGTGGTAAATACTGAGGGGATGTGAAACGCGTGGCTGTCTCCCCTTCAAGGTCAGAAACGCTCTTCATTAGTGTTACTTTTAATGGGATGTGCGGAGAAAGTTTGTTTCCAAATGGGACTCAATCAATGAAGGAGGCTGATTGTTAACCCTCGATGCACTAAGCCAGCTGTGTGTGCGCTTTACATTGCACTTTGTGATCAAGCGTTCAGGTGTATAGACATAGACAATGTTCAGGGGCAATGTCTCCAGGCGGACAATAAAGCTGGGAAGTGAATCAATTCTGTGCAAATCAAATGTCAGGTAGGGAATAAAAAAGACACAAAGACAAGTGCAGCCCTAGTCTGGCACCCGCCCCAGCTGTCCCTACCTACTTGCCTCAAACAGTGCTAAGAATTACTGCGGACAACTGGTCGACAAACCTTACACTGAGATAAGTGCAACACAAAAACAAAACAAGACAAACAAACAAAATATAGAATGGTCAGGGAACAGGGTCAGGAACAGCCGGGCATAGAAGGTACAAAATCAGAATCCAGAAGGAAATGGCAGGGTACAAAATCCAAAGGGTCAGAACAACAATAATAGTAAGTCAGAAGAATGCTAGGTCAAGGCACAAGGCGCTATCACAGGCACTGGAATGAGACCAGGGGCTGGGATTTATAGTAAACAGGAACCTAGGTGCTGACAACTAACTGGCTAGGTCAGCTGTCAGTCACCATCAAGGGTACACCTGAAACCGATTGACCGGGGGTGGTGAGGCCCGGCCGCGGCAATATACAAAATAAAAGATAAACACAGCAGAGCGTGGCCCCAGATTTAAACGTGCAGGGCGGCTGCTAAGGACGCCGTCGGCACGCCCCCAGCAACCGTTCCTGCTCGTTGCAAAGGACGCCGTCTGCGTCATTCTCAGCCAAGCCGCGCGCCTCAGCAGAGGCAGAGACCGAGCACGCGGCTCGGCTTCTGACATCAAATTTATACTGAATTCCCCCGCCCCCGATGTGTCCATTCTTCAAAGCTGAAACTTGTGAGTTTGAGGCAAATCTGTGACTGATATTGGTGGCTCATAGGCGACGTCTTCTATGGAGTTGGTCCCTAGAGAGCTATGACTTTTTTCATCTATGTCTCATAGATTTGAAGCCCAACATCTTTAGGTCCTCACTTTTGCGGCAGATACTCATTCTCTAAAGTAAAAAAAAACCTTATACCCCTTTCAATTTAATATACACTGTGCCCCCTCAGTTAGTTATGATGCACTGTGCCCCTTTAATGACATATGATGCACTGTGCCCCCCAAGAAGGTATAATATAGTGTGCCCCCCACCAAACAGGTATAATACACTGTGCCCCCAAGGAGGAAAAATGCACTGTGCCCCCCATTGAGGTATAATGCACTGTGCCCCCTAAGTAAGTACAATGCACTGTGCCTCCCTTAAAGGAGAAGTCCCACCAAATTTTAAAAAGGTGGAAGGCAGGGGGAGTAGGGGGGGGGGGGGAGGAAAGTAAGGGGGAGTAGGGGGGGAGGAAAGTAATAAACAATGTAACCTCACTCATCCCTGTGCCTCCGTTGAGCTGCTCCTTGGTCCTGTTGGCAGCCACCAGATGTCATTTTCCACTGGAAACCATTTACGTCAGTCACATACCCGGCTCTTACAGCTGCTATCGCCAAGGCAGTTCGAAGAGCTGCAGTACATCTTCAGACGGACCCAGGAGCAGTGTTACGGGACATGAGGATAGGTACGTTTACTTTGCTTTTTTTCCCGCAACCCCTCTGGCATCCTGACTTTTTGAATTTGGTGGGACTTCTCCTTTAATGAGATATCATGCACTGTGCACACATTATTGAGATATAATGCACTTTGCCATCCATGAGGTATAATGCACTGTGCCCCTATAATAAGGAATAATGTACTGTTCCCCTGTTAATGAGATATAATGTACTGTGCCCCTCTTAAAGAGATATAATGCACTGAGAAGCCCCTTAAAGTTATACAACTCTGTAATGTGTGTTATTTAAGTCAATGGCCCCCTTCCCCGTGTTCCCCCCACCCCGGAAGTGTGGGGCATTATGCTTACTTATTCGCTGTCGACTATGCTCAGCCAATCGCAGCTGAGCAGCTGCGATTGGCCTCCCGAAGATGACGTCATCGACCCAAGATGGCGGCCGGGGTCGACAGCTAATACGTAAGTATAATGCACCACAATTCCAGGATGGGGGGAACACGGGGAAGGGGGCCATTCACTTAAATAACACACATTACAAAGTTGTATAACTTTGTAATGTGTGTTATTTAGTGAATAAATGTTAAACGCCGCACTACCCCCTTAAAGTGAATCTATAGACATAATGTACTGTACCCCCTTAACACAATGTGCCCATCCAATAAGGAATAATGCACTGCAATTCCCCTGTAGACACCAACAACACCCCCAAACAGCTGGTACCATTGTGTTGCCAGCACCAATCTATGTCCAGTGGCTGGGGTCTGGTTCTCACCTGGTGCCAGTATTTGCAGAAAAAAGACATTTACTTCCTTACACCGCTGACACCCCGCACACACAGAAGAGGCTGGCACCCCACCCCCACCCCCACCTCTTCCTTACACCCTTACAGCAACCTAGGAGATATCAGAGTGTCATACAAGACTTTTAAGGGCAATCAGGGCACTGCAAACCTGCTAATAGTTTCCTTTTATGCTACGTTTACACGAAGCGATAATTTGCCCGATCGTACGATTAACGATGTCAGGGTAACAATTTTTTTTTCATAACGATCAGCGTTTAGACGGTACGCTATATCGTACGGAAAATTCGTTTGTTAAATCGGCGAGCGACTGTTCACACGAAACGATCTGCAAATTTTTTGCAAACGATCAATGACGATTTGAGAAGTTGTTGAAAGATCAAAATGAACGATTTTTCGCTCGTCGCTTGATCGCTCGCAGCATTTACACGTACGATTATCGTGTGAATTCGATCGTTATCGTGCGAATTCGCACGATAATCGTTCCGGGTAAACGCAGCATTAAGCTTGTCAGTAGAGTGAGAAGATTATGAGACATGGAAGTTGAAACCAGGTGCCCGTAATGGAGGTCGGACGGCCTGAAAGTGAAGGCAGGTGAGGTCTGACGCCCACGCAGCTACTACACAGGAGTATACAGGAGCTCACACAATTTTCCGCTTTCATTTGTGTTGCGTAAAGAATTAATTTCCTCATATATTATGGAGTAAGAATAAAAAACCCCAGCTTGATATTTGCCAGGGATTTGCCTAAAGCACAGACATTAGTTAGCGCTGGCATTTAGTAAAGCTCGGTATTATATTCACTTCAGTTCATAATTGTATCTAGCATTTAATATCTGTGTTTAATGATGAAAGTTTATAGGAACTTTGGAAAGTTTGTGCCATATGCTGATGTTATAGCTTCTAATAAGCCCTGAAAACCAAACATTGTGTTATCTCTTAAAGGGTTATTCCTTGTGCCTCCGATTCAGAACACGGCTTTATAGGGTGTAGAGATCACAGTCACACCCAAGTACTGATGCCTTAGGCGGCCTTAAGGGGTCAGTCGTTCTGGCCTACAAAAAGCATAATAATATAAATATACCGCTGGGGCTGTAGATAAATAGAAAAAGAAAAGTTATACTTACCTACCCCTGCTCCTCCACAGGTCCTGCTGCACGTGTTCAACTTCTTCCAGTTCTGTAACTGGGACACTGGGATTTGCAGCAGAACCCGTGGGGAACAAGGGGTTGGTAAGTATTACTTTTTTTTTTTTTAAATGCTGGAATACCCCATTGGCTCTGAAGTTTAAAAAAAAGAGGAAAAAAAAATGCTGTTTTATGCTGTTTTTGACTTAAGGTGTGTTTGTCTCTCTCTCTCTTTTTTTTTTTTTTCTTTTGCCCTTGGCATTATTTTATAAAGTCTCAGAAAGTCTCAGTCTCAGAAAGGATCATTCTGGCCGGCCGCTCGCTCTATCTTGTGAACTGACATGTGTGAATCCTTCTCCTTGTTGTACTTATCATGGCTGTGTTCACACAATGGCTTTTTTTGGGCTGTTCGTGGCCGTTTTTTTGAACAACCATCATTTTGCCGCCAAAATGCATCCTTTTTATGCAAATGATGTATGTAATTTACATAAACCAGCCGCGTTTTGGCACCAAACTGACGGCCGTCCAAAAACATGGCCAGGAAAAAAACGTCAAAAGAAGACATTGTTTGAACATAGCCTAAGGCCTCATTCATACATCTGCAATATATGTGGATCCTTGAATAGGCTGTGATCTGTTCTGCAAAGAGAAGTCCTAATGGGGACACGTGTCACTGTCTATAATGTAGTGGTTCATAAATTGGGGATGCACAAAGCGATGTTGTTAATTGCGTTTGCGATGTGGGGACGTGTGAATATGTGAATATAGCCTACGTCTTTTTGCCGTTTTTTTGGCCATTAGCCGTAATCACCCTGTACTCAAGACATTTGTTGATTTTGTGACTCCAATGTTTAAAGGAGTTGTCCAGCGAAAATCTTTTTCTTTCAAATCAACTGATTTGAAATATAAAGATTTTCGCTGGACAACTCCTTTAAGGCATCTGCATTAAGTTCTATGCGAATTCAAGTGCCTGTAGACATAAAGAAATATATGAGCTCTGCACATCCTGGACGTCTTATCTTTTGTTGCCTCTTTGATGATATGTTACATGTACATGGTACCCACAATTGTAGAGTTTTCGATGGTACTTTAAGTATTGGGGTATATAATAATTTTTTTTTATTTATAATACAGATTTTTTTTGTTTTTGTTAGACATGGAAAATATTCTGGCAGAAAAGGGGTTAAATAAAAAACAAATCCAGTATAAATAATCAATTCTGCAATTTGTTTTTAAGCGGTAAGTTTCTGCAGTCTTCCCATGGTTTCGGAAAATCATAGCAAACAAGTACAATGTGTGAACACGGCCTGAGACTGTTCACCAGCTCGCTGCAATCTTACTAGAAGCAATTCCTGTACAGAACACTAGAGGGAGCTAAGTAATTGTCAATTCAAAAAATTCAGTCAAATGAAAATGTACTTTCCTGTGATTTTTTTTTTTTCTCCCAAACTCCACCGAACCTGCTGATTTTACAAATATGGCAGCAATGCCTCAGCAAATTATAAGCAATAATGAATTAGTTAATTTTCTTTAGTGAAAAGTGCAATGCTAAGACTATTAAATTACTATATATCCACTTAACGGAAAAAATTACCCATCAGTAAATCGCGTTTTTAAAGCTCGTTTGGGAAATAAATTAGGATTATACTTGTTTACCAATTTTTCCTTTACAATAACAGAATAAGATTAAAAATTTTAAGATAAAATTATGCACCGTGCGGAAGAATATTTAGTGGAGGCAGAACCTTTGGCTTTGGGGAAATTAAATACAAGTTTGCATATTGATGCGTGTAGAAGTTTAGGACTTTGTTGGTAAAGATGGATCCCCGGCATCATACTACACCCGCACTATGATAATCTGTACCGATGGGCAATCACCATCATGAAATAGGAGTTTTCTGTAAAAAATTATTTTGTCAATGTTTGGCTAAGGGTCGAATTACAAAGAATTATTATTTTTTCCCTATATTAAATTGAAACTAGTCATATTTCAGCATTTCAGCCTCCACTGTCCAATATGCACCCACCAAATTTCAGATTTTGGCATGAAATGCTTAAAAAGTGTTGGTCCACATTTAATATCTGTTTTAATCAACTTTAAGAGGGGTTTCCGACTTCAAAGGTTTTGTCTCGTGATGGAAAGTTGGTAAAGTTAGATGTGCACCACATACATACTTGTGAAGGAGACCAAAATGTGTTGTTTTTGAGTAAAGAAACTTACACAATTGTACTGTTTTTCTCCCCCATGGATCTAAAAAGTAATGTAACCTACATTACTATACTGTTTTCATCCCTTATGGATATGATGGGTAAAGTAACTTTCATTACTACACTGGTTTTCACTCCCTTGGATCTGATGAGTAAAGTAACTTACACGACTGTACTGTTTTTCTCCCCTATGGATCTGATGAGTAAAGTAATCTACATTAATATACTTAAAATATGCACAAGCCTAAAGGACAGAAATGGCTGCACATCACACCCATGGTTGATACGAAAGCCTATCAGCTACATTAAAAAAAACACATCAACAGTTAGTATATAATTTGATCAAACCATATTGCCTCATGTACCACGTGCAGGTCTCTGATACACACGAGTCCCTACGCTAAACTACACTGTGTCGCTCAGCGACCACCAACCCTGCAAAGCAAGCGCAAGCAGGGAAGGGAAGCCATAGAATGGCCCTGTAACTCCACTGTCACAGGACCAAACCCCAAGGGCCCCCCCCCAAACCCCGCAGGCACCGCCGGCGGAGAAAGTGGCCACCACGCAACACAGGCTCTTACTACTTACAAAACCATTAGTAGATAGAATGGGGAAAAGAGGAGGTACTTACCATATGTACACAGGTGCTTCCTGCTAATTTGGATCACATGGGTCTTACAAGGGAGGAGTGCTAGGTGGACGCTTTCTCTGCCGGCGGTGCCTACTGGGTTTGGGGGGGCCCTTGGGGTTTGGTCCTGTGACAGTGAGGTTGCAGGGCTATTCCGTGGCCTCCCTTCTCTGCTTGCGCTTGCTTTGCAGGGTTAGTGGCCACTGACTGACACAGTGTTGATTTAGTGTAGGGACTCATGTGGGCCAGAGGATCTGCACATGGTACATGAGGCAATATGGTTTGATCAAACTATATACCAACATCCTGGCGTTGGTTTTTAAATGTAGCTGAGGGGCATTGGTGTCAGCCATAGGTGTGAGGGGCAGTAGCTCCTTTCTCTCTATGACCGCACATTAATATACTGTTTTCCGTCCCCATGGATCTGATGAGTTAAGTAACTTACTGTACAGTTTTTTTCCCCCATGGATCTGATCTCTTCCTGATTTGCTCCCTGAGCTGTGATTTAACAGTGCACACACTTTCCAATGATTTCATTTGCTTGTAGGCTCAGTGGGGACCAATTGCCAATACTTCCTGGAGACTGCAGATGAACTGAGCTTGCTTGACCAACCTTAGGGCCCTATTCCACCGGACGATTATCGTTCGCATAATCGTTAACGGTAAACGATCCAAACGACCGCTATTACGAAAGACCTGAAATCGTTCGCCCATTTACATGGAAAGATAATCGTTACTTATGATCGTTTTTGCGGTCGTCTTGTCGTCGCTATTGCGTTTGTCACTACTGCAAACGACCAAACAACTTCTTATTCAATGCAAACGATTTGTGAACGAGCAACGATAAAAATAGGTCCAGGTCTTATTAAACAATCAACGATTTATCGTTCGGTCGTTAGTCGTTAACTGCTATTCAAACAAACAATTATCGTTTAGATTCGAACAATTTAACCATAATCTGAATAGGGCCCTTAGAGGGTCATAACCAAGGGTAACAGGTTAGCATGCAAATGTAGGCTTAAAAACTCTATATCTCTCATACATAACATTATTAGAAATGTTTATACATCTTTAATATGTTTACTTTCACATAATGCACCTTTGGAAACAGACATAAATCCCCACAAATACAAATTAATTCTAAACATGAACATTAAAACCCGAAAATGAATAAACTGCCCTATAAAGGTAAATCACTAAATAAGAATTCTTGCACAAGCACCCCTCATATCACAAAATGTGTAAAAGGAGACAGGTGCAATAAGAGGATGGTGCATGGTGATAGAGGTGCTTAAAGGGTCTCTGTCACCTAACAAAACTTTTAAGACATTTCAAAAGTTATGAATAGTTGGGGTCGAGTTTGGGGACAGTCCAGACCCAATCATAAGAGTGTGATGGGAGAAGCTTGTGACTGTGCGCTTCCCTCCCCGGTTGCATGCTTCTAGCGAGTTGTTATAATGATCAATGGGGATCTAAAGAGGCAGATCCCAAGTAATCACAGTGGGTGACTCTTTGGTATGTCAAGTTTTGTTAAGTGACAGGGGCACGTTAAGTATCCTCTGAATACCCAGAATCCCCTGCTCTCTAGTAACAGGAAGTCAGCAATACTATAATGTACACTAGACTAGGGGTACTACAGAACTTTTTTTTAATTAACTGGTGTCAGAAAGTTTTATAGATCTGTAAATTTTAAATGATTTAAAAATCTCAAGTCTTCCAGTACTTATTGGCTGCTGTATGTCCTGCAGGAAGTAGTATTTTCTTTCCAGTCTCTGCTGCCACCTCTGTCTATGTCAGGAACTGTCCAGAGCAGGAAAGGTTTTCTATGGGGATTTTCTACTTCTCTGGACAGTTCCTGATATGGACAGAGGTGGCAGCAGAGAGCACTGTGTGAGACTGGAAAGAATACACCCTTTTCTGTGGAACATACAGCAGCTGATAAGTACTGGAGGACTTGATATATTCAAATAGAAATAATTTACAAATCTATATAACTTTCTGACACCAGTTAATTTAAAAACACAGTTTTTATTCCTCTGGAGTTCCCCTTTAAGGGGGTTAAGAAATCTCTTCCACATTCTGCAGAAATCTGCATGATCTCTATCTCTATAAATTTATATTTTGGATCTGCTATGTGTTATTTGTGGATTTTCCCTATTGACTTCAATAAGTGATGCATTTCTTAGTGTTGCGATTTTGCAGCGGTAATATTGCACATCCACAGTATAATATATATATATATATATATATATATATATATATATATTTATGGCAGATCCCAACTGCATTGATGTCAGGAATATTACACACGGCATGCAAAGTGTCACTCCTCTTTAACTTATTGCAAGACCCCAGGTAAATAATGAGTATTTGCTAGTAAACATATGGATGTAAATGAGTCGGTGCGGGGATGAGGTCAATAACAATGAGCGGAGGATCCCATGTGCAATGCCACATCCTGCTGTGCGCTGACAATCCTGCCAATGACTGGATGATAACATTGGACAATATGGGGCTGATTGCAGGCGAGAACAAACTGGTTGGCAAAGCGGAAAAAAAAAAATCTCACTGTGCAGAATGGAGAATATTGAAAGTGGATGGGAGGAGAGGGAAGGGATGGATATGAGTATCATTCATGATGTGTATGTACAATCATTCCTTTCCTATCTGATATATATCCATAAATAATCGTTGTATACGTATCACATCTCTAACCGTTATACGGAGATAAATGGCGCCAACCAGCCACCACTTATTGTTCCACGCAGTTCCCTTTAAAGGGATTGTTCCCCCAATTTTTTTTCTCTTCCAGATCAACTGGTGCCAGAAAGTGCTCGAAATTTGTAATTTACTTCTATTAAAAAAAAATAAAAAATCTCAAGACTTCCAGTACTTATCAGCTGCTGCATGTCCTGCAGGAGGTGGTGTATTCTTTCCAGTCTGTAGAACAGGAGCTCTTTTCTATGGGGATTTGCTACTGCTCTGGACAGTTCCTGACATGGACAGAGGTGGCAGCAAAGAGCACTGTGTTAGGCTATGTTCGCACAACGTATAAATTCATAAAAGTATGGCGTACTTTTTCCGTTGCCTTGTCTTCTATGGAATCCCGGCCGGAGCGTATACACATAGTATGTCAGCTTAGTCAGTGCAGTGCACATTATGGAGCGTGTGGCTCCGGCGGGATGATCTTTTTTGACACCGGCCGTTCCGTGACCCGACCGGGTCACGGAATGGCCAGTCTCTAAGGCAGTGTGAACAAAGCCTCAGACTGGAAAGAAAACACCACTTCCTGCAGGACATACAGCAGCTGATAAGTACTGGAAGACAAGAGATTTTTAATAGAAGTCAAATATAAACCTCTGGCACTTTCTGACAGCTGTAAATTTTTTTGTGAACTACCTCTTTAAGAAGAGGTTCTGCAGCAGCTGCAGTGTGTATTATATAGTATCATACCCCAATGGCTGCAGTTAGTCTATAAATCCATCACTCCATTACATTATGGTGGACGGCAATACTATCCTTATTAAGAGGTTCTGCAGCAGCTGAGCCCTGTATACCTGCACTCAGGCTTGCGCTTTTCTATGGTCATGGTGCAGTACTCCTTAGTCTTATAATTTACAGTAGGACATTAGCCTATATATTGTTGTAGTATAAAAGGATGAAAATGGAGTTCTCATGTGTGAGGGTTCGGGCCCTAGGACCCCCACTGTTCACTAGAGCTAAGATGCAAAACTGCTCATTAGAGTTCATAGCAGCCTCGGCTCCTTTCATCTTCTGCGGCTGTCCTCAGGAGACGGTCAGTATACTATAATGGAGGTCTATGGGCCGTCTACAGCTCTCCTGAGGAGCGTGGAGAAGACGGCAGGAGTCGGGGCTGCTCTCCGCTCTAACAAACACCTCAGTGCTAGGAAATGGCTGGGATTTCACTGCTCGCACCCTAAATTATATATATATAAAAAAGAACGAAAAAACAGAACTGTATTTCCCTATCCCTATGCCTGAAAACAATTGTTCAGTGCTTCACTTCATCTTCTTAAAGGGAATGTGTCACCTAGATTCTGTTTTACTAAGGCTAGGTTCACACTGCGTTTTTGCAATTCGTCTTTTTCAGCCGTTTTTTTGCAAAAAACGGATGAAAAAACGAATTCATTTGTGTGCATCCGTTTTGATCCGTTTTTCCATTTTTCATTCCATTGTAAAAAGAAAAAACGGATCAAAACTAATCCGTTTTTTTTAAACGGACACAAAAGTAGTGTCGGCTACGTTTTTGTGTCTGTCAAAAGAAAAAAAACTGTTTTGTTTTTTTTACAATGGAAGTGAATAGAAAACGGATCAAAACGGATGCACACAAATGCATCCTTTTTTTGCAAAAACGGATTGCAAAAACGCAGTGTGAACCTAGCCAGATACTAAAACTTGTTCTTTTATTCTAATCTGTTTCTATTTTCTGACTTTAAAGCAGCAGTCCACAAAAAATTATTATTGCCCCCCCCCCCTGGTAGGCGCTGGCACGTATACTAACCATAGCTGATCGGTGTCCTGCGGCACGGCTTCATTCCGTTCCTGCGGCGCCGTTCAAATCAGGCGCGCTCTCTTTCGCCTCTGCTGTGACTCCTCTTCTGTCTCCTGTGATTGTACGCCAGAACTCACGCACTTCAATGCATTCTCTATGGAAGCGCATGACTTCCGGCGTTCAATCACAGGACACAGAAGAGGAGTCACTGCAGAGGCTGACGTGAGCGCGCGCCAGATTTCAACGGCGCCATGGGACCAGAACGAATTCGCGCCGCTGGACATTGATTAGCTGCGGTGAGTATACGTGCCAGCACCTACGGGGGGGGCGCTAATAATATTTTTTTGTGAACTGCTTCTTTCATTTTTTATATTTCACTTTTTGTACATTGTTATTGGGGCGGCCATGTTGCCTAGGCTCTTTTTACAGCATTTAGTGACATGCTTTACAGCCTGGCTCATGGACATAGAGGTCAATAGACAGACTTGAGATGAATGTAAAACATTACTGAGCGTATTCTATGACCTGGGAAGAGGTCATTCCACAGGGAGCTGCTATTGTCTCCTCTATCTACTGGTGTCACATGATGCTGTAATGCTGTGCAGATCACTTTACAGCAGCTTCCTTGAGACTTCCTGTTCTGGTACTGTTATTAGGGGTACAATGTCTCTACTAAGGGTAAATTTGGTCTGGTATTGATCTAGAGCGGGCATAGGGAGCCTTCAGCCTTACAGCTGTTGCAAAACTACAATTCCCATCATGCCTGGACAGCCGAAGGCTGTCCAGGCATGATGGGAATTGTAGTTTTGCACTTGCTGGAAGGCCATAGGTTCCTATCTGTGTATTATGTCCACCTAGTGGGCTGTACTGGAACTGCACCCTCCAGCTCAATCTCCCATCTCTTTCTATTGGACCATTTCAGCTAGAATTGCCCTTTAAACATAGAAAAACTCCTTTCCCCTGCAGCAGAATAAACCTGAGCTATAATTTAATGAACCTGGATTACACCCCATAAATTTGGAATCATTTCCGACGCTCCTAGATAGGGAGCGGGGAGGGGGACGCCTCCCTTATTGAGCGCCCATTTCACAGCGACTAGAAAGGCTAATGTGAAAATCGATACTCCGCCACGATATTGTTAATTAATAGCGTCTCTTTGAAACCTGTAAAAAACTCCTTACATGTACTTTCTTGTCGCGCATGCAAAGTTTTATGATGTGGCTGTTACATATTAAAAAATATTATTTCATATACATGTGGCAGCGCTGTCACCGGGGAGAGGAGGCTCGCAATGTTTTTCCAGCTGCTCTTTGCAACCCATTAATATTTGGCACACGGCCCAATGATTTAACAAGCCAGCAACTTGAAAGTGGGAGCCCGGCCATGAGGGAAGTCTGCGAGCGCGGGGAAGATCTCTTGTTCTGTTTGAAAGGGGGGAGAACTCGCAGCTGGGGATAGTGTAACATCTGTCTGCGGCAATATTACCTGCCCCTGCTAAGGGGATCTGACAGTATGTGAACCAGGTTATGATAAGATTATATAGCAACAGGAAAGCCTGACCCTACTGTTTACCTAGAAGCTCTATGTAATCCTCTAATAAACACTAAAAAGTGACATGCAACTCCTATACAATACTATATAGTACTATACATATAAAATAAACACTAAAAAGTGACATGTAACTCCTATACAATACTATATAATACAATACATATAAAATAAACACTAAAAAGTGACATGAAACTCCTATACAATACTATACATATAAAATAAACACTAAAAAGTGACATGTAACTCCTATACAATACTATATAATACTATACGTATTTAAATAAAACACTAAAAAGTCACATGTAACTCCTATACAATACTATACATATAAAATAAACACTAAAAAGTCACATGTAACTCCTATACAATACTATATAATACTATACGTATTTAAAACAAACACTAAAAAGTCACATGTAACTCCTATACAATACTATACATATAAAATAAACACTAAAAAGTCACATGTAACTCCTATACAATACCATACATATAAAATAAACACTAAAAAGTGACATGCATCTCCTATACAATACTATATAATACTATACGTATTTAAAACAAACACTAAAAAGTCACATGTAACTCCTATACAATACTATACATATAAAATAAACACTAAAAAGTCACATGTAACTCCTATACAATACTATATAATACTATATGTATTTAAATAAAACACTAAAAAGTCACATGTAACTCCTATACAATACTATACATATAAAATAAACACTAAAAAGTGACATGCAACTCCTATACAATACTATATAGTACTATACATATAAAATAAACACTAAAAAGTGACATGCAACTCCTATACAATACTATATAATACTATACATGTAAAATAAACGCTAAAAAGTGACATGTAACTCCCATACAATACTATAAATATAGAAATAAACACTAAAAGGTGACACGTAACTCTTATACAATACTACATAATACTATACAGTACATATGAAATAAACACTAAAAAACGACAATTAACTATGTAACCCCGTACAATACTATATAATACTATACCTTTAAAATAAACACTAAAAGTGACATATAACTCCTATCCAATGCTATATAATACTATACATATAGAAATAAACACTAAAAGTGACATGTAACTTCCATACAATGCTATACATATAAAATGAACACTAAAAAGTAACATGTGACTCCTATAGAATACTATAAATACAGAAATAAACACTAAGGCCCCGTTCCCACTGAGGAAAGGTAGCGGAATTCCGCGACGGAATTGTCCGCCGCGGAATGCCGTTAGCCTCCCGCTCATAATGGGAGTCTATGGGAGGCGCGCGCTCCTGCTCTGTCCGCGCTGAAGAATGAACATGTTCCGCGGCGGACAATTCCGTCGCGGAATTTCGCTACCTTTCCTCAGTGGGAACGGGGCCTAAGGGGGAGATTTATCAAACATGGTGTAAAGTGAAACTGGCTCAGTTGCCCCTAGCAACCAATCAGATTCCACCTTTTATTTTCCAAAGAGTCTGTGAGGAATGAAACGTGGAATCTGATTGGTTGCTAGGGGCAACTGAGCCAGTTTCATTTTACACCATGTTTGATAGATTACCCCCTAAAAGTCACATGAAACTCCAATAAAATACTATATAATACTATAGGCTATGGTCACGGAACAGCCGGTCTTTGCAAAGATCATCCCGGCCGGTACTGCAGCATGATCTTTCCGGCCGCACTGTTCTGATGCAGGCACATCAGCGCGCGCCCGCATTGGAACTCCTATAGCACACAATGAAGAAAGTGGCCCCAGAAAACTGACATGTCAGTTCTTTGCGGCGCCACATGGGATCCCGTCCAGAGCGTATATGATGTGTATACGCTGTGGCCGGCATCCCAAAGAAGGAGAGGCAGTGTGCATACATGTGCAAAGTACAGCCGTTGTTGCCGATGGCAACAACGGCCGTACTTTTACGTAGCGTGAACATAGCCATACATATTAAATATTCTCTAAAAAGTGGCATTCTATAACTCCTATATAATTTTATATATAGAAATAAACAATAAAGAGTGATATGTTACTCCTATACAATACTACATATATAATACTATACGTTTAATATAAACACTAAAAGTGACATATAAGTCCTATACAATACTATAAATATAGATAAACACTAAAAGTGACATGAAACTCGTATCAAATACTACACAATACTATATATATAATATAAAATAAACACTAAAAGGGACATGTAACCCCTATACAATTGTATATTTATATAGAAATAAACACTAAAAGTTACATGTACATATACATGTACATGTAACTCCTATACAAAACTATAGGAAGAGCTGGGAAATTCTTCTTCCTATTTCTGCTCCAAATTAACAATAACAATAAATAGTTCTGGGCTTATTTTAACCCTGTAATGACCAGACTGTTTTGGTCCTAAACGTCCAGATACTTTTTCGTGATGTTTCCATGAAAATATTTGTGATACATTTCTTAGAAGTTATATTAATTTGAATGATTGTTTTAAAATGTAATTTAAAAAAAAAAAATTATATTGAATGGCAGTAATAAGGACAAGACCTTGTGTCAGGAGCTGCAGGGATGCTTAAAGGGGTTGTCCTGGAGAAAGAAAACTTTTTTTTTATTTAGTTGCAATTAGGGATGAGCAAATTCACAGTACAAGCGAATTGCTAGGCTCGGTGGTCGGCTTGTCAGTCGGCTGCCTTTGAACCCCATGACGCTCCTCTCTGGGTGCCTGAAAGAGCTGGATCCAGTCCTGGGAAACTGGGAGAAGTTTCCTAGGACTAGATCCAGCTTTCCCAGGCACTCAGAGAGGAGCAGCACAGAGTTCAAAGGCAGCCTGCAGCCCCACCACTTCTGAGATGGACTTATCAGTGCCAATCAGTGACAAGCTGTTCAGCCAATCAGTGACTGAGACCGGACAGTGCTGCAGTCAACGATTGGCTAAGAGTGTTGTCGCTGCCTGCTGTCTCTGCTGCCACCTCTGTTCATATCAGGAACTGTGCAGAGCAGCAGCAAATCCCTATAGAAAACCTCTCCTGCGCAGTGCCTAACACGGACAGAGATGGCAGCAGAGAGCACTGTGTCAGACTAGAAAGAATACACCACTTCCTGCAGGACATACAGCAGCTGATAAATACTGGAAGACTTGTTTTTTTTTTTTTTTTTTTAAATAGAAGTAATTTACAAATCTTTATAACTTTCTGACACCAGTTGATTTAAAGACATTTTTTCTCCAAAGTTCCCCTTCAAGATTGTCAGCCCCAATGGGGAGTTATGACAATCTCTGTGCTATGGAATATGTTGGCGCTATACTGTAAGTAATGACTAGTTAAGGATAGAAGGGGTAGGAATGTTCCTATTTTCCAGCACTATTGGATGCGGTTTGTATTTGGTGCAGTGGTATACTAAGTAGTGTCGCCGAGTATTATGCATTTATAGGTTGTGGTTGATTTAGAGGAATCTGAGATTTTATAGTTATATGAAAGGTTACGTTTTTTTTTTCATTGACACCTTTTCTGTGAATTGGTCTAATTATTCATAGTCAGAATTATTATTCACTCTTTGACTTTGCTGTGAGCGGATAATACGCTTTTTCTCCAATCCATAAACATTAAAATGATTACACTTTAAAATAAGCATATAAAATGAGGGGAAACCATCTCGGCAATAATTCATTACTCTTTTCTATACTGTACGTATAAGGGCACATTGTATCAACGCCTGCTGGACACTAGATGGCAGAGCTGGACTTTACCGATAGTGGTTGCCTTTCCTGGGTCCTAACAGCGGCTTTAAGTACTCAGATGCCCCCAGGACTATTAGGCTGAATTGTGTTGTGTGTAGTCAAAAGAACAAATATTTGAAAGGAAACAAATAACAATAATCAGACCTCACTAGAGGAGACGGGGATGGATAATGACAAGAGATGGGAGCGCATGCTCTATACAGTATAGTATCCGAGAATCAGACTACTGGGTGCTGCTTGGGTGCTCATTAAGGGTCCTATTCCATGGGCCGATGGGGGCCTGATATATAATGTAACGTTTGTAACGCCTATTACACTGCCTGATAATCGTTTAGCGAGAGCTGCAGGGACATCGTTGCCGATGTCCTCGCAGCCCTTGTTTAAACACAATACTTTACCTAAGCATGTTGCAGGTCTTCTCCTGTGCTCCTTCTCCCCCCGGATCCCGCGCGCAGCGGCTTCGGTGCGGCTTGTCTGAGCTGACAGACCGCACAGCCAATCATTGGCCAGGACCGCCGTGACGGTCCTGGCCAGTGATTGGATGAGCGTTCTGTCAGCTAACAGGCCGCACCAAAGCTGCTGCTGTGCGCGGGACCGGGTGGAAGAAGGAGTGCAGGAGAAGACCTGCAACATGCTTAGCAGCGATGCGCGGTTGGTGGCCGATGATTTTAGGTTTGAACCCAAATAAACGATCAGTTGATGACGCGACCATCGGCTGATTGGCGTCTCTATTCCATGGAGCGATTATCCGATTATCGCTCCGTGGAATAGGCCCCTTAATGTGTACCTGTGACAATCTGTGGACTCCAATCAGCATCTTCAGTGATGTCCCGCCTCAGCCGCTGATTAGCTGAGCAATGATAGTGAAGACCAGAAAGGTAAGTATAGTTTCCCCACTTCCTCCCCACCAACAGAGCATAGTCTGGTCACCAGGAGGTTGACTCAAAGGGGAACTATCAGCAGGTTATGCAAATCTAACCTGCTGATAGCTCTGTATAGTGCCGGGACGCTGAAGAGGAAAGTATGTGTGTCACCTTCCTCCTTGGCGCCGGTCCTGCGCTGTTAATCGGGGTAAACCCCGTTAGGAGCACTGCCACATCATCCGGCCTGCCCACTCCATTGTTTATCATTGAAGGGGAAGGCCGATGACACGGCAGTGCTCCTAACAGTGCACCACAGCGGGGTTTACCCCGACTAACAGCACGGGACTGGTGCCGAGGAGGAAGGTAACACCCATACCTTCGTATGTTCATCTAACCTGCTGATAGTTCCCCTTTAACCCCCTGGAGCATTGGAATATACTCGACTCAAGTATTTTGGTGCTCACTCAGCTCTAATAATGACACAAAAGAATCCTGAAGATGCTAGAAACAAAATACAAAACAGGAATAAACTACATAAACTGGATCTATCCAGCATTCCCTGATAGTTTCCCTAGACCATAACACCAAGCACCAGTGATCTTGGCTGTCCCTGAAAATATCCATAATGTAAACCCTAATATGTAAAATTGATTCTGACACAAAGTACAGGACCCAGATACCAAAATTAAAGGGGTTATCCAGAAAAACAGGGCCACTTTTTTCCCTCTCTTGTCTCTAGGTCAGGTGGGCTTTGCAGTTAAGCTCCATTCACTTCAATGGATCTGAGGTGCAAAACCAACACCCAAACTGGAGACAAGAGTGGTGCTGTCTCTGGAAGACAGTGGCCATGTTTTTCTAAAGCTCGATAACCCCTTTAAGGTTGAGTAGTACAGAACTATAGAAGGCTGGAATGTTGCATGAGAGAAATACAAGGAATTCTGGGTAAAAGCATACAGATCATATGTTATAATCCGCACCACACTGTAAAAGTCAGGGATATTTAAAGAGAGACTAAGGAAGCGATAATCGGAGCCTATTCCACGGTGCGATTATCGGAGTCTATTCGACAGAGACAATTCGGCTGATTATCGCTCAGTGGAATAGAGACAACGATCAGATCGTATCATCGGCTGATCGTTGCCGATGATACGATGCATGAAATAGCGATGCGCGAAGGGCGACCGACGATTCCACAAACACCATATTTTACCTAACCATGCTGCAGGGCTTCTCCTGCGCTCCTTCTTCCTCCCGGTCCTGCGCGCAGCAGCAGCTTTGGAGCGGCCTGTCTGAGCTGACGGACCACTCAGCCAATCACTGGCTGTGGCGGTCCTGGCCAGTGATTGGCTGAGCGGTCTGTCAGCTCAGACAGGCCGCTCCAAAGCTGCTGCTGTGCGCGGGACCGGGAGGAAGAAGAAGCGCAGGACAAGCCCTGCAGTATGGTTAGGTAAAGTATGGTGTTTAAACAAGGGCTGCAAGGACATCGGTAACGATTATCGGGACATGGAATAGGCCCAGTAAACGAGCGCCGATCTAGCTCGTTTACATTATTGATCGGGCCCCCATCGGCCCGTGGAATAGGACCCTAACTCCTACTAGAAATTAGGTGAGATCTGAGCAGCAGGATCAGCTGATCACCACTAATCGATCAATTTGAAGTAATTGCATAGTAATAATTGGCTTGTGTAAAGCCTGAGACCAGGAAGTGCGAGCAGTGGGCAGAACATCATTCGGTATTATGGGAGGTGAGTACACATATTTTTTTATTGAGTAGCCCAGCCTGGCCCCATTTCACCCCACAAAAATCCCCTAGACAAGCCCATTAGTGGTCAATTGGTTTCCCATGATATTGTACCTACATAGTTATAACTGCATAGCGTTCTATTCTCTTTGATAATACTTCTATTGTTCTAAGATCTATGGCTTTGTAATAAGATTTTCAGCTTTACCTAGATACAATATTAACGTCAGTATCCCAGATCTGTTGGAACCACAGTGATTTATTTAAGACCAGGGCTGTAATCTACAGTAATATAGAACGTCTAATTGTGCATAATGAATAATGACATATTCCCATTTAGGAGTTCAGAAAACACACAAGCTTCATCAATTTTTACATTAATTTATAGTGCATTAGGACAGATCAATTGTACATAAGCCATTCTGCAAGCAAAAGAAACAGATAGAGTAATGAATAGATGGCTATGCTGCATGCTGGTCAATCCTCTGCAGTTCCCGCAAGGGCATCGTCTTGGCTCCAAAATCCCTGAAAATAAAAAACAGTGATGACATAATGAGGATATAAATAATAATGGCTGAAAATATAGAACTCTAAATGTAAGTTTTAGTAAATATTATTCTAAAATCATATGATATTCACCAATGGTTTTTGTTCAGATACACAATCCATCCATAGTAATAAGATATAATGGGACAATAGTGTAACGTGGGAATAAGTGGTGGCACCTACCCGTTCCATATGTTGTTAAGTTGTATCTTCATGATGAGGCCAAACTTTCTTCCAATTCTGATAGTGAATCCAAAATGTAAGATGCTAAAGGGCTTTCCATACAGTCAACTGAAGAGTAATCCTCATAGAAGATGCAACCCAAAAAGTGCCCCTTTATAAAGTTGTACTCCAATTGTACTAAATTTTCGGAATGGGGTTGGAGCAGTCGTAACATGAATGCAGAATTGAAATAACTATGATGGTCGCGTGACCGGTAAGGCCGCAGGGTGCTACCAGGGGGGGGGGGGGGGGGGGGGGGGCTACACGGGCGATCGTTAAATCGCCCCGACAGCCATTAAAAGATAGCAAAAAAAGAGCCCGTGGAGTCATTGGAGAGTCTCGAAACACAGGACTAGCCAGATGTCTCTTCGGGAAGGACCCAGCCAAGGGGGGGCTCCTGTAAGGAAACCACCAAAAACCACCATATTAAGTAGCCCTTTAAGTCAATGTAATGACAAGGGAAAAACCAAGGCCAAGTATCCATCCACATACAGCTGTTTCGGGGTGTTGCCCCTCATCAGTGTGGAGCAGGATTCTGGCTAGGTGGGAGCAATGCCCAGTAGAGCCACAAGAGAAACAGATCACTGATCTCAGGGAGACCATTCAAATGATAACACTGCCGGCTGCTAGTGAAAGTGCTCAATGCAGTGAAATCGTAGGTGCATTGCCCCCTGGGAAACATGAATATGCAAAAGAAGAGTCCAAGGAGCCTCATTGAGTCTCAAAACACAGGACTGGCCAGATATCCTTCCGGGAAGGAGGGTAGGTGTTTTTTTCTTAAAAGATAGTGGCAGTCTGCTCCTTTTGTACGGAGTGACGGCAGCAAAGCATTACTATTTGGATCGTTGGTCTTTCAACATGTTGAAACACATTAAAAGACAATGATCAGCCCACATGGTCGATATCCAGCCAAATATGGCCAATAATTGCTTCGTATAATAGAGCCTTTCCTCTACATTGCCCAAGATCTATTGATTCGGTCTGGCCCGGAGGGATTCATGCCATTCAGATCCACCATCTCCCTTAAAGGACAAGCCCCATGGAAGTAAAAAAAAAACTGCAGGCAGACTGGTGAGGGCAGGAAAATAATAAACAACTGAACTCACCCGTCCTCGTGCCACCGATGCGCCGCTTCCAGGTCCTGTTCACATTAGCCGAGGACTTGCAGCTCTGCTAGCTGCAACGTCACATCTCTAGCTGAGTGATTGCCGCCCAGCCAATCAGTGACTGGGGCGGGACCCCGGGGGTCGCTCAGCCGGGCTGTGACGCTTCAGCTGGAGAAGCTGGGTACGTGACGTACCCGGTTTCCAGCTGAAGATGACAGCCGGCTGAAGTGAACAGCATGGGAGGCACCAGCCTGCCTGCAGTTTTTTGTACTTCCCTGGAGCTTCTCCTTAAACGCTGGTTCAGACTTGTTCAATGTGTGACAGTGAGGACTATAAGCTGTGTAGCAGTGGGGTCTGTAGTAACGTACTATGTAATTTTCCACCGTTGAGGCTAGTGAGCCATATACTGCCGTGACAGGGAACACTTATAAGTTTTTTTTGTTTTTTTTTTAGGATTTCTGAAAAAAATAAAAAAATTAAAAAAAATTCTATTAATGTTTCACATTACAACTCGCTGTAAAATGCGGCTTCCGAAAAAAACCTGGCTATTGGCAGGTAAACAAGCCCCTTGTGCTATCTGCTTACTAATCAGTGTAATTTCATGTGGTAGCAGCAGAATACACATTATTAACATCTTCTGGAGCAGCGCTCGGCTGAAGTTTAGGTAAGCCACTTAGAATGTTGATCTCTGACACCCGTGGTTAGTATGTCTTTGTAAAAGAATTTTGTCAAGTATAGGCGGTCTGGCTAATAGCACATCCATCTTTCTACACCCCATAAATCTTTAGAAAATTTCTATTACTCTGCAATTTGTCTGCCTTATACTATTTATTAGCCATTTTATGCTACTGCTTTAAGAAGTAATGTGATGTTCATTTTATTGCTGGTTCAATAACTTGTTAATTATAATGCAGTGATTGCTGCTGACGTGATTTAAAAGGCACATTAGCACTATGGCATTAACTTTTAAGTATTTTACCCTTCAATTCCTTGTTTATACAACAGTAAAAAAAATTTAAAAAAAGAAAGAAAATAGCCCCAGAGTCATTAAAAACAAAATGAAATTTTTATTTTTTTGTTGCATCATGTGACCATCGGGAAGTTTAACATCTATGCTGACTGGCATTTCAATTAATATAAAACTAACGGTTAATGGTTTCTCTTTTACGCCCTTGATTGAAAATTCACGATTGAAAATAATGGTGGACAGATTATTGTGGCTGATAGAGATGATAGGATTGAGTCTCCGGGTTTAAACGATTTTTTACCCCGACTCTACTAGTGTCAGAAAGTTGTACAGAAAGAGTAACAGCCCGCTCGGCCAATCACTGATTGAGGCGGGACAGCACTGTGGCTATTGATTGGCTGAGCGGGATTTTAGCCACACTGGAGAAAGAGAAGAGAGAGAGAGCACAGACAGGTAAGTATTCATAAGCGAACTTTGTGACCTGCACTAAAGCAGCTAAACACCTGCAATCATTTACCTGATTTAGAGTAGTTTGTATAAAGGGGTACTCCGGCGAAAAACTTTTTCTTTCAAACCAACTGGTGTCAGAAAGTTAGGTAGATTTGTTATGTACTTCTATTAAAAAATCTCATGTCTTCCAGTACTTATCAGCTGCTGTATGCAGGGCCGGCTTTAGCACAAGGCTTACTTTGGCAAGTGCCGGGGCCCACAGTGCCTCTAGGGCCCCAGAGAGGGATAGGGACCCAGTGTTCTGATGATCAGCCAGTTCACTGTAGTGCAGGGTGAGAGGCCTGAACATCAGAAGACAGAGAAGGAGCAGGACCTGTCAGCGTCCTGCAGAGAGAGAGAGGGATGAAGGACTTGATCACATGACCCGCAGGTTCTCAATACTACAGTGTGGATGAGCCGTGCAGAGAGGAATAGGCAGAAGACTGAGCTGTAAGTGTTGTGTATGAGTGTGTCAGTCAATAAATGTGTGCGTGTCAGTCAGTAATGTGTGTGTCAATCAGTAATGTGTGTGTCAGTCAGTAAGTGTGTGTGTGTGTGTCAGTCAGTAATGTGTGTGTGCATGTCAGTCAGTAATGTGAGTGTGTTGGTGTCAGTAATGTGTGTGTCAGTCAAGTGATTGTGCAGAGTGAATGGATGGATGAGGGGCCCACTGAGGCTCTGTCGCCCAAGGGCCCACAAAAACCTGGGGTCGGCCCTGGCTGTATGTCCTGCAGGAAGTGGTGTTTTCTTTCCAGTCTGACACAGTGCTCTCTGCTGCCACCTCTGTCCATGTCAGGAACTGTCCAGAGCAGAAGCAAATCCCCATAGAAAACCATTCCTGCTCTGGACAGTTCCTGACATGGACAGAGGTGGCAGCAGAGAGCACTGTGTCAGACTGGAAAAAATACACCACTTCCTGCATGACATACAGCAGCTGATAAGTATTGGAAGATTTTTTTAATAGAAGTCATTTAGAAATCTGTATAACTTTCTGACACCAGTTGATTTAACCCTTTAAACATGCTAAATTTTTCCAAAATATTAGCATTTAATGAAAGAAAAAACTGAGAATGATGATTTAGGATCCACATTAGGGACTGTTCCTTAGTAAGTCTTGGTAGGTGTAATGTTTTTGGACATGATTTCTTGTCTACACATTCAATAGACATATCATCCACCCTTCAACAACTCAGCCCAAGGCGGGAAACATGTCCTTAACTGAGACAGTCTAAAAAAAAAAAATCACCATTTTTATTCAGTTTAAAGGGACTACGTGAGAGTTTAATTGACATTTCACCGTCTACAAAAATGTGTTTTCCCCAGATAACAATACGCTGCCCCAAAGTGTCTGCTCGGAATACAGAAAGACACAAAGCCTTATTCTTCATCACCTATCATCCTGCTTCAAGGGTTACAAAATTTGTCAATAGCAAAATAATCGATAGGCATGTGACCGCCATGCACAGCGGAACAAAGGGAGAGGACGGCTTTTTGTGTCTTTCCAGTCAACATCAATAAATGTTCCAGTTTATAAATGCAATGCACTGGTGTGGAATAATGGATTTAGTTTAAAGGATAACTGTATGTCTTCACACTGCCAGGATCACAGAGGAGTTATTAAAGAACAGTTGAAATATATAAAAACAGGAATGGTTCATTATCCGCCAATGTTTTTTGCCGGGGACGCGCCATTTCATCATCTCAGATGCCGCTCTCTTATTAAAATAAATATAAACTGGGTAAATGTGTCGACGAGGTTGCAAATCGGATTTGTTTTTGGCTTTGTAGGTTTTTTAAGTGGGCTGCTCGACAGCCGAGGGGAGGCCGGACGGCGGGTGAATGGCGCCAATTAGCTTACACATAGCCGGCGCCTTTAACATAGGATATTTTTAATTATTAAAACTAGAATTCATTACTTATGTCGCGTTATTATCGCATTTCTAACGTTTCAAATTCAAAGTGCTGGATCGCATAATACGAAAACTTTTTGTATTTTTAAGTAATGTGTTATTTATAGGTAACTCCTTGTCTAACTGGTTGATGGGGTCGGCAGCTAGAACTGATAGGTTAGCAGCAGGGTTGGCTCCAGGTGTTTGCGGGCCCTTGGGCAACAGAGCCTCAGCGGGCCCCTCATCCATCCACTATGCTCCTATCATCCACACACTATGCATAATCACTTAAGACATCACTAACATACACAAATACACATTATTGACACTGACTGACTGACACAGACATTGACACAGTCAGATACTGACTGACTCTGACTGACTTACAGCAGTTACAGCTCAATCTTCTCTATCTTCCTCTCTGTCGGGCTGCTCTCCACACTGTAAGGTTGAGGACCTTCAAGTCATGTGATCAGGTCCTTCACCTTCTTCTCTCTCTGTACAGGTCCTTCACCATTTCCTGTGTCTTCTGATGTTCTGATGAGAGGGTGAGAGGAGAGGATGATGGTGGTAGTAGATGCAGAGTGAGAGTGATGCTGTTACCTGCAGGATGGCTGGGCCTTGTGGTGCACCGCAGCCTTACTCACTGACTTGTCACGGTCTCAGGTGGGCACGAAGGCTTCCGCAGGAGGAAACTACTCTCTGGTACTTTCCTGTGATCTCTCTCTTCTGGGGGCCACTGCAGAGGTTTTAAGGGGGCTGCAGGGTCATAGTCTAGAGAGGAAACAAGGAAGTAATCATATGCATAGGGAAGAAAAATGGTGGAGCGGTGTAATCTTTTTTTTTTACGAAAAGCAACACATTTGCTCTCCTGTAGATACTGTATATACATGTGGTACACATCTGATTTTACCTTCTTTTCTTCGTGACACCGCGCCTTTTACCTATAGACAACCCATGCTGTACCCATACGGTACAGCGCTATAGTGAGTGAGGGCAGCTGCTATCATGTTTCCTCAAAAATAAGACAGTGCCTTATATTATTTTTTGCTCTCAAAGAGGCACTATGTCTTATTTTCGGAGATGTCTTATTTCTCTTACCCCCCTGGCTCAACCCCCCTGGCGCTCAGCCGCCGGCTCACTCATCAACGTACCGGGGAACACCAGGAGCGTGCGGCCGGCGGGACATACGGTGGAGCGTGCGCCTAGTGGGGTGTATGGCAAATGACGTGTGACAGAACAGCACCGGCTATGAAGGTCCGCGAGAGCATTAGGTGAGTAGCAGGGGGGTCACTGGCTTACTTCCAGGGGGTGCCTTAGTTTACAGTGGGGGTGCCTTATTTTTGGGGGGATGTCTTACTTTAGGCTAGTTGGTAGGGTAGTGGGGGTGTCTTATTTTAGGAGGATGTCCTATTTTCGGGGAAACACAATATCAGCTGATAATGACAGGCTGCAGAGATTGCGGTGTTTAAGTGAAGTGACAGGAGCAGCTCCTGTCACTTATCAATAGGGACCCCCGCAGTGCTATTGCGGGGGGTCCCGATTGATTTCCCAGACTGCTGGAGGTCTCTTATCTTCCTCCGTGCAGTCCGATCGGCGATTTTGTCATACAGCTTGCCTTGTGAACAGCTTGGGGCCACTGGTCAGATTCCCAACTAAATGATAGCCTACCCGTGCCATAATGCCATAATCCTTTGATAGGAAAACCCATTTAAATATTTTTTTTAATTATGAAATCTTATTAATATGGTGGAAAAAGGTTGAATTAGCGCTGATGTGATGGAGTGAGAAGACTCGGCAGTATTACTAGTGTAGTGTTGTGGTTTAATATATTGGTGCGGTTTGATCACCCACTCTACCAGGTAATGGCAAATGGTAAACATGTAGTTAAAGGGGGATCCCAGCTAACAAAAATAATTTATTTATTATGGAATATTTCTGGTGAAATCACAATCAATATTTCACGGAATACCCTTGTCTTTGCTCACTTTCCACCAGTCTTTCACATTGACGTTGAGTAACTTCAGCAGCTTGGCTTTACGTGATGGCCTGTGACCATCCATCTTCCTCTTGCTCACATTTCAAAGGTTTTCAATGGGGGTCAGTTTTGGAGATTGGTTGTGGCCATGACAGGGTCTTGATCTGGTGGTCCCTCATCCACACCGTGACTAGCCTGGCTGTGTGATTGTGATGGCAGTAATTCTTACCCAAGGTCTTAAAGGGGTTATCCAGTGCTACAAAAACATGGCCACTTTCTTTCAGAGACAACACGACTCTTGTCTCCAGTTCAGTTTTGGTTTACAATTAAGCTCCATTTACTTTAATGGAACTGAGCAGCAAAACCCCGCCCAAGCTGGAGACAAGAGTGGGGCTGTCTCTGAAAGAAAGTAGCCATGTTTTTGTAGTGCTGGATAACCCCTTTCAGGATGGAGACAAGCTGTGGCTGCCTGTGTCCCTCTGCCAGTAAAGCTTCTTTTTCTTACTTTTCTTTGGCATGGTCTGCAGTAACTTTTTGATTACACCTATTTTACGGCTATTACTTGCACTGCTTTGCCATCCAGCTGGTGCTATAACAATAAAATAGTAATGCCTACAGGGCTGGTTTTTATATTATTGCTTTTTATATAAGATTTGGTTTAGGTGATCACCTAATCAGGACCTCAGTGAGTAGAATGAAGTGAGGCTGTGATGGGATTCAGCAAACACTGGTATTAAACAGCTGCCAACCCCCCTGTTTATTAGGGATTCTTGAGTTAAAGGGATTATCTGGGCATGAAAAAACAAAAAACCAAACATGTCTGCTTTCTTCCAGAAACAGCACCCCTCTTGTTAGGGTGTGGGTTTTGCATCTCAGTTCAATTGAAGTGAATGGAGCTGAACTGTAATGCCATACACAACCTAAGGACAGGGTTGGCACTATTTTTGCCAGAAAGTATCTGTGCATTTTTTTCTAACCACTTTAATATGAGCGGTCCACTTTTCAGGATTCTTATCTCTTTCCATTGTGGAGAGAGTTTACAAAGAGCACCTCTGGCTTTGTAGTTCCTGTCCGGCAGGGGTGTATCTATAGAGGGTGCCATTGCATTTGGGCCCAGGAGCCTGAGGAGGATCATAAAGTCTCTCTTTCTATATTAAGAGGTCAGTACTATAAAGCTGAGGGGCCCTGGGACAGATTTTGCACTAGGGTCTATGATCTTCAAGTTACACCTCTACTCTCCTGCGTTATACAGACACCATGTAATACTTAATTCACTCTTTGGTGGTGCTGCAGGGAAAGTGAACACTTTGGGGGAGATTTATCAAACATGGTGTAAAGTGAAACTGGCTCAGTTGCCCCTAGCAACCAAGCAGATTCCACCTTTCATTCCTCACAGACTCTTTGGAAAATGAAAGGCGGAATCTGATTGGTTGCTAGGGCCAACTGAGCCAGTTTCACTTTATACCATGTTTGATAAATCTTCCCCTTAGTGCTAGACTTCTAAACAGATTACAGATGAATCGGGATGAGCGAACTTCGAGTATGTTTGGGTTCGTTTGAGCCAGAACTCTCGGCATTTGATTACCGGTGGCTGAAGAAGTTGGATGAAGCCCTAAGGCAGCCTGGAAAACATGAATACAGCCATAGGCCATAGGCTGAATCCATCTTATCCAGGACTAGGGCTTCATCCAACTTCTTTAGCCACCCGTAATCAAATTTCGAAAGTTCAGGTTTGGACAAACCCAAACATACTTGAAGTTTGTGATCATCATATTGTCAATGAAGCCTACCTACTGTACAAGAAGAGGTTGTCAAAAGCGGAGACTAACTTTATTTTACGCCACTTTTTTTTTTAACAATTTTTTTTGTGTGTAATAAAATATAATATTTCCAAAGCTTCCCATAATCTCGTCCCCTTACCCACCGACCACTTTCGTAACCGGCCTTTCAAATATTTTAGCGCAGTCTCCGACTTTATTGTTGGAGTTATTTTAGCTCCTCTGATCTCCCGAACAAGATGTGCTGAAATGTATCTGACACAAACAACGTGTCATTGTGTCCTCACATTCCGCACAGTTTACCTTACTTTGTATAAATCGCTGGTTCAGCTCCTCCTGTCCTCCTTGTTTGAACATCATGGGAGGCCTGAAAAAGTACGCGGAGATCAAATAACTTCTGTTCCATGAAAGAAGCCAATTTTATGTGATATTAGATCCAAAGTAATCAGGATATAGACATGTGTTCATGAAGGAAATTCACTTGTAGCAGCTGCACTTTCTAAATGTGATGGATTTTCCTTTAAACAATCATGGTGTCCGAAGAACATTTCACTACTTTACTAAGAGCCCTCGCCCCTGTACGGTGTACTTCAAGTAAAAATGAGAATTGCTACTTTATATTATATATTCATATAATATATATATAAATTTTCTGAATTATTGCAAAATTCCTGCGCAAACTCTCCAGATACATGAGGTGATAGATTCCGACCCCCCTCCCCGAATATATGCTATTGGCCCCTTAAATTTTGCTGCCAGATGGACAATGATTAATTTGATTGTCGGCGACATCTAAAAGGAAACTTTACTGTTCAAAACAACCTTTAAAGAGGATGTACCACCAGGTACATCCTCTTTAACCTGAACCCACGGATTGAACGGCACCGGCACGGGGAAAACGTTTGAATGGAGCCGCATCATACAGGGGAGGGAATTCCCTCCCATTGGGGGCAGCCCGGCCTACCTCCAGTGCTTGAGCACCAGCCGGTTCCAGTGCATAGAACGGCGCTGTGCACCGGAACTGGGCCTCGGTCCAGAAAACGGACCGCGGCACCGGCTTCCCCATGCCAGCGCCGTTCGATCCGTGGGTTCAGGTTAAAGAGGATGTACCTGGTGGTACATCTTCTTTAAAAAGGATCTGTCAGAAGTTACACGGGGGCGTATATAAGCATATTATACGATAGGGCTAGTGATCAAGATTCTAGGCAATACCTGTTTAATCTCAATAGTCCTCTCCAATACCAAGATATAGGCCTTTTATGCTAATATGTAAATGAAGCTTAAAGGGGTATTCCAGAAAAAAATCTAGGAGGAGGAGATCGCGAGGAGTCCGACCTCTGTATCCCCTGCCAATCTCAGTATCGGCCCCGTATTCTGTGGTATGAATAGACCTGTTGGTACGGCACATGACCTGCAGCTCTTTTCATTCCAGTGGAGTGATGGAAAGAGCCAAGTGCGGCAGAAAAGTGTTTTTCTCGGTTCTTTTTGTTGGCTCCATAGGAATAAATAGAGCCGTGGGTCAAATGCCGTACTGCGGCTCTATTCATTACACAGAAGACGGGGCCCAATACGGAGATCAGTGAGGGGTACAGAGGTTGGACCCCCGCGATCTCCTACTTTTCCCCTTATCTTGTGGATAACAGAAAGGTGGATTTTTCCTGGAAATCCCCTTTAAAGGCATCTAATCTGCTGATATGTTTCTATAGCACACAGTGGGCTGAGGATGAAGGTAATTTTTTTTATCTTCATCCTCTGCGCTGTTTATGTGTACTTTGTAGTTTAATTCATATGCTAATGATGTGGTTTGGTGCACTGACTACCACCTCAGTCTACCGATCCACCCATTCTAATGAATATTGATTTGATGTTCTCCAGTGACTGACTGACGTCACTGCAGAGTGCCTCCCCAATATTTATTAGAAGGGGCGGGGTAGATCAGTGCACTGGGGGTGGGAGTCCAGCTCCCAAACTGCCTCATTAGCATATGGATTAAACTGCAAAGTACACAAAAATGTCACCAAGGATGAAGGTAAGAAACTTACCTTCATCCTCAGTGCCCCATGCACTATGGGGACATGTCAGCAGGTTAGAAGCTTCTAACCTGCCCATAGTTTCCCTTTAAGTGCCCAGGGGGTGTTCCCCAATACAGCAAGAATTCAGGGTTATCTAGCCCATCTCCTTTTATTCACTGCCTCCATGTCAATTCCCAGTCAAATTATTTACATTATTACATTATTTTTTTTTTTTCACTGACATAGTTCTTTGCGCATTGCTTGGCCATGAGTGCATGTTTGTTACCTGGGGCAGACTGGCCAACCAGATTATTAAAAAATCCTCTAATGCAGGGACGGAAAACCTTCGGCCCCTTCGGCCCTCCAGCTGTTGCAAAGCTACAATTCCCATCATGCCTGGACAGCCTTTGGCTTTGGGTTAACATGGCTGGGGCCGTCTATGTGTAATGTGGGGCCTAAGAAGAATCACAAGACACAGGTACAACACCCTTGGTGCTGGCTGGTGAGGCCTTGAAAGTATAAAGTTTAAACGGTTTATCCAGAGAAATTTTTTTGCTTTCAAATCATCTGGTTTCAAAAAGTTATATAGATTTGTAATTTACTTCTATTCAAAAATCTCAAGTCGTCCCATACCTATTAGCTGCTGTATATCCTGCAGGAAATGGTTTATTATTTCCAGTCTGACACAGTGCTCTCTGCTGCCACAGGAACTGGGCAGAGCAGGAAAGTTTTTCTATGGGGATTTACTACTGCTCTGGACAGTTCCTGACATGGACAGAGGTGGCAGCAGAGAGCACTGTATGAGACTGAGAAGAAATCATTTCCTGCAGGACATGCAGCAGCTAATAAGTATGTGAAGAATTGAGATTTTTAAATAGAAGTAAATTACAAATCTATATAACTTTCTGAAACCAGTTGATTTAAAAGAAAAATATTTTTGCTGGACAACCCCTTTAAGACATTCTCTGAAAGGGGTTAGAGCAACTGAAACATCCTTTAACACTCTCTGAGAGTAGAATATTCACATAATCCTTGCACTAAATACTGTAACCAGATACACCTAGCTCTATTTAACTTCTCCATGTCTGATTCCTGACCAATCAAAAAAAAAATTTGTTTTCGTATATGGGAGCTGTTAAATGCATTGCCATCAGTGCAATATCATTATTATCCTACCAGTTGATTTGGTGCAGATAGAAGCCCAGAGAGACTAGAACATTTGCTCGGAGCTCACAGCTGTCTCCTCCACCATTCAGGGGTTACATTAGGATAATCTGTGTTTTTTTTAGTCTTTAGTAATGCCTGAGCTCAAGTGATTCCAGGTCTGTGCACAAAGCAAATGGTGAGAGCCCCTCTTTCTACTTCTTGGCCTATTCTTGGTGAAGGTGAAGATGTTCTTATTTCTTGTTGACAAGAAGAAAGAACAGTTGCTGATCCCCCTATAAGTAATTTCCCCCATACAGTAAGGCCCCCTTAGTCCCAATCACCTTGTAAAACACATAGAAAACGTGTGCTGGGGAAAGGAGCGGCCTCTTATGCCTTCCGGTCATAAGAGTGACTGGCTGACTGAAGGGCCAATGGCGGTAGCCCAAATTGCCCTCATTATCATCCGCCTATGGTCACATTTCTCTGCATGGTAAGGTGAAGGTAACTTATTATGGTTTTATGTTATAGTTATGTCCTGGTTGTCCCTAGATAAGATAAAGGTCACTTCTTACATATTACCACAGTGTTACAGCTGTTACTCTGCAGAGGTACTGCAAATCCAGTCAGTGGAGGAGAAGCTGCACTGTTTGCCGAAGGGCCTCCCTGCTTTGCCAAGGACAGCTCCTACTAACTTCAATGTTGGTCCTATGTACTCCTGCATGAGCACCATGGGTGTCTTGTGACAGCAAGGTAGGATTGTCCGTGAGTACAGTTTTTTTCTTCCCCAAACTGAAGCCTAACAAAGCTGTAAAGACCCTCGTCACTAGAGTCCAATACTTACTAGACAGTGCCCCTCACGTAGTCATCCTGTTTCAACTGCTTAAAGAGGTTGTCCATGAAAAAAAATCACTTTTCCCCTATCCACAGGATAAGGGAGAAGTAGGAGGTCACGCGGGATGGGGATGGGGGGGATCTGACCTCTGTACCTTCCAGCGATCTCCGTATCGGGCCCCCCCGGCTCTGTTATGAATAGAGCACGAGACCCGCAGCTCTGTTCATTCCTGTGGAGCAATGGAAAGTGCCATGTACACCAGAACAGTGCTGTACCTGGCTCTATCCGTTGGTACCTTAGGAATGAATAGAGCTGTGGGTCACGTGTCGGAACCCTTGCTCTATTCATAACAGAACCGGTGGGGCCCGATGCGGAGATCTGCAGGTGGTACAGAGGTTGGACCGACCTCCTACTTTAAGTATTACCCTACTAGTATTCAAAGTCAGAGACTGTATTCCAGTATCTCCAAAGACTCCTTAAAACTCTTGGTAAATCTGCATATAGCAGAGGTACTCTTACTTAAATAGGAACTACCTGACAGACGCACTCCCAAGCTATTGTGAACAAGGATTGTGAACCGTATAGGAAAGGATTAACCACTCATTTCCGTCAAAGTAGTTGTTGTGACTTTGGGAGAGCTGGGGTACCACTCAGGCCCCTTGACAAGTACCGCACCACATGCCAGTCTGCACTACAATGCCATCTGCAGACCCCTCGGTACCCAGCCACACATATTACTGCCATTTCTTGAGTCGATGCTTTGGCTGAGACTTCACTTTTCCGAAGGAGAAGGGAACTAATGTTCTACAGTTTGTTAATATTTTTATCATTTACAACAACTTGAATTTCAATGTAAGGAAAAATTTTAGGAACTTTTAGGCAATGGAGACATCCTATAGCGGGTATGGTGATCAGTAAGAATAGTTATTCCTAGGTTCTCTGCTACAATCCAGTCCTAATATACCGAATAAATTCTCATCTCCAGGGGTCACAGTGGCTGAGGCTGTCGGGGTATTGTGGTTGGCACTGTGAAGGTTATGTCTAACACAAGACCCACAGAACTGATCACCATAATTACCGGTTTATCCAATATCCCAAATCATCAGTTTTCAGTTTATAAATCATATAATTATATGAAACTTTATACAGTTTGGTTCAGAAATGTTTGGACGGTGACACAATTTTCATAACTTCGCCCCTGTACACACCACAATGGATGTGATATGAAGCCATCAGTACGTGACTGCAGTACAGACTCAGGGGTGGAAGAAAAATATTGCATTAACTGTTTAGGAATTACAGGCATTTCTTACATGGCTTCAATGCTTTCTGTTGGCTTGTGCTGATAAAAATCTGGACAAGAGCTCGAAGGTAAAGAATGGGGGGACAGAACAACGACCTTAAGGTCCTATTAGACAGCCCAGTGACAGCCCGATCAATCATTTAAATGAGCGCACATCTTCTAGATCGGTGCTCGTTTACTGGGCCTATTACACAGCTCGATGATCGATTAGCAAGGGCTACACAGACATCATTAGCGATGTTCGTGCAGCTCTTGCCCTAAACTGTTATACATTATCTCTCCACGCTTCCAGTCTTCTCCTGCCCTCTTCTTGCTTCCCTGCGCCATGGCTGCAGCTTCAGAGCGGTCTCTGAGCTGACAGGTCATTCAGCTAATCACTGGTTGGGACCGCCCTGGCGAGTGATTGGCTGAGCGGCCTGTCAGCTCAGAGACTGCTCCGAAGCTGCAGCGGTGCCGCTGAGAAGCAAGCAGTGGGCAGTAGAAGACGGGGAGCGTGGAGAAGTTAATGAATAACAGTTTATTCAACCATCGGCCGTACATCGCTATTACATGTAGCAATGCACGGTCGGCGGCTGATGATTTTGGTGTCAGACGAACCGGTCGAATATTGCTCTGTGTAATAGGGCCCTTAAACTCCATGTGAATTTCTGACTCCCATTGCATAAGGAATGGGGAACCTTCGGTCCTTCAGCTGTTGCAAAACTACCGTCCACATCATGCCTAAACAGCCAAAGCTTTGGCTTTGGCTGTCCAGTAGTGATGAGCGAACACTGTTCGATCGAATAGATATTCGATCGAATAGTGAGATATTCGAATATTCGAATATATGTACGCATATCCCGCGAATATTCGATTAATATTCGATAAGCGTTCAAATCCCCCAGCTTCCAGTTTCACTCTCCAAATGGTCAAATAGATGTTTTTCACTAATCGAATACTTGTTCCCATAGACTTTAATGGGATTGAATATTCGATCGAATAGTCAAATATTCGCGGGATATTCGTACGAATATCGAATATTCGAATATCTCACTATTCGCTCATCACTACTGTCCAGACATGATGGAAATTGCAGTTTTGCTGGAAGTCCAAAGGTCCCCGCTCCATGATCCAATGAGAGTCAGAGGTATTCAATTCCTCTGAAATCAGCAGGATCAGCTGATTGATCTAATGTGATCGGCCAGCCTTAAAAGGGTTGTCTGGTTTTTTTTTCTGCACAACCCTTTTCGGTGGCACAGATAGTTGTCAAACAGAATTCACACAGGCTACATATATGTATTCCTGCATGTATTTGTCAATGGGAAAATAGGAATAAGTGGCATCTAGATCACTGTGGCAGTGGGGTTTTTCCCCATTGAAACAAATAATCCTATATGCTTTCCCCGTGCTTTCCGTCAACATGAAGGCCCCATACACATTGGATAGTCGCTCTTTTCCAATGAAATTGAAGGGTGTTTCCAATATTTATCTAATGGAAGTCCATCCATTTTTATTTTCCTGATATTGTCCTGAAAATTATCTGGGCACTCCCATAGGCAGTATGTGACCATCTATGAACTAGGAGACACCTGCCTGGGTGAGGAACCTTTCAACTCTTTATTTTCCTGCAGTCTTGAGCCAAGATAAAAAAAAACCTATTTACAACGTCCAATCTTTGGTATAGAACATATTCTACAACAGACAAACTCCCCAATCACTACTGTCCAAGATCAGGAGACATTTACGTTTTCCAATTTGTTGCATTGTATCTCGGCCCAAACCATAAACCTCTGTCAGCAGGTTTATGCTGCTCTATCTAAGGGTCAAATAAACTAGTGATAGAGAAGCTGAACAGAATGATGGATCACTTACATTGTTCTGTGCAGCTGATCCAGAGATATCCTCTTGAATAACACAGATAATAAGTAGTCCTCTACATTATGCGCGTGTGCTCAGTCGTCCCCGATATTCATGAGCACAACCTCTCTCTGCCCACTGATTAACGGTTGCCTGTCTATACTTTGTATAGACAGACAGCTGTCAATCAGCAGATGGAGGGTTGAAGGAGTGGTGCAGTACGAACCCTAAACTCCCACACATAATTAGATTGGTTGAACAGAATTATGGAAGTATTACACTGATCTGTTCGGCATTTCTATCACCATTTTTGCTGCCCTTATTTAAGGTAACATAAACCTTGGCACGGATTCCCTTAAAAAAAAAAAAACGCAAAAAAATTGTCTCCATGTATTAATGCATAATGGATGGAAACTGCTGGAAATTACAACCACAACATCAGGTGCCAATGGAACCCTAGCGAGCCAGTCAGGTTAATTAATATTGGAGAAAAGTTGAAACGGTGACCCGAAGGGTTAAACTTTTTTTTTTTATATCAAGAGCTGAATACATCAACAACAACATTCAGAGAAAATTAAAGGTTTTCCTATAATGACGCATATTAGGCCTCTTTGGTGGTCTAAAGCGACGGATTACATCCTTTTTACAACTTCCATCTTGCTGTCACAGGACGGCTCGGGTGATTGCTAGTTTTGTTGTTACGAATGTCACCTCTTTTCTAAAAAAATCCTTAAAGTAAATAGTGGAAAGTGGCTTATACCTGTCATTTTGATCATAGAAAACAATGTTCCATGGAAATACATTTGTAAGCTAAAGAGGGCCCCCTGCTGATTTTGTTTTTCAGAAAATGGCAAGTTTTTGTTCCTAATGGAGCGAAATTAAAATAAAACCTGACCTCAGAAATAAAAGCAGACATTATGACAAAATAAAATTATAGATTTTGCGGATGAATTGAAAGTCTAATGCCGGCTTCCTTTGGTTAAATTCTTTTACATAGGGAAATGAGAAGGAACGGAAGCAAGTGGGTGGCTGCGAAGACAATTGGGGAAATGAGCTTTTTTAAAAATAAATAAATAAATTAAAATCGATCAAAAAAAAAAAAAAATCCCATTTTTGGAATTAATTATGATTTCCAGAACTTTGCATGGTTATATCCAGTTACACAGTGGCTGAGTTATTGTTACTGCTGCATTATATATATATATATATATATATATATATATATATATATATATATAAAATTAAAATGATATTTTAGAAATAATTTTTATTTTTAGAATATAATGTGGAAGGAAAAAATATGCCATTTCAGAATGGAATGTACCATTTTCTGCAGTCTGGGGAGATAAACTGATATTTCTTACAATCTGAACCTAAAGTTCCTGGCCCCCAGGGCATAATCTGTTAAGGCCCTATTCTACGGAACGATTATGGTCTGTATTCGGGCCGATATCGGTCGTTACGGCCGATAATCGTCCCGTGGAATAGGAGGCAACAATCAGCCGACATTGTTTATGTCGGCTGATCATTGAAGTCGTTTGTCTTTCAACATGTTGAAAGACAAACGACATATATAGCGGCGATCTGGTGCCGCCGCTCCGTGTAATAGGACCGCCGCTACATCCTATGGGCTGCCCGGACAATCAGCGCCCACCCCGGCAGCCACCCCGCAGCTCCCCGTGGCCCCTCTCGCACTCACCCGCTCGCTGCTACCGCCTGTAATAGCGGCAGCAGCGAGCGGGAAAACAGGAGCAAACGAGCACTGTGAGAGCCCGTTTGGTCCTCACAGTCGGCCCGTGAAATACGGCCTTTACAGCCCCCCTCACCTACCATGTACCAGTGTTTTTTTTCTGTGACAGAGGGAGCTATGGGTCCACCAAGGTATCAGGTTCTGGGTGTAATGCAGGGATGGGGAACCAGCAACCCTTCAGCTGTTGCAAAAATACAATTCCTATCATGCCTTAACATGCCAAGCATGATGGGAATTGTACTTTTGCTACAGCTGGAGGGCTGCAGGTTCCCCATCCCTGGTGTAATGGCTCCATCTGCACTCCCTACAGTTGTACCCTATTTCCTAATAGAACAACTTGATGTAAATTTGCATATAAATGGGGTATTTTTGACACATTTGGAGGGGTTTTTTACTAAAACCAGTACTCAAAAAGCATCTTTAAATATAATGTATCTCTCCCAGGATCCCATCTTGCTGAACGAGGCAAGTTACATTATAAATCTATGCAATGAGACAGATCAAAAGGAGCTGGGGAAGAAGTGCTCAGCCAGGTGATTCTCCCAGCTATATTAAATGATAAAAGAGGGTATGATCACCCAGACTTCGATCAATCAAAGCTTTGTGGTACTACCCCCTTGGCCAATCAGTGGTCATAGCAGTCACCTGCCTTGGCCGGCGATTGGGCGAGCAGGCGTGTTCTCGTTTTGAGAGGTAACAAGGAAGTGGTCATCAGCAGGATCGGGCAGGAAATCAATGAGATGAATAGAACCCAGAATAAATTCTTTACTGGTGCAGATTTTGCTTTGGCTATCCAACCTAATAGAAGTCAACCACAAGTCTTACATTTTACTTTCATATTTAAAGGGGTGACCAGTATGTTGGAAAAAAAAAAAAAAAAAAGAGGCTTTGTATATCAATTCCTTTTTGCCTTTTTATATTTTATTTTTTGCTCCTTTTCCTATATCCCCTTGGTACATGGGTCCTGATGGGTATTGCTTCCTTATAATTCATATACAATAAGGCAATTACTATTCATTTACATAATTACTTTCAAGAATGATCATCTCACAAAAGTCTGATAATAATGTTACCCGACATATTGATGCTCAAGTATAAATCACTTGTCACTTTTTAACTTGTGATTACGGCAACGCAATTAATGAGGCTTCAGGTTTTTCTTCCTGCAACAAACAATGGCCGGACTCCTTATGTGTCTTCAATGGCAACTTTATGGCATTTTTCAACTTTCTAACAATTCTAAATTTCAACTCTCTAACAAGTTTGGGTTCTAATTAGGGATCGGGCACAACAAGGGTCACTGAGCAAGAACGATATATATATATATATATATATATATATATATATACAGTATATATATATATATATATATATATATATATATATATATATATATACATACTCCCAGATCCCTAATAGTCCAGCATGGAGCACCACATATGTCACATTACCAATTCAGCAGTAATTGTAAGCTGTGTGTCATCCCTGGCATGTATACATCAGTATATGAGAGGCCAATGTATACATGCCTGGACAGGCAAAGACCCCATTGACTTTAGAATAATCCTGAAATTGTCCAGTTTTCATTCTTGCCACTAATCCAAACAATTAGTTGACATGTCCTGTTCAGTAAAGATAACTTTTTATTCCAAAAGTCTCCTCCTTATCATGAAATGCAGGATTATAGTGAAAGATGGCACCAATATATAGATAACACAAACATGTTCCCCCTATTCAATGGTAACCTCTACATAGGTGACAGAGCATGCCTAGAAACCTTTGCCATAGAAAAAAATTTAGTCTATAGCCATGAATTTTGCTCTACGGCATACCCTTAAAGGGGTTGTCCAGTCTTGCAAAAACACAGCAGCGTTCTTCCACAAACTGCACATCTCCTGTCCTCAGTTTGGGTGTGGTATTGCAGTTCCATTGAAGTGAACGAAGCTGAATTGTAATACTGCACACAACCTGAGGACAGGGGTGACGCTGTTTTGCTAAAGAGTGATTTTTCTAATTCTGGATAATTCCTTTAATTGATATTAAAAAAGAAACAGATAAGACTAAAAGAATGTGTTTTAGTATCTGGCTCTAATGATAAATAATAATAATAATAATATTATTTATATATATATATATATATATATATATATATATATATATATATATATATTATGGATAGGGTGGAGAAGTTAAGAAAAAAAAATTATGCATACTAAAAATCTGATCAGGTCATTCTGGACTGCCAAAAATGCCTGCTCATCTGTCGCACAAAGCTCTGTGTAGTAGGGCCCTTATTCCTGTCTAGTCTAAGTTTATACTAAGTAATGGAGAGAATTATCCAATCACCTTCCAGTATTCTTGCATGCTGCCACAGAGGGATAACCCCCATTTTTTGCCTCCCACAACACTTCCTCCGTTGTGCCCCACACTTACAGCGCCCCCATTTTTGCCCCCAAACAATAACAGTCCAGATGTAGGGGTGATGCCGGTGTAACAGACAGGATTTTGCGTTACTTTATGTCTTTAATATAGGTCATGGGAATTCGCTTTGGGTCTATTTCCAGGAGGAACATGAAACTTTAATGCATCTGTAGAGGAATCTCAGCCGGCTTTAATTAAAAAAAGAAAAGAAAAATAGCATGAAGCTTCCCACACAGGCCGCGGTACGACAATAGGAACGCATCCATGCCAAGTCACAGTGTAAAAACTAAAATAGCAAGTAATGTAACATCCCTGGTAGAACCAAGAATAGAGAATAGTCTGTGCTGCCAAATACAAAGAAAATACAATGTAATAGAAAGGGGAAAGGAGCAATAAGTTCTATAAAAATAACCCGGAATAGTGCATGCGGTGCACTCACAGGTAATGAGTGTGTGGGGAGGACGGTGGTCTGTACTTGGTGCAGGGACAGATATCTAGACAGACAAGTGTCCTGGGGCATGTAGGGAGAGAAGACTGTGGTGCAGCGGATCAAAGGAAGAACGTGCAATAGGCTGAGCGTGTAGCCGATCATTATAATAGTGACATCTGAGAGATCAGTCTATTTAAATAATATTATACGACTTATAGACCTTAAAGTGACTCTGTGCCCACAATCTGTCCCCCCCCAAACCGCTTGTACCTTCAGATAGCTGCTTTTAATCCAAGATCTGTCCTGGGGTCCCTTCGGCAGGTGATGCAGCTATCGTCCAAAAAAGCAACTTTTAAACTTGCAGCCCTCTGTCAAATTGGTGTGGCCTAGATTGTCTGTGCCCTAGGCCTGCACCGCCTCTTCATCTCTCCTCCCCACCCTCTTCACCATAAGGAATGCCACTGGCAGGATTTCTCCTGAAAATTGCACATGGGCATCTATCTATCTATCTATCTATCTATCTATCTATCTATCTATCTATCTATCTCCTATCTATCTATCTATTTATTTATTTATCTATCTTCTATCTTCTATCTATCTATCTATCTATCTATCTATCTATCTATCTATCTATCTATCTATCTCCTATCTATCTCCTATCTATCTATCTATCTATCTATCTATCTATCTATCTATCTATCTATCTCTCTCTCTATTTCTCTTTATTTTATTCTGTACATATCTGTCTTCCCACTCAGGTCTATTCCCCTTTAGAAAAATAAAGATTAAATACATATATCATCTATACAACTCTCTCTCTATATCTTCTATTTCATTAGATGTATTTTCTTTGCTATTATTATTTTTCTGATTTACAGATATTTGAGGGATTACAGACCATATATATATATATATATATATATATATATATATATATATATATATATATAAAACGATATCTCCATATCAAATTTTACATCTCATATTAACCCCCTGTGCTAGATTATACAATATTCTGGATTATTACAAACAAATGTAAACATGAGGGTGACAGATCAATCAGGAAAACAGCCCAGTGTACTATAGGTAATACTTTCTCAGCTTCTTTCTTTCTCTGGAACCTAGAGATGTAGCAGAGCTGATTTTGCCATTTTACACTTGCATTACTTTTGATCCTATAGAGAACCAATGATGGCAGGGGGTGAGATGACAATGAGCCGTCCTATATGCCCACCTCAGCTCTGCTTCATCCGTGCTCAGTATTTTAGCATTAGCTTTGTTTTCAGAGCGCAGACATTTCCATATTCCGCCTCACGTCTCGGCCGGATCAGGGACTGTCCAGGGGAGGCCAGATCACTTTTAATGAATTGTACTTTGTATAAAATGCTGACATAAACCTTGGGAGTGATTAATCACAGTCTGTTTAAACTGATTTTATCAATGTAAATTGATTTGGGAAGCACTTTGCAGGCGGCTTTTTGCCATATGTAAATGAGGATAAATTCATTAATTTAATATCATCAAACTGTATCGGTTTGTATAAAACACTGCCTCTCCATAGTATGTGATGCATACCAATATGGCCGGCTGATAAGATAAATCGCTATAGCTTTCTATATAACCTATTATCACTTAGTAAATGATAATCTAGAAAATTAGGCCTGGTTCTGTAATATAACAAGTCCGCCCATAGACTTTACAATAAACTATCCATCATATTGATTTATTATAGAGTATTCAGATTAAATGATGTCAGAAAGTTATATAGATTTATCATTTACTTCTATTTAAAAATCTCCAGTCTTCCAGTACTTATCAGCTGCTGTTTGTCCTGCAGGAAGTGGTGTATTCTTTCCAGTCTGACACAGTGCTCTCTGCTGCCACCTCTGTCCATGTCAGGAACTGTCCAGAGAAGGAGAAGTTACTTCAACCAAAACCAGGAGGTGGTTGAAAAAATAAACTGTCCACATCTTTCTGTCGGTATAAGGTGTATAGGGCTCTGCCAGCCAACCTCTGTCAGATGATGTTGATGGAGACAGGGGTTGGGTTTGGGAGAGATAAGCCACAGCCAGAGCTCTCTGCCTGCAGTTTAACCCTCCCAACCCCATAGAGAACACATAAATGCTGAGCTGTGCCGCATGTTCACAGTCTGTCCAAGATTTTATAAGGTTTATTGTCACCAGGTTTGAGCAAGCGGACCTGCTGAAATCTCCATGCAGACAAGTGTAAGCTTTGTTTTCTTTGTAAGTCCCCTGTAAAACTGTAATCCAAATGAAATAAGAGTGTCTTGTCCACTGGGGGCACAACCTGCCCGCCACCTCCTTCGGTCACCCCTACCTATGCATATGGTAGGACCAAAGAAGACGACGATCAGTATTACAGAGCACTCGGGGAGGGGGGGGGGGGGGAGTCGGAGGAACGCCACCGGTGCTCCTAACTAGCTAATTTGCATATTTTGTTTGGAATTAAGTCCTCCAAAAGGTGGGGCCTACAAAGAAAAGAAGACCTGCGCCAGAAAGATGAGGTTGCAGGGAGATATCAGCAGTTTCTGTTTCCCTTTAAAGATATTGACCAAAACATATGTTTTAGAGGTCCATTTTTTCAGCAGTTTTTTTTTTTTTTTTTTTATTGTAGATGGGTGACTTAGGGTTCTATTAGAAGGTTCGATGTTGGCCCGACCAATCATGTAAACGAGTTCCGATCTGCTAGATTGGCGCTCATATACTGAGCCTATTACATGGCTTGATAACGATCGAATTCGAAGGATAATCGTACGTGTACATGCAGCGAACGATCAAACGACGAGCGAGAAATCGTTCATTTTGATCTTTGAACATGTTCTCAAATCGTCGTTGATTGTTCGCAAAAAATTCGCAGATCGTTCCGTGTGAACAGTCGTTCGCCGATTTAACCAATGTGTGAGATAGGCTTAAGCGATTGCAAAACGATCGCAAAACGAATTTTCTGTACGATATATCGTACCGTCTAAAGGCTGATCGTTATGAAAAAAAAACCGTTACTCTGACATCGTTAATCATACGATCGGGCCAATTATCGTTTCATGTAAACGCAGCATTACACGGAGCGATAATCATCTGGATCGGTCTAATTTGGCCAATTATCGCTCCATATAATAAGACCCTAAAGGCCAACAAGGGCGTAAAGGGGTGCAATAATGAAAAGACTCACACCCTATCTGCAAAGATCACCTCTCCGATCGCTTTGCATCTACAATTTTTTAGCGTTTTTTTTTTCTACCTTACTTCTAATGCAAATTTTATTTACCGAGTCTCATTAGCGGATGATGGGATTAAAGTAAAAGAGACTGAAAAATAATATTCTTCTGCAGGCAACAGCTTGTAAATATGATATCGGGCAATTTCCTCTGGAAATGGTATTCTACTCCTTCCAGGCCTAGGCAGGATGCACCACGCCCCTCCATCAGGTCACAAGAGGATTGTTAAGCGACACCAGTGTTTACAAGGGCTTTTCTGATATGCATTTAGGGTTTTAAAAAAAAATCTCCAAAATACTATGATTGAATATGATATTCATCATTCCCGCGTTATCGGCCCACGCCGTCATGTACGGGCTCCTTAGGCCGGAGGAGAGAGAGAATTATCGGAATGACTATCCTCTTGTTTTAAAAAAATAAATAAATAAATGAATAGCTTTTACCTATCGAGGCAAGCAAATGATACATTCTCAGCTCGCTCCAAATTGAATCCATTTGTAGCTATTTGCATGGCGTAGAAACCTACAGTTGAGTGGTTTGCTCAGAGGTATAATGACTGGTTGTCAAAACAGACAGGAGGTGGTCACGTAACAAAATGATCCCCTGTCAATCCCGTCGCGCTGGCAGCCTGTAATTCAGCCCCAGTGTGTGCATCCTGCCTGGGCTTTGTTAAATACCACTTTCTAAGAAGGGAACTGGTGAACTTGTGTTTAATAAGGTTTTTCAGATGAATATTTGATGAAGTTTTTGGATAGCGCCACACGAGGTTAACACTGACTTGCCACTCGCTTTAATTAAAGGACATATCTCTTATCTTTGCCGCGGTAAACGGAAGGCACGGATCTGAATGAAAACATTTTAACAAGATGTCATACGGCACAGTTATTTCATGTCGTGTTTAACTTAAACATCCAGGATAATGCTCATCAAGGTAGAAAGCCGATTATTTGTGTCTATGGAGCGCCCTTCATTTGCAGCCATGCTTCTTTTTTTTTTCTTTTTTTTTTGTGTGGCTATTTAGCAAATTTACATTTTTTCCCCGCTAATTATTTTATGCACCTGATTTAAGGCCGTTTCTAGAATCTTTCTGTCTAGTCAAGCTTAGAATGGGATGTATTAGCCGGTCGGACATTGGAAATACTTAGCCAAGGTCATAGCATCCGTTTGGTGACAGGTTCATTGGATGATTATTAACTTTTTTTTAAATTTGCATGTTAGATGAGAGAGAGAATGACATTTTTACTTAGAACGTTGCCAGTCATAGGTGCACCTCCTTAAGCTGTCGTTTTTAGGTGCAAAATTCTTTGCTGATTTATTTTCTTAAAGGGGACATTCTATTTATCGGACTGGGTGGTTAAGATTAGGGTTAAAAAAAAAAAAAAAAAACATACAAAACCAAAAAAGAAACTTTTAGCACTCAATCCCTAGCTCCTCTATTGCTGTCACTGCAGTCCTCCCTGCAGATGTTTCAACCAATATGGCCTTTACCAAGCCAGAATAAAATTACAAGGAGCTCCAAATCTGCTTTAGATATCATGTATGGCGGCTGACAGATATCTCTCCGGATCCTCCAATATACCTGAACACTTAGGGGTCTGTTCCACGGAGAGATAATCGGCCGAATCGGCCCGATTGAGCTGATTATCGCTCGGTGGAATAGAGACAATGATCCACCGATGATCGTGTCATCGGCTGATCGTTTATTTAGGTGCAAAATTAAAATTATCGGGCACTGACTGCGCATCGCTGCGTGGAATAGCAGTGAGCCGCCAGTGACCGACGATTTCACAAACAGCATACATTACCTCCCGATGCTGCAGGGCTTCTCCTACGCTCCTTCTCTCCCAGTCCCGCGCGCAGCAGCAGCTTCGGAGCGGCCTGTCTGAGCTGACAGATCGCTCAGCCAATCACTGGCCAGGACCGCCGAGGCCAGTGATTGGCTGAGCAATCTGTCAGCTCAGACAGGCCGCTCCGAAGCTGCTGCTGCGTGAGGGGACCGGGAGAGAAGTGCAGGAGAAGCCCTGCAGCATCGGGAGGTAATGTATGCTGATTTAACAAGGGCTGCAAGGACATCGGTACAATGTCCCTGCAGCCCTTGCTAAACGATTATTGGGCCGTGGAATAGGCCCAGTAAACGAGCACCGTTCTAGCAGATCGGCGCTCGTTTACATTATTGATCAGGCCCCCATCGGCCCATGGAATAGGACCCTTAGGGGGAGATTTATCGAACATGGTGTAAAGTGAAATTGGCTCAGTTGCCTCTAGCAACCAATCAGATTCCATCTTTCATTTTTTAAAGAGACTGTGAGGAATGAAAGTGGAATCTGATTGGTTGCTAGGGGCAACTGAGCCAATTTCACTTTACACCATGTTTGATAAATCTCCCCCTACGGGTGCTATTACATGGCCCGGTATTGAGGAGGAAGCGGGCTCCGATCTGTCAGGTCAGCACTCACTTCCTCCTAGTTCCTCCTATTACATGTACAGACATTGAGAGAGGAGGCCACGGCGAGCTGCGGGAAGGAGGGATGATATTTCATTCCGGTGGCCCATAAAGGAGAGCAGAGGTCTGCTGCCGTGGATCCTATTACACGGAGCAATGGCCAACAGACCGTCGATATCGTTATCAGGACTTTAAAACATACTGAAAGGCAACGATCAACCGACATCGTGCCGGCAACATGAGCTACCACACAAAACAATTATCGGCCAAAATGGCCACTGATCGGTCAAGTACAGCTGATAATCATTTTATGTAATAGATCTGCACAGCATACATTTGTCTTGAATAGGGAGATAGCTACTGCTACTGGTGGGGATTATCCCACCTAAGAAAAAGAAAAATCCCCATCACTCTTTTCCCCAACATGCAACATCAAAGTAGAGTTGCAGGCCCTTATTTACATTATGTGATTGACTGGTCCTGGTGTGATTGGTGGATTTATCTGTCTGTCAGCAGCCATCACCTAATAGGACCTTAAAGGGTTTGTTTGGGTCTCTAAAATGTTATGACAATCCACCATACTACCATAGTATGTAAGATGTAACCTTTAACTGATATGTGTTACAACAGAGAGGTTGACTTGTATGAATATACAAGAAATATATTACAGAAGCTCGAAATATATTACAGAAGCTCACAGACCAAGACGGGTGATATGAGGACACATCAGATGACTGGTTAATATATGTCACCTCAATGAAAACACGCTACACAAACAGCAGGATCATAAAATATATCCAATGGACACTAATCAAAGAAATAGTATGGTTGTAATGTATGCAATATGAAACTGCAACCACCATTTATACAGTAAAAAAAAAAAAAAAGTCCCAGCGTATTTCCTCCAAAAGGTGCTGGGTTCATCGGGGTACAAGTCACTAGGCAAAGACATTTACAGTGACAGCATGGCTCTATTGGTAAGGGTAAAGTCTTGCAAGATAAATCATTGGATCCAATTGAGGCCTCATGCCAGGTTGCAGGAGGGGGTGGTGATTGGAGATTGGAGACCTGAAGCTATGTCTGCCTCCTCTCCTCTGTCCGCTGCCACTGTTAAAATCTTGTGACAGCAGGCAGGGGAGAGAGGGGAGGGGGCAGAGCTCACGACCGCGTGCCCGGCATATGCCCTGCCTTCCTTCCCTCCCTACCTCCGTAGCCAGGAAACCGGAAGCCTGAGGCTTCCAGTTTCCATGGCTACAATCGGGCTCTGTGATCACTTCGCAGAGCCGCTGATGGACACTTGCAGAGAGTTCTACCTCTGTAGAGGGAGAATTCTCTGTCAGGAGCCCTATAGATTCTGCGTTCGTGCTAACCACAGTATCTATAGGGTTAACTCTGCTCCGGTGCTGAGAGTTGCTGCTGTGCCATCTGCGGCGAGTCTTGGCTATCAGTGATAGCTGGGACCGCCATGGATGACACAGGTGCAGTCCTGCGCCTGTGTCATCCTGAATTGTTAATAAACGTCGCTGCAGCATTAGGCATAGGCTGCAGCAACGTTAATTAACTGTGGAGGGGCGGGAGGTGGTTAATATTAACTTTTGCCACTGATGCAGGTTGTGCTGCCAGTACCCACTTTCCCAATCAGCTCCTTGCCCAGTTACACCCTTGCTTACACGATTCTACAATGATATACAGTATCCCTATATTTGTGATAATGATGGTTACTATTCCTTTGTTTTTTATAATGTGATTTTTTTTTTATTTTGCTTTTCTATAGGACAGGAATGGGGACCCTTCATCCCTCCAGCTTTGTCTGTCCAGGCATGATGGGAATTGTAGTGGAGGACAGAAGGTTTGCCTATCCAATATATTTTTCCGGTCCACAACTTGTGAAGTTAAAAATCCATATTGATATAAAAGAAAAATATACAATAAAGGTTAAAACGTACGATCCAAAGACTAGATTGAAGGGGAGATACTGAGGCGGGGGAACGTTTCGTAGACCATTTGTCACTCATGCATAAATCTTGCTGACATTCCCAGTCACTATAATAGCTGCCCATTTTATAAATCTCTATGAAGTTGCACAGTTGCAAAAAAAAAAAAGAAAAAAAAAAGTGTGTATTTCTCGTCTCTCATTTACATACCTTAGCGAAAGCCAATGAGGCACGAGCAGTCGCAATGGTGATCATAATAAGTGTTTGAAGAAAGGCAGAGAGATCACTAATGGCTTGCCTTTAGGGATTTCTGTACTCCATAGGGGACGAAAATGAGAAATATTTTTCAAACAGCAGGGGTAAAGGTTTTAAAACTAGAAACACATGGAGTGATGAAGATGTTGGTGCCACAGGGTAGAGAGAAAGAAACATTTACAATGTAAAAACTGTAATTTCAGCATTAAGAAATAATAATCGTGTTTCATCATCGTTATTAAAGCATGACCCTTAAAGTCACATAAATTAGATATAAGTTTCTAGTGAAGTTTATTAATCTTCAGGGGTAATATGAGGAAAGTTTATTATCATACAAAATCAACGGTCTCCCCCTCCCCCACCTCCTTCTAATTAAGTTTCCTTTACGGAAAGAACTTTGCTCTCTCAAGCCAATAATATTTAAAGGAGGACAGATTTACAGCAGCTTCCATTGTATACAGATGTTACAGCAAGCCAAGGAGGGATCCGAGATTTAGAAGGTGCCTGGGTTTCTCTTAGTAGCAAAGAACAAGCAGTAAATATTTAATTTATTGTATTTATATATGATGTTTTATGTATTTTATGTGAATATGATATGACTTTTCCTTCCCTGTGCTCTGTGTGGGTGGGCTCTTCCTGGAGTGAGGTCAGAGCTCTGCTCCAATCAGATGTCTCCCCTCTGCTACTCCATCTCTCTTGCCCCACCCATGCTGTTTCCAGGGGATAGGCCAGTTACTGTATAACAGTGTTAATAGGGCACTGTACTGTTTCGAGTTTAAGCGATAATCTTTCCATGTGTATGCAGGCAACGATCAAACGAGTAACAAAAATTTGTTCATGTGTTGTTGATAGCATCTTTTGAGATTTCAATAAAATCATTGTTAATTGTTCGAAAACCTTTTGGTGTATGTGCACATTGTTCGTTCGTTTGCTGGGATCAGAAGAAGTATAGCGTATACGAACAATCGTAATTACGATCATAACTAACAACTATTGTTCTGTGTATTATGGTGAACGATTTCAGAGCATTCACAAAAGCGCTCGTGCTGCTCTTTCCTGGTTGCTGGGAAAAGCTGGATCCAGTCCTGGGAAACTGGGAGAAGTTTCAATAATAATAATAATAATAATAATAATAATAAATTATTATATATTTTATACCCCTATTATTACCATAATTTTACAATAATAGCATTGTTTTTCATACATTTTATATTATTACACATATTATATTATTGTGTTATATATTAGTAGTAAAAGTTATATTTTAATTTTTATATTCATATTATTTATATTATATACTTTACTTTTATCATTGTTATTAATTATTATTGTTATTAATAATTATTATTAAGTATTATTATGGTTGTATTTTATTTTATAATTTATATTATTGTTATACTTTAGTTATAGCTATTATTTTACATTCAAATTTATTTTACATTTATATATATATTTTTTTTTTGTGTTGTTATTATCGAACTGGAAATGAAATAAAACTAAGACAACAGAACCACTATTGGTAATTCAGTACATATGTAAAAACATATCAGAATTCTTGTTGCTCAGTGCCCTTTATGGGTAGGAAAGGATATCTCAGGGGTATAGAGGAATCCCACACCTTGTCATCAGTGCAGCCTGTCTTCAAAAGGACAAACTGGAGTGACCCCAGACCAACAGATAAATCCCCGGTGAAAATCACTGAAAACCATAGTGTATAGTAAAATACTCCGATGTGTTAAGTGACAGGATGTGTGCCCATGAGCTGTCACTCATTCCCACATCACCTCTAAAGCTCAACAATAAGATTTAAAGTGTATAAGGGAAATCTAGGATGGAAATAGTGTTTGGGAGCTTATGGCAGTTCTTTTTTTATTATTGGTTTATTTTTGTGAATAGATGTTATTATTGATTAGAACCTAGTTATATTGTGTCTATAGGAGAGCTTTACTTTCACCATGGAATTGGTAGAATCAATGCTCAGCTATACAAAAGATAGATATACAGGGGTTAGCAAAATTAAACCTCTACATCTCAGAGGGTTCTGGAGGATGTTCTGCTGCTCCACATGTAATAAAAATGGGAAAAATGGGCACTTCTGGTAATGCTCTCGCCATTTATTAAATAAATAAAATTAAAGTAAAAAAAAATGCAGATAGCTGGGACATACAGCATGGTGGCTAACTACCATATAGAGTGTTTCTTATTTTCGGAGAAACACGGTAGCAGTTTAGTGGTCTGCATTTTGGTGGATGGGTCACTGTGGGCAATCTGTAATAAAACACAACAATCACTGAGCTCAGGGAGATCAGTTAAAAAAAATCCAATGAAGTACTCACTCAAGACTCTCTGTTGATACATTGCCTCCTATAAAATTTGAATATGTAAAAAAGGGGTCCGTGGAGTCTCGGTTGCGAGTCTCAAAACACGGGAATAGCCAGATATCCTTCCAGGGAAGGAAAACCTGTTGCCAAGGGGTGTCTACCAGTGGGGAGATCATTAAACCACCCTGATAAGTAGCCTCTTAAGTCCCATGCGGTTTGTATTTTTAAATTTATAGGGCGCAATGTATCAATGGAGACTATTGAATGAGTACTTTATTAGATTTTTTTCACTGATCTCCCTGAGCTCAGTGATTGTTGTGTTTTGCTGGTCAAAATTTTCATTGCCCTTGTTAGCAAGAATCCTGCTCCACACTGATGAGGGGCAAATTCCCCGAAACAGCTGTCTGTGGATGGATGCCTGGCTTTGGCAAACCCTACTTGCAACTGAGTTAGACTTTGACACAAAATAGGGCCACCATGGTATTTCCCTATTTGTGTCCCAATACTCGCAACCAAGTGGGACTTAAGGGGCCACGTATCAGGGTAGTTTGGTGCTCTCCCCACTGGGAGGCACTCTTAGCAACAGGTTTCTTTCCCTGGAGGGATATCTGGCTATTCCCATGATTTGAAACTCACAACTGAGGCTCTACGGAAACGTTTTTTGGATATTCAATCCGTAATAAAGACAGAAATCAGACGTCTTGAGTTGCACTTATACCAGGACTCGCTACCCATTGGCATTCAATATTCATTTTAATCAACATCCATGTTCTAGCGCTCTAGATAGTGGCTTCACTTTCAAAGCAAATATTTCCTTCCACTCTCAACATAAATGCTGCTTATTTATTTTTAACCAAGAACAAATGTATCTACATCAGTAATTTACAGAGGTTTTTGGGTAAATATAATAAATTATGCTGTCTCCACCACAATGTTTCTCCACGGGATTCTATTAATTGCTCTTTTTCTAATTTTCCCTGAAATGACTTATAATTATTTTATGTCTGTTTTATTGTTGCCAAATAGAATAAACCTGGAAGGCTAATTATAATTTTTTTGCTTTGAAAATAACAAATGGATAGATAATTGTCACATCGAAACGTTTTATAGTGACTCGACATAAAAAAAAATCTGTATGGAGGCAAATGAAGAAGAGATCAGGACAAGATGTCGAAGAGATGAGGAAGAAGATTGGCAATACATAGCCAACCTGAATGGGAGCCTATTAGGTAGAATGGGTAAAATCCAACCCATGGCATTGATCTGGGGCCATATCCTAATAAACGTTACCAGTCTTGTGGAATTAGCTACCCCCCAATACTTTACAGTGTTTTGCCCAAAGCTTGGGAATAGTAAGGGTCAAAAATTAATATATGACCAAATAATGGCCGTCTTTTTGGAATAGAAATAAAATATATTCTACAACATTTCAAAACTCAATGTTATAGTCATTGTAACAAGCAACTGGTTTGACTTTGGGCCAAATTTATCCCTGTGTATCACTTCCCAAATGATCCCAGTGTGGGTAGCTGCAGGCCCAGCAGACCAAGGGACATCAGGTCAGGTAAAGGTAAGTCAAGGTACAAGGATAGTCTTAGGCAGGTGGCTACCAATGTAGTCAGGAACTAGGAGAAAGATTCTGGTGGGCGGCTTAGATTCAGTGTCACGCACAGGAGACATAGTACAGTGTACAGTGGTCAGGCAGAGGCAGGAGATCAGACATAGGTGAAACACAAGATTCGGAAAGCTTCTAAGAACATTTTGACTATGGTAAACCTCAAAGTTGATCGGTGATGCAGCCTTAGGCTATGTTCACACTACGTAAATCGGTACTTAAGTACCGTCCGGATGATCCGTCCGGCCGCAGAGCTCTGATGCGGGCGCATCAGCGTGCGCCCGCATCAGAGCTCCCCATAGCACACAGTGAAGCAAGCGGCCGGAGCCGCTCGCTTCACTGTGTGCACTGACAGGTCTTTCTGCGGCCGGAATTCACTAAATTCTGGCCGTAGAAAACGGACATGTCAGTTTTTTTCGGCGCCGCACGGGATCCCAGCCGGAGCGTATACAATGTGTGTCTGGGATCCCATCCCTATGTCCTACCCCACAAAACTACGGCCGTAGTTTTACGTAGTGTGAACATAGCCTTAAATTGGAAGGACAGGACCAGCATAGGGGGAGGATAAATAGTGATCCTTAAAAGAGAATCTACCACCACTCCTCACACTGGCCTTTTAGCATGTGTAGACACTGACCACTCCTGTTCTATTCTTACGTAAATTCACATTGTATTTTATAAAAATGGATATGTTAACAAGCTACTTTAGTATAAATATTCATGCTGTAGAGATTACGTAGGTTCTTGTCTTCTTAAACCTTGAGGTTAAGCAGTCCTTTCAAGGTGCTCTGTGACTCTTACTACACATAAATGCACATTTATGAGAAGGCATGCGCGGTCGGCAGTCCAATTTTTTTTTATCTTATGAAAGAAGCAATAGGGTTGTCAAAAAAGTCAGTATGGGGACTGCCCTAGTAGGATGAGACAAGAGTGACAACCCGCTCAGCCAATTATTTGCAGCGGCACTCTTCCGTCTCAGTGATTGGCTGAACAGGATTTTGGCGGCCGCCATCGGACACCACAGGAGAAGAACACCTGGGGAGAAGTAAATATAGAATTTTATGAACTGTACTAAAAGAGCTAAATGCCTTCAATCGTTTAGCTGTTATAGTGCGGCTAGTTAGAGGTTCGGTACATAAATAAACTGTTTACCATAACAATTGCGGTCTATTCCATTTTATTTATTAAAGCACGGACATTCCCATAGAATATCGTGCAGATATTTGGACGGTTCCCAAATTTTGACTCAAATTGACTTAAGTAGTGACTAAAGTAGCTAAACTAGTACAGCTCCATCACATCTCTGTTACCTCCAGCGGACACATTACACATAGTCTGATGTATGATTCACATATTAGATGTGTACATGAGGATTACAAGGTGCTGAGTGCAGGCTTCATCCTCTATGTACACAAAGGAGAGATATTAACCTCAAACACGTTTAATCAATTACAGTCATAGGACGAACCTTGGAAATGTTCTACAAATATGACTGCAATGTATTTGATATTGAAGCTGTTACTTTTAGCAGTTTATATAAGAGAGTAGGATCGTGCCTTCTGCGTATTATGGAGGGGCTGGCAAATATAGCCTGGAGTGTAATCACAGCGAACTTGGGGCTAATGTTCATTTAAAGCAATATTATTGGGCCCTTGGATAAAATAATTTTTGCTGTTTTTTGATGTTAAACTTCCTGGTATACTGTGTAATGTCTAGAATAGAGCCTGTATTGATATCTTTAACTCCCTGTGTCAGCCTCTGCCCCTCCAGCCCTGCCTTGGGCAGAACACAATGGATCAGTTTTGCCTGAAGAATTTATTTGTCAACTTCCTTCCAATGTAATTCCTGTGTAAGGGTGCGTTCACACCTACAGGATCTGCAGCTGATTTTCTGCAGCAGATTTCAGTTAAATAACAACACTGCATCAAATCTGATGCTGTGTTCAGTTATTTAACTGAAATCTGCTGCAGAAAATCAGCTGCAGATCCTGTAGGTGTGAACGCACCATAAATCACTTTTTAACAAAAAAATGGCTCCTTACTAGTATTGAGTGGGTACTAGTATTGTTTGGGTTTTGCAATGTTCTTTTTACCTGAGCATCTTATCATGTTTTCTTGGCAGCCCTAAGAGCCGCCGGGATTCAAATGCAGTGCATTCGGGCTTGGACAATGATGCCGAACCCGAACATTTTGGCAAGTCCGATGAACATTACTTTTTATCTGGGGAAAAACAGCTTTAACATCTTGTCCACTATGGGTTTCCGTTCTCTGAAATCTACTATCCACTGTTGTTAGGGGAAATCTGACTCTAGTAACAGGACAAATCAAGACAAATTATAGGAAGTAATGGTGGGGCTTAGCATGTGCTCCGTGCAGAAGAACATGAGAAAGCCTGGGCGTGAACCTGCAAACAGGGCTAATCTGCCAACTGACAATCTGTTAGTTGTTTCTTACCTTCCATAAAGTTCAGGGCAGCTGAATGCCCATACTATATGTCCACATAGCCAGAATGTAATCTCAACATCACTGTAGCTTTTTATCAGCAGCAGCAACAACAACAGCAACAGTATCATTTCAATGCTTAGTGTAACCCTATCCTTGCAGTGATGCTGCTGTTTCTTTCCTTCTTGCTCACAACTTGCAAACCCAGTGCATCAGAAACCCCTTCTCCATCCACTTGTCATCTAGTACTGTACTGTGCAAATGATTAGCTCAGCATAGTGCCAGCCTGTTCAATCCAGTGCACATTCACCAACTCTATATAAGGGTTAGGTACTGTGCAGTGATTGGCTAAACAACTATGGGAAAATAACCCCTGTGTCTACTATTGCCAGGCAGCTCAACTCTGGTCCCGTCCCCTGAAATGGAGAAAATGAGAGATAGCTGTGCACCATGGAGGCTGTTCTGATGAGGTTAATTACAGCAATGATGGCAGTAAAATGACCTCTGAAGAGTAAAGAGGTACTCTGGTGAAAATCTTTCTTTCAAATAAACTGGTTTCAGAAAGTTATACAGATTTGCTGTATGTCCTACAGGAAGTGATGTTTTCTTTCCAATCTGGCGAGCAGAAGAGGTTTTCTATGTAAATTTTCTACTACTATGGACAGTTCCTGACATGGACAGAGGTGGCAGCAGAGAGCACTGTGTCAGATTAGAATAGATACACCACTTCCTGCAGGACATACAGCATACAGTACCCGAATACAGGATTTTTTAATAGAAGTAATTTACAAATGTACAAATTTACAAAAAAAAAAAATGGGCGAAGAACCACTTTAATGTAACAAAACTCCAAACCTTTAAAAGATTCTATAACATTCAGGTTTTTAGCTACAGATACCGAGAATGTGGACGTAATTGCCCTGTAGTGAATGGTACATATACGTTGCACCGTGGCAGGTGCTCTATTCACTCTCTATAGACCACCAAAAACTTCAATATTATTATGGGCTCCAGGATTATTAGAGGTTTATGTGGTATTCAAACTATTTACTTTCCAGACATGTCAGGAGAAAGGATAGGTGCCCTTTAAGAAACAAAGTCAATGTCAAAATATAGTAAAACCAACTAAATCCATTTACCATAGCCATTGTATATATTCAGAAAAATGTGTTCTCTTCAAGGAACCATTAGCCGACATCCTGGCATAAGGAAATAACAAGGCATTTACCTTTCAGTCTGAATCATTTCTTGAAACTGTTCATACATTTACCATAATGAAATCATAATAATAAGATAATATCCAAACTAATACATTGGTTATTTCAAGTGATTTCCGTAAGTTTTACTTTAATCCAGGTCAAAGAAAGTAGAAGGAGAAATCTCGTAGAGGTTTGATATATATTGTATTTGCTGTTGACTGCTCCCAGACATGGAGAAAATATTAACACTTAAGCCACCCCCCTCTCCCCAAAAAAATCGGGGGGATGGCATTAATTTTCAGTAGCTTGATATGGGGCCCATTAGTCCGGTGTGGAATTACATTTGTCGGCAGATACTGAAAAAAGTAGGGGATTGGTGTCAAAGTTGAAACCCAACGTCACTTGGACTGCTTGGCCCATCAAGGGAAGTCACTTGCACCTGATGTCTCTTAGTTACATCCATTCAATCCCTTCTTTCTGTAAATGGGAGCATCTGATGTATTATACCGTACACTTGCAGTGATAAGCAGCCCCGAAGGAATCTAGTAGACATTCTCTTTGCCTTCTTCCTTAAAGTGACACTGTCACCCCCTATTTTCAGTCTGACTGCTCTCCACAGGTGTAAAGGGTAAATGTTACAGCTTTCATTACTTATTTTATATCACACCTCATGGTCCTTGTTCTGGTAAAAAGTCGTTTTTATCACCTGTGGATTTGTATAAGTGGGCGGGACCTCGCAGCCTTTGTGCCACATCACTCCACCCCTAGCGCCACTTAGCCCCACCTCTATTTGTGACATCATCACAAAGACTCCGCCCCTCAGCAGCCATTGGAAGGGCCAGTCTAAAGCTCTAGGCCCCACCCCCTAGATTGTCCCACACCAATGGCCGCTGAGGGGGCGGGCCTATATGACGATTATGTCATGGATGGGGGCGGGGCTAAGTAGCCCTAGGGGCGGAGCAATGTGGCACAAAGGCTGCAAAGCCCCACCCACATATACCAATCAGGGTGTGAGTGTTCTAAAGTGAGATCTCTAAAATGAACTGGGATAAATGTGTGGTTATACATTTAGCTCCCCTGACTCCATAGACTAACCTTTTCCCTGTTTTACTGACCTCTGCTTGTTGTTCCCTGACCTTGGCTTTGTCTTTTTATTTTGTACCTTGCTATGGACAATAGCAGCATAGGGACCGTTGCCCAGTTCTTTCTTGTGGCCTAGTGCAAGATTGGCAGAGACAGAGGCTGTGGGCAAGATCAGGGCTCACACTTACCACCTGATGTGACAGTAACTTTCAATCTTTTCTAAGAAGACTGCACAATCAGGAAAAGATGTACATGTCTGTGGGGGTTCTGTATTAGCTTAGAGTGTATGGCAGGTCTCTATTTATTTCTGGGTCTGTATTAGAATTTCATGCTGAATCCGCGCTTAATTTTATGTGTAAAAGATGTACAAAATAATGTCCAATTGCGTTCAATGTTTTTTTCACTCTGTTGTTCACACAGCGGAATTTACGCACATAATTTTACACCGCAGATCCGCTTTCTGCCCAAAGAGTGGACATGTTAATTCTTTGGGCGGATTCCGCTAGAGAACTTTCATAGAAGTCTTTGGAGCTTTGAATTTCCACCTGAATTCCGCCAGACCTGAATAGAGAAAATTTGAAGCAGAAACCTTTCTGCTTCCTCTTCAATTCCTCACCTATTCCTCAGTGTGAACATACCCTTACTATAGATGGCCTTGTCTGGAAACTGTATTTATGTCCCATAGCAATTTTCATAACTTTCATCCCTCTACAAAAGTTGGCAGGTATGATAAGTATACGTTATTGCACAGTCCATATGGTTTTCCCTAACAGCCAATTGTGTCTTGGTTTTACCATTCTTCTTAAGACACCGCATTCTATGGCTTTAGTATGTGTTTAGCAAACAAGAGCAGCGCAGTTTTGTGGACTGCTTTAGTGTTTAGTCTGAGTCTAAAGCAAACAGTTGTGAAACCCTGAACATTATGAAAAATGGAGGAATGTTTATGGTAACAGTTTATTTGGCAAACAACCAACTATCCCCTTGTTTTTAGCGCTTCATCATTCCAGTGTTTTGTTGTTTTCTGTGACGGGATTTATAAATGTTTATGCTTTTTACCGTATTATTTAGACAAGGAGCAAGGAAAAGTAAAATAGAAGGAAATAAGATTTATGTATCGGGAGACCTTGCCATCTCAGAGCTGCATGATGACATCAAACATTTTCCATTCAAGTTCATTTCTCTAGGAGGATATAGATCTATCTATCTATCTATCTATCTATCTATCTATCTATCTATCTATCTCTATATCTATCTATATCCTATCTATTTATCTATCTATCTATCTATCTATCTATCTATCTATCTATCTATCTTTCTATCTATCTATCTATCTATCTATCTATCTATCTATCTATCTCTATATCTATCTATATCCTATCTATCTATCTATCTATCTATCTATCTCCTATCTATCTATCTATCTATCTATCTATCTATCTATCTATCTCTATATCTATCTATCTCTATATCTATCTATCTCCTATCTATCTATCTATCTATCTATCTATCTATCTATCTATCTATCTATCTATCTATCATCTATCATCTCTGTTTGTTGTCTGTCTATCTATCATCTATCTATCATCTGTCTGTTTGTCTGTCTGTCTATCTTTCTATCCAGGGGCGTAGCTAATGTCTCTTGGGCCCTGGTGCAAGAGGTCAACTTGGGCCCCCCCCCCCCTTTCTCGATGCTATTGGTAGATATATATCTCAAGACTGATATTACCAATAATACCAGTATACAGGAAATATTATCACCGTACATATTACCGCCATACTGTTACTAAACAAATCCTGTTTACTGAGACCCATATTACCAGTACACAAGGGGAAATATTACTGCCACACCACAACCATCACCACCATATTGTTACTGACCAAATCCAGTGTACTAAATCCAATAAAACACAGTACCAGATAACAACAAATAATACCACCACATACTGACTAACACCACTGCTGCTACTGACTAATACCACCACATACTGACTAACACCACTGCTGCTACTGACTAATACCACCACATACTGACTAACACCACCACTGCTACTGAATATAATCCTCTGTACATAGACCAATATCACCTCATCCAGTCATATAGAGGTGGATGCAGCTCCACACAGGCTCTATACACCATATACATTACAGTGCAGTTATATCAAGTGACTCACAGGGGACGTCTTCTCTGATCGGAGTTCTTCCCTTTTCATCTTCTCCTCCATCTGCCCTGGGCCATTATGAGAACGTCTGAGCCACGAATCCACAGAATCTGCCAGACAGACATATTAGTCTCCTCACACTGACACCATCCTCATCTCTATACACACTGCACATCTGTATTGGCCCCTTTACACCCTCATTTAGTAGCTAGCCCTGACACTATGTGATCCCCTTATAGTACATATCCCCCTCTGTGCATGCCCTATTGTATACACCCCCCATGTAGTCCACCTTATAGATGGCCCCCCCAATGTTTCCCCCTTATAGATGCCCCCCCATGTTATCCCCCATATAGATGCCCCCCATGTTATCCCCCATATAGATGGCCCCCCATTTTATCCCCCTTACAGATGCCCCCCATGTTGTCCCCTCCTCCTGCCCCTTCATCACCATACTACTACACCCTTCATCATCCTCTTGTTCCTTCATCATCATACCACTACACCCCCCATCATCCTCTTGTTCCATCATCATCATACCACTACACCCCCATCATCCTCTTGTTTCATCATCATACCACTACACCCCCATCATCCTCTTGTTTCATCATCATACCACTACACCCCCCATCATCCTCTTGTTTCATCATCATACCACTACACCCCCCATCATCCTCTTGTTCCATCATCATCATACCACTACACCCCCCATCATCCTCTTGTTCCATCATCATCATCATACCACTACACCCTCCATCATCCTCTTGTTTCATCATCACACCACTACACCCCCATCATCCTCTTGTTCCATCATCATCATACCACTACACCCCCCATCATCCTCTTGTTCCATCATCATCATACCACTACACCCCCCATCATCCTCTTGTTCCATCATCATACCACTACACCCCCCATCATCCTCTTGTTCCATCATCATCATACCACTACACCCCCCATCATCCTCTTGTTACATCATCATCATACCACTACACCCCCCATCATCCTCTTGTTCCATCATCATACCACTACACCCCCCATCATCCTCTTGTTCCATCATCATCATACCACTACACCCCCCATCATCCTCTTGTTACATCATCATCATACCACTACACCCCTCATCATCCTCTTGTTTCATCATCATACTACTACAATCCCATCATCCTCTTGTTCCATCATCATCATACCACTACACCCCCATCATCCTCTTGTTTCTTCATCATACCACTACACCCCCCATCATCCTCTTGTTTCATCATCATACCACTACACCCCTCATCATCCTCTTGTTCCTTCATCATACCACTACACCCCCCATCCTCCTCTTGTTCCTTCATCATACCACTACACCCCCATCATCCTCTTGTTCCATCCTCATCATCATACCACTACACCCCCATCATCCTCTTGTTCCTTCATCATCATACCACTACACCCCCATCATCCTCTTGTTCCTTCATCATACCACTATACCCCCCATCATCCTCTTGTTCCTTCATCATACCACTACACCCCCATCATCCTCTTGTTCCATCATCATCATACCACTACACCCCCCATCCTCCTCTTGTTCCTTCATCATACCACTACACCCCCATCATCCTCTTGTTCCATCCTCATCATCATACCACTACACCCCCATCATCCTCTTGTTCCTTCATCATCATACCACTACACCCCCCATCATCCTCTTGTTCCTTCATCATACCACTACACCCCCCATCATCCTCTTGTTCCTTCATCATACCACTACACCCCCATTATCCTCTTGTCCTATCCTCATCATCATACCACTACACCCCTCATCATCCTCTTGTTCCTTCATCATCATACCACTACACCCCCCATCATCCTCTTGTTCCATCCTCATCATACCACTATACCCCCCATCATCCTCTTGTTCCTTCATCATCATACCACTACACCCCCATCATCCTCTTGTTCCTTCATCATACCACTACACCCCATCATCCTCTTGTTCCATCATCATCATACCACTACACCCCCCATCATCCTCTTTATCCATCCTCATCATACCACTACACCCCCATCATCCTCTTGTTCCTTCATCATACCACTACACCCCCATCATCCTCTTGTTCCATCATCATCATACCACTATACCCCCCATCATCCTCTTGTTCCATCCTCATCATACCACTATACCCCCATCATCCTCTTGTTCCATCCTCATCATACCACTACACCCCCCATCATCCTCTTGTTCCACCATCATACCACTACACCCCCATCATCCTCTTGTTCCTTCATCATACCACTACACCCCCATCATCCTCTTGTTCCATCATCATCATACCACTACACCCCCCATCATCCTCTTGTTCCATCCTCATCATACCACTATACCCCCCATCATCCTCTTGTTCCTTCATCATACCACTACACCCCCCATCATCCTCTTGTTTCATCATCACACCACTACACCCCCATCATCCTCTTGTTCCATCATCATACCACTACACCCCTCATCATCCTCTTGTTCCTTCATAATCCTCTTGTTCCTTCATCATCATACCACTACACCCCCCATCATCCTCTTGGTCCATCATCATCATACCACTACATCCTCATCATCCTCTTGTTCCATCCTCATCATACCACTACACCCCCCATCATCCTCTTGTTCCTTCATCATACCACTATACCCCCCATCATCCTCTTGTTCCTTCATCATACCACTACACCCCCATCATCCTCTTGTTCCACCATCATACCACTACACCCCCCATCATCCTCTTGTTCCTTCACCATACCACTACACCCCCCATCATCCTCTTGTTCCACCATCATACCACTACACCCCGATCATCCTCTTGTTCCATCATACCACTACACCCCCATCATCCTCTTGTTCCATCATCATCATACCACTACACCCCCATCATGTCCTTTAAAACAAAAAAATCTTTACTCACCTGAATGGTTCCTCTAGTCTTCTAGTCACGCGCGCGGGCGGGCTTCTCGCGGCGGGGGCGGGGCTTCCCGCGGAGGGGGCGGAGCTTCGCGGGACCTGTCTTTTTGCCTACCTGATGCTCCCAGCCCCGCACGTCAGCCGGCCCCGTCCCAGCCTCCTCTTGTGATCGCAGGCAAAACATTGCTTGCGGTCGCAAGAGGGAGTGGGAGGGGAGCAGTGCAGTGGCAAGGGGGGGCCTCGCGGGCCCCCCCCTGGCAGCGGCCGGTCGCGGTGGTAGCTACGCCACTGCAAGCAGCTTCGGGGACACAGCAAGGTGGCATGGGGGGCCCAGCCGGGCCCCCCTGGCTGGCGGGCCGGGTCGCAACTGCGACCGTTGCGACCCCTGTAGCTACGCTACTGTTTCTATCTGTATATATAGAAATATCTATTGTGCCTTCTGGAAGTGCTATGCAAGGATGCAAACAAGCACTAATCAGTGAGATCGCCGCTCGTTTTCTGTACCTTAGAGCGACTCCGTACCCACAATCTGTCCCTCCCAAACCACTTGTACCTTCGGATAGCTGCTTTTAATCCAAGATCTGTCCTGGGGTCTGTTCGGCAGGTGATGCAGTTATTGTAATAAAAAAAAACAACTTTTAGGGTCAGTTCACACGAACAGACTCGCAGCGAGAGTCTGTCAGGTCCTGGCAGTTCACTGTCACTACATACTCGCAGCTGTCTTAACAACCACTACGTGTATGTAAATCTGCCGCCCCCTTAACCCCTTGTGCTACCGCCCGGCTCCCACTCCGCTCCCGCTCTGTATACATTACCTCTCCTCGCTGCATGGGGTCCCGGTGTACTGCTCTCCCGTCCTTCCAATCAGTAGCTGCAGCTGGGCAACACACTGATTGGTTGGCTGGGAGAGCAGGACGCCGGGACCCCATGCAGCGAGGAGAGGTAATGTTATCCCCCTTACAGATGCCCCCCATGTTGTCCCCTCCTCCTGCCCCTTCATCACCATACTACTACACCCTTCATCATCCTCTTGTTCCTTCATCATCATACCACTACACCCCCCATCATCCTCTTGTTCCATCATCATCATACCACTACACCCCCATCATCCTCTTGTTTCATCATCATACCACTACACCCCCATCATCCTCTTGTTTCATCATCATACCACTACACCCCCCATCATCCTCTTGTTTCATCATCATACCACTACACCCCCCATCATCCTCTTGTTCCATCATCATCATACCACTACACCCCCCATCATCCTCTTGTTCCATCATCATCATCATACCACTACACCCTCCATCATCCTCTTGTTTCATCATCACACCACTACACCCCCATCATCCTCTTGTTCCATCATCATCATACCACTACACCCCCCATCATCCTCTTGTTCCATCATCATCATACCACTACACCCCCCATCATCCTCTTGTTCCATCATCATACCACTACACCCCCCATCATCCTCTTGTTCCATCATCATCATACCACTACACCCCCCATCATCCTCTTGTTACATCATCATCATACCACTACACCCCCCATCATCCTCTTGTTCCATCATCATACCACTACACCCCCCATCATCCTCTTGTTCCATCATCATCATACCACTACACCCCCCATCATCCTCTTGTTACATCATCATCATACCACTACACCCCTCATCATCCTCTTGTTTCATCATCATACTACTACAATCCCATCATCCTCTTGTTCCATCATCATCATACCACTACACCCCCATCATCCTCTTGTTTCTTCATCATACCACTACACCCCCCATCATCCTCTTGTTTCATCATCATACCACTACACCCCTCATCATCCTCTTGTTCCTTCATCATACCACTACACCCCCCATCCTCCTCTTGTTCCTTCATCATACCACTACACCCCCATCATCCTCTTGTTCCATCCTCATCATCATACCACTACACCCCCATCATCCTCTTGTTCCTTCATCATCATACCACTACACCCCCATCATCCTCTTGTTCCTTCATCATACCACTATACCCCCCATCATCCTCTTGTTCCTTCATCATACCACTACACCCCCATCATCCTCTTGTTCCATCATCATCATACCACTACACCCCCCATCCTCCTCTTGTTCCTTCATCATACCACTACACCCCCATCATCCTCTTGTTCCATCCTCATCATCATACCACTACACCCCCATCATCCTCTTGTTCCTTCATCATCATACCACTACACCCCCCATCATCCTCTTGTTCCTTCATCATACCACTACACCCCCCATCATCCTCTTGTTCCTTCATCATACCACTACACCCCCATTATCCTCTTGTCCTATCCTCATCATCATACCACTACACCCCTCATCATCCTCTTGTTCCTTCATCATCATACCACTACACCCCCCATCATCCTCTTGTTCCATCCTCATCATACCACTACACCCCCCATCATCCTCTTGTTCCTTCATCATCATACCACTACACCCCCATCATCCTCTTGTTCCTTCATCATACCACTACACCCCATCATCCTCTTGTTCCATCATCATCATACCACTACACCCCCCATCATCCTCTTGTTCCATCCTCATCATACCACTACACCCCCATCATCCTCTTGTTCCTTCATCATACCACTACACCCCCATCATCCTCTTGTTCCATCATCATCATACCACTATACCCCCCATCATCCTCTTGTTCCATCCTCATCATACCACTATACCCCCATCATCCTCTTGTTCCATCCTCATCATACCACTACACCCCCCATCATCCTCTTGTTCCACCATCATACCACTACACCCCCATCATCCTCTTGTTCCTTCATCATACCACTACACCCCCATCATCCTCTTGTTCCATCATCATCATACCACTACACCCCCCATCATCCTCTTGTTCCATCCTCATCATACCACTATACCCCCCATCATCCTATTGTTCCTTCATCATACCACTACACCCCCCATCATCCTCTTGTTTCATCATCACACCACTACACCCCCATCATCCTCTTGTTCCATCATCATACCACTACACCCCTCATCATCCTCTTGTTCCTTCATAATCCTCTTGTTCCTTCATCATCATACCACTACACCCCCCATCATCCTCTTGGTCCATCATCATCATACCACTACATCCTCATCATCCTCTTGTTCCATCCTCATCATACCACTACACCCCCCATCATCCTCTTGTTCCTTCATCATACCACTATACCCCCCATCATCCTCTTGTTCCTTCATCATACCACTACACCCCCATCATCCTCTTGTTCCACCATCATACCACTACACCCCCCATCATCCTCTTGTTCCTTCACCATACCACTACACCCCCCATCATCCTCTTGTTCCACCATCATACCACTACACCCCGATCATCCTCTTGTTCCATCATACCACTACACCCCCATCATCCTCTTGTTCCATCATCATCATACCACTACACCCCATCATCCTCTTGTTCCATCATCATCATACCACTACACCCCCATCATGTCCTTTAAAACAAAAAAATCTTTACTCACCTGAATGGTTCCTCTAGTCTTCTAGTCACGCGCGCTGGCGGGCTTCTCGCGGCGGGGGCGGGGCTTCCCGCGGAGGGGGCGGAGCTTCGCGGGACCTGTCTTTTTGCCTACCTGATGCTCCCAGCCCCGCACGTCAGCCGGCCCCGTCCCAGCCTCCTCTTGTGATCGCAGGCAAAACATTGCTTGCGGTCGCAAGAGGGAGTGGGAGGGGAGCAGTGCAGTGGCAAGGGGGGGCCTCGCGGGCCCCCCCCTGGCAGCGGCCGGTCGCGGTGGTAGCTACGCCACTGCAAGCAGCTTCGGGGACACAGCAAGGTGGCATGGGGGGCCCAGCCGGGCCCCCCTGGCTGGCGGGCCGGGTCGCAACTGCGACCGTTGCGACCCCTGTAGCTACGCTACTGTTTCTATCTGTATATATAGAAATATCTATTGTGCCTTCTGGAAGTGCTATGCAAGGATGCAAACAAGCACTAATCAGTGAGATCGCCGCTCGTTTTCTGTACCTTAGAGCGACTCCGTACCCACAATCTGTCCCTCCCAAACCACTTGTACCTTCGGATAGCTGCTTTTAATCCAAGATCTGTCCTGGGGTCTGTTCGGCAGGTGATGCAGTTATTGTAATAAAAAAAAACAACTTTTAGGGTCAGTTCACACGAACAGACTCGCAGCGAGAGTCTGTCAGGTCCTGGCAGTTCACTGTCACTACATACTCGCAGCTGTCTTAACAACCACTACGTGTATGTAAATCTGCCGCCCCCTTAACCCCTTGTGCTACCGCCCGGCTCCCACTCCGCTCCCGCTCTGTATACATTACCTCTCCTCGCTGCATGGGGTCCCGGTGTACTGCTCTCCCGTCCTTCCAATCAGTAGCTGCAGCTGGGCAACACACTGATTGGTTGGCTGGGAGAGCAGGACGCCGGGACCCCATGCAGCGAGGAGAGGTAATGTGTACAGAGCGGGAGCAGAGCAGGAGGCGGGCGGCCTAGAGTATCTGTGCCCTAGGCCTACATTGCCTCTCTGTCCCTCCTCTCCACCCTCTTCATCATTAGGAGTGCCCCAAGAACAATTTCTCCTATTTATCACCTGGGTGAACACTTCACATGAGCTGGATCGTTAAGGCACCTGTGCAGTGTTCAGACAGGTGATGAATAGGAATAATCCTGCCCGGGGGGCCTTGCTAGTGATGAGGAGGGTGGGGAGGAGGGACGGAGGGGCGTTGCAATCCTAGGGTGGACAGACATTCTAGGCCATGCCAATATGACACAGGGCTGCAAGTTTAAAAGTTGTTTTTTTAGGACAATAAATGCATCACCTGCTGAATGGACCTCAGGGCAGATCTTAGATGAAAAGCAGCTATCCGAAGGTACAAGTGGATTAAGGGGAGGGGCAGATTGTGGGTACAGAGTCGCTTTAACATGGCACAATTAATTGATCAGTTGGGGCACATGGACCATTCCTATATGGAAACTGACAGCACGTATAGGCATATATCTTTGCTGCCAATTTCCAGATCACACGAGCATTGCATACTTACCTTCTATGCTGCTGTGTGATCCATTATCCCGTTTTCCAGCTCTCTTGTGCACTGTATCTTTAGGCTGCTGCCTCCTCCAGAATGAGTGGTAGCCGGAGGAGATGGGGTGGCCTACAGATACAGTCAGCGGCCAAAGAATAGGAAGGGAGAGCCCAAGGAGTGGGATGCCAGATCACACAGCAGCAGTATGCTAGTATGATATGTAAACTGACACCATGGATAGCTGTCAGTTTTCCTTTGTTCACACAGGGAGATATGCGGCCAATAACAACAAAATTTAAAGGCTTGAAAGATACGATCAGCCGAGGATCAGGCGTTTTACCACTCCTCAGCTGATTACTGTCACTTTTACATGGGTCCATTATTAAACAAAGGAGCATTTCTAGCAACACTCCTAGCTAATTGGCCTGTGTAAAAGGCCCTTCAGACTCAGCTGTTGACTCATTCAGACATTTCCAGGAAGAATAGAAGAGGAATAGTGCTTCAACCTAGGGAAGTAATGGTGGTGGTAGTAGTCCCCTAGCATACTCCCTGTGTATATCATCCGGTTGGTGTTTGTTAAGGTACCCTTGATATTAATGTGCAAATAATAGTCCAGAGACAAGAATAACTTGTAAATAATAACTTCTGTTCTTTACGTGTATCACTTCCAAGATGGAGGCATAAATCTTTAATAGAGATGAGCGAATCCGAGTGTTCGGCATTTGATTTGCGGTGGCTGCTAAAGTTGAATAAAGCCCTAAGGCTATGTGGAAAACATGGATATAGTCATTGGCTGTGTCCACGTTGTCCAGACAACCTCAGAGCTTTATCCAAGTTCAGCAGCCACCGCTAATCAAATGCCGAACGTTCGGGTTCGGATGGACTTGGTGAAGGAACACAGGAGTTTTCTTTACTTGTATTTCTTAGCATTTCTGTACTGCAGTTCCCAGTTGCGGGGTGCAGATCTTAGAAATATGCAACTACTCCTCACAGACTAAACCACTCCTTACTGTGTAGGCCACAGCATTGCCCGAATACAAAGTAAAGTTACAGTGAAGAATATACTGCAGTGTTAAACCATGTGAAGAACATGAAATACTTTATATAAAAGAGTTGAAGTGAACCTAGTGAACATTTGTGAAACTACTAGGCTGTCTTATCGGACGTGTCTATGTGCTGATAAAGTGCTGCCAAATGAGGGACAAAAAAGAGACAATAAAAGGAATAGTCACAAATAAAATGTTTATTCCCTATCCACGGTCGGACCTCTTGCTTTCTCAAGAATGAGAAATCATATTTTTTGAGTGACATATGTGTGTTGCTGTTCCATTCATTGTCTATAGAGCTGCCTAAAATACCCCAAAAAACTTGCTATCTTCAGCGGCCCCCATAGAGAATAAATTAATTGCCAGCACTCATGCATCACTCCATTCAAGGCAAATATTCGGGTCCCCATTCTTGAGAAAGCAGGGAGGTGTGCGATCACGTGTGCAGCCATTTTTAGAGATAATCGAACAGCGCAAATTTTTAGGTTCGTTCAATCTTGAACCCAAGTACCGCCTGGAAAGCAGAGATACAGCCTATTATCTATTACCTAGGCGGTATCCCTGTTTTCCAGGCGGTACTCGTGCTGTCTCCACCTTCCCTATGGAATGGGAAGGCAGCGGGAGTCAAATGCCAATGGTTCAAGTTTGAACAAACCTGAAAATTAGCGCTGTTCGATCATCTATAGTGACCTTGTGCCAACAGCTTCTATTGAGACCAATGTGTCTCCATGGTAACAGACTACAAAGAATCCATCTGTTGTCAGATCCACAAGAAGATGCCATTGTTGTAAATCCCACTTGTTAGGTGGGGACCTTGTTAAAGATTGTACTTTGAGGCTCGGGAGGTTCAACCTACCCCACTTCTTTTCATAATTCCCAACTTCAGAGCTGAATTCCAATATCATTGGTTGGTGTTCTAGTAGACATAACCAGAAAAAAAAAACTAAACTTGTTCTCACCACAATGCTGTGATGAGGAAAGGAAATTCCTCTGCCACTCATGGAACAGTAGGACACCCTTTACTGTATATTAACTTTACACCTTCCCTTTGTTGGTACTTCATGTTGTCTTTATGCAAATCGTGACCTTAAAGACAATGTAGGAAAACGCAACAATCTCTCACCCGTGTCTCAGCTGAATACCTGGTGACAGGGTGTTTCCTTCAATTACTGGATTTGTTAGAAAGAATGCTCTGCCAGCCCGGAATGCTGAACCTGAATACATTAAACACCTAGAACAGATGTTTAGACGATAATCAGATGTTATAAGTCAATAACATGTTCCCATTTGTAGCATGGCTGCATAGTGCCACCTTATCTGCTCATGTGAGAACTGCTAATTTGATGCAATTTGCAGATTAGTTACAGTTCAAATTAGGATAGAGTAAAGCACAGTAATGTAACCGAATTAGCCGGAGCTGGATGTGGAGCTTCAAATCATAGTTCAATCAAATGTTTTAAGTGCCGTTCGCTATTTACCTTCCTGCTGAAAATACAGGGGTTTTTGCATATAGAAAAAATGGGCATGGACACAATGGAGGAAAGTCAGCATTGGTACAAGCCCGTGAAGTTACCATGTGAGGAGGGTGTACTCTAAAGAGTGACATGGATCCCAGATAGACTCGGAATACAAGCCGGAATACAAATTTTGTGGGATTTGTTTAGAGTGTATCCAGCACAGGACCATGATGCCAGTAGTAGAGCAGGTGACCAGGCTACAAAAACATGGCCACTCTCTTCCAGAGACAGCCCCTCTGACGTTTTGTAAGTCAGTTTCAATGAAATGAACGGAGTCTAGTTACAAACCACACCTGAACTGGAGACAAGAGTGGTGCTGTCTCTGGAAGTAAGTGGCCATGTTTCTGGATAACAATTTATAGCCTATCCATAGGATTGGCAGGCACCCTGTCGATCAGTTGTTTGGCACTGCATTTCCTGTGTAGCGGTGGCACTGGCGTACTTGTCTTGGCTTGATTTGAGGTGAATATACATATATAAAGTATACACTGCTTGTGGTCTGGAAATTGACAACACAGATATATACATTCATTCTGAAAGGTTTTAATTAGTGATGAGCGAGTACTAAAATACTCGGGTGCTCGTTACTCAAGACGAATATCTCCCGATACTCGAGTGCTCGTTTCGAGTAACGAATCCCATTGAAGTCAGTGGGAGACTCGAGCATTTTTGCAGGGGACCCAAGTTTGTTAGGGGGAAGGTCATGTGACAACCTGTCAACCTCAGAAAATGATAGAAACACAACAGAAATGGACAGGAAACAGCAGGGGCAGCATGTATGCATGCCTCTGAGGCTGCCTAATGGCACCATTATGCCTAATTCTGTGCAACAGCCTTGTTACAACAGAGGTAGGCATATGGACCACCCAAAAACTCAGCCTGATACAGCATGAAAGTGAGAACACAGGGAACCATTAAAACAGAGGTAGCATATCATAAACCAGCCAAAAATTCAGCCTGACACAGCATGGCCGTGAGGACAGAGTGAACAAGGTAGAAGCGGTAGCCAGCCTTCCAAAAATTATACCAGACCTAGTATGGCAGTGAGCACACAGAGAACCATTAAAAGTGAGTGAGGAAGCAAGTGAGCCTCCCAAAAATTAGGGCAGGCAAAGCATGGCATTGAGCACACAGAGAACCATTAAAAGTGAGTGAAGAAGCAAGTGAGCCTACCCAAAAATTATACCAGACCTAGTATGGCAGTGAGCACACAGAGAACCATTAAAAGTGAGTGAGGAAGCAAGTGAGCCTCCCAAAAATTAGGGCAGGCAAAGCATGGCATTGAGCACACAGAGAACCATTAAAAGTGAGTGAAGAAGCAAGTGAGCCTACCCAAAAATTATACCAGACCTAGTATGGCAGTGAGCACACAGAGAACCATTAAAAGTGAGTGAAGAAGCAAGTGAGCCTACCCAAAAATTAGGCCAGACACTGCATGACATTAAGCACACAGAGAACTCCCGGGAGCAGCAGTAGCCAACATGGATGCCAGTGAAGGCCCAGCAGTAGCCAACATGGAGGCAAGGGCAGAAACAGCGGTAGTCAACATGGATGCCAGTAAAGGCCCAGCAGTAGTCAACATGGATGGCAGTTAAGGCCCAGCAGTAGCCAACATGGAGGCAAGGGCAGGCACAGCAGTAGTCAGCAGTAGTCAACATGGATGCCAGTTAAGGCCCAGCAGTAGCCAAAATGGATGCCAGTTAAGGCCCAGCAGTAGCCAACATGGAGGCAAGGGCAGGCACAGCAGTAGTCAGCAGTAGTCAACATGGATGTTAGGTGTACTACAAATCCCAGCAATACAGTGTAGTACCCACTAGTTTAAGGGGTGCTGTACGGTACAATCTGGTAGTAACTGGACCTAGATACACATGCTGGGATACCCCCTTACAATCAGCAGTGAAGTTTTATGCAGGTGTACTACAAATCCCAGCAATACAGTGTAGTACCCACTAGTTTATTGGGTGCTATCTGGTATGGGCACCAACTGTACATACTTTCTGTCACCCCTATACAATGAGCAGTGAAGTTCTATGCAGGATGCACTACAAATCCCAGCAATACAGTGTAGTACCCACTAGTTTAGGGGGGGGGGGGCTGTACGGTACAATCTGGTAGTGGCTGGATCTAGACACACTCTCTGACATCCCCGTCCAATGAGAAGTGAAGTTTTATGCAGGTGTACAACAAATCCCAGCAATACAGTGTAGTACCCACTACTTTAGGGGGGGCTGTACGGTACAATCTGGTAGTGGCTGGAACTATACACACTCTGTGACACCCCCGTCCAATTAGCAGTGAAGTTTTATGCAGGTGTACTACAAATCCCAGCAATACAGTGTAGTACCCACTAGTTTAGGGGGGGCTGTACGGTACAATCTGGTAGTGGCTGGAACTATACACACTCTGTGATACCCCCTTACAATGAGCAGTGAAGTTTTATGCAGGTGTACTACAAATCCCAGCAATCCAATGTAGTACAGCAGCACCACCAGCCCTAAAATCAAAAAAGAGTACACTGAGCACTTCTTAGGGGTGTGTATGCAACACCGAATGTCCCCTTTCTGCCAGCAGCCGGTCACCACAGTGTGCTGCTGAAATCGCGGTAGCAGCACTGCAAGTCCCTGCCAGCAGTCTGTAGTAATACTATTAAAAAACGATTTGAAGCCCTGAAGCTGTTTGTTTGTATTGCTAGTATATACCCTGCCTACTGGAACGCTATATCCTACACTGACACTCTCCCTGACCAGCAGCAGCTCTGTCCCTGATCTCTCACAGCATGCGTCTGAAGCGAGCAGTGTCGGCTGCGCGTTTTATATGGCAGGGTCATCTGATCTGACCAACCGATCGCTGTTATCGACATGTATGAGTCCCATGTGATCGCAGGATGTACCAAAGAGTCTCCTGCATGTTTATTGGCTGAGAAATAGCGCCCAAACTATGATGAGGAAACGGATGATGAGATGCTCGTCCGAGTAACAAGTACCATTGAGTACCCTAATACTCGATCGAGTACCAAGTTCGGACGAGCATGCTGGCCCATCACTAGTTTTAATCAAATTCAGCTTTCAAATTCATTTCAGATTTAACATTGATCTACATTTAGCCCTACTCTCCCTGAATCAGTATTAGAGCAGCGGGTCCATGGAGTTAAAGGACTAAGATGGTGATGTATAGCATTGCCAGTTACCTTCATGGTTCATATGGTAAACAGTAATGCATGTATACTGTATAGAAGCAGGGACTCCTGTCAAAATGACAAGGTTCCCTGCTCTCTCTATGTTTCTGATACTGTAGACATGCACTCAATGAATTCTAGCTGGATAAGGCACAAAGCGGCCTACTCAGCAAGTGCGAGGAGCTAAGATTTCTTTTTGCGAATCTAGTAAGCAGCAATACTGTATAGGAGCAGGGACTCCTCTTACAATGTCTGCAGGGCAGTGTTAGAATACTCACCTGCTCCTCACTCTGCCAAGAGTAAGAGACTGTACCAGTGAAAGTGACAGTAACTGCCAAGTTTGTTGTGCCTTTATGTGACAAAGTTAAAGGGGTAGTGCGGCGGTAAAGAATTATTCACAGAATAACACACATTACAAAGTTATACAACTTTGTAATGTATGTTATGTCTGTGAATCGCCCCCTTCCCTGTGTCCCACCACCCCCACCCATGTACCCGGAAGTGTGTGGTGCATTATACATTACCTGATTATACATTAGGTCATCTTCGGACGGCCGGCCGAATCCCTGCCGCCGCCCCCCCTCCGCCACGTCACAACTGTGCTCAGCCGCGATTGGCTGAGCACAGTTATGCTCAGCCAATTGCGGCTGAGCATCGGATGACGCTGCAGAGGGTGGCCGGAACAGTCGGAGCTGTTCGCCTGCCGGCCGAAGAAGACGTCACTGACTGAAGATCGGAGACGGGTGTCGGCACGTGACAGGTAATGTATAGCGCACCACACCTGGGTACACGGGTGGGGGTGGTGGGACACGGGAAGGGGGCCATTCACAGACATAACATACATTACAAAGTTGTATACATTACAAAGTTGTATAACTTTGTCCCCCTGTTTGACATCCACGCTGCACTGACCAAACTGTTCACCCTGAGCTCCGGACACTTCCCACAAGACTGGAACCGAGGCCTCATAACCCCCATCCATAAAAGTGGGGACAAATACGACCCAGCGAACTACCGTGGGATCTGTGTGAGCAGCAATCTGGGGAAGCTATTCAGTGGCATCATCAACAGAAGATCCTCACCTTCCTCACACAGCATGAGGTCCTCAGTAAAAGTCAAGCCGGTTTCATGCCAAACCACCGCACCACCGACCACATCTACACCCTGCACAGCCTCATCAAGACCCATGTCCACAACACCAAACAGGGCAAGATCTTCTCCTGTTTTGTGGACTTTAGGAAGGCGTTTGACTCCATGTGGCACCCGGGCCTATCCCTGAAACTCCTGCAGAGTGGAATTGGAGGGAGGATGTATGATGTCATCAAGAGCTCATACACTGGGAACCAATGCAGCCTGAAGGTGAACGGCAAGAGGATAGCATATTTCCAGCAGGGCCGAGGAGCCAGAAAGGGCTGCAGCCTGAGCCCAATGCTCTTTAACATCTACATCAACGAACTGGCTACAGCTCTGGAGGACTCCTCAGCCCCCGGCCTCCTCCTGCATGGCTGTGAGGTGAAGTTCCTACTGTAGGCTGATGACCTCCTGTTGCTGTCCCCCACAGAGAGCGGCCTCCAAGAAAGCCTGTCAGTCCTGGAGAAATTTAGCAATACATGGGCACTACCCATCAACTCTAAGAAGACCAAGGTCATGGTGTTCCAGGAAGGGTCAGAAAAAAGCCTCCATCTCCTCCTCCTTCACACTAAACGGGTCAGCACTGGAGAAAACCAGCAGCTACACGTACCTAGGCCTGGAGCTTAACCAATCAGGGAGCTTCAAGTCTGCAATAGAGGTCCTCAAAGGAAAAGCCAGCAGAACCTTCTATGCCAGTGAGGGTCTGGCTAAAAATCTTTGATGGTGTCATTGCCCCAATCCTGCTTTATGGCAGTGAGGTTTGGGGTCCGGCCACTTACCCAGACCAGTCAAAATGGGATCCAAGCCCAACAGAGACCTTTCATTTGAAGTTCTGCAAGTACCTCCTCCAGGTACATCGCAGCACCTCCAACATGGCGTGTCGGGCAGAGCTAGGAAGGTTCCCACTATGGTTTCAGGTACAGAAGAGGGCGCTTTCATTCTGAGCGCACTTACAGAGAAGCAGCCCAGACTCCTATCACCACAAAGCCTCCCTGAGCCATGGGGCCCAATGTGCCCTCCAACAGGGCATCCACCACCAGTCCAGCCAAACCCTACAACATGCCCTGACAAAAGCCCAAATAAAAGGGGCGATAGAGACATACCAGGGGCAATATACAGAGGAATGGAGGAGAGAAATAAGTAACTCCCATAAACTCACCATCTACCAGTCACTGCAGAGAGACTACACCATGGCGCCATACCTGGAGAGGCTGCACCACCCTAAACACAGGCAGACCCTAAGCCTCTATAGACTGAGCGCTCACAGCCTGGAGATAGAGACGGGGCGGCACAGACAAACATACAAGCCGCGGGAGAGCCGACTGTGCCGACACTGCGAGCAGGGGGCCCTGGAGGATAAGGCCCACTTCTTGCTACACTGCAGCAAATACTCATCCACCAGGGTCACCTACTTCCAGAGACTCTCCACCATCATCCCGGACTTCACCTCCATAGATGAGGAGAGGAAACTCCACATTCTGCTGGCGGAAGAGGAGGTCACCCTGGAAGTAGCTGCCCAGTATGTCTCCACCTGCCACCGGCTGAGAGGATTATAAGATACCATGGACTGTTATACACCCTATTATCCCCCAATCCTGCCCCTTACCCCATATCCACCCTGCTCCCCACATGACCCCCCTCTCCCCCACACCCTATCTATTATATTCTGTTGCTTTGGCAATGCTAAATGTTTATTTTGGACCTGCCAATAAAGCTTTTTTGAATTGAATTGAATTGATAGATAGACAAATAAATAAATAGATAGGAGATAGATAATAAGTTTTCTTATAAGTTCGAAAGTTTTGAAAGTTTTCTGACACAGGAAGCCCCCCCCCCCCCATAAGTGACACATCATTTAAACATAAAATATTCCAACGATTTTTTTACCACAAAATTTCTTGCTTTTTGTCACGCTGACAGCTATTCTTGTCTTCCTGACATTTCCACGACTATATATTTTAGATCTGTGTACAAATCCTCAATCCCGTCTGTCCTCGAGGGACATTAGAACAATGTGGAAATAAAAATTTCCCACAGCTATAAATACATATCCAACTCAAGTTATTTCATTTTTTTTTTTACCCCCTTTTGTTACCGAAAAAAGATAACTATTTAGCTAATTTTATTTCTGCAAAGATGTCTGAAAACGAATGGGCGTCACATCTCACAGCAGGTCACTTTGTACCCTCGCCATCTATTATCATAACCTCTGGAGTTTAAAGGGAAAATAATATATATATATATTTATTTTTCAGCTTTTTTTTTTTATATTGTGTTTAAACTGTTAAAAAAAAAAAACGCGTTGGCCTCCTACATGACTAAAAAGGCAAAGATGTGCATTAGCGGCAACCTTGTGGTGTCTTAACTTCTCTCATTTCAACCTTTGCTTTGGTTGAATGAAAGAAAATGTTGCATTATTCCAGAACACAGAAGAACATTTGTCCTCTTTTTCTTTTTTTTTTATGTTTGATTTTTTTTTTTTTTTTAAGCAGGTACTATGTTCTTCTAAGTCTAAATAATGACAAGGAAATGTTCTCGCCTTCCGTTGAACACAAACATTCCTTCATTTAAGATCAAGGTGGCGAATCTCAATCGCTGAAGCTGATTTAAAGGCAGACGGAGTGATACCGATACGGTATATCTCTCTCTCTCTCCGACATACGGGAAAAATAAGCGGCGGCTAAAACATGTCATTAAGTATAGGAAAATGCTAACAGAAAAGGAGCCATCAAAAAAAAAAAAATAAAAAAAAAATAAACAAGCTTAAAGTGTTCTGCCTGCACACTGCGGGCCCGAATAGTTACTTTACTATTTATTTCATAATTGACCATAAATGGAGTCAAAGTGCACGAGGGAAAAAAAGGCGAAAAGCCGCTCACTCAGGCCTTTTTGAAAGATTGATAAATAATGTGGAATCTCAATTAGGCTTTAGAAGGAATGCAGATATTAAAAATTTGGTCAAGAATCTAATTAGCTGGAGGTAATTAAACAGTCTCACACGGGGTCATTAATCTTTCCCACAGACCTTTGATGTTTAGCGCACTGTCTCCTAGTCATTAATAAAATTCATAACACCCGTCTTTGTGCTGGTTTATCATCGTGTTTTTGCTGTAAGAGCGTAGAGCCGGTGTCATTGTATCACGAGGGTTTTACTTTAATTTCTTTTTTTTCTTTTTTTTTTAAATCTTTTTTTTTTTTTTGCCCTTTTTTTAAAAATATATTTTCTTTTATTTCTCTCGTGTCGAGGTTTAACCCCCTGGTGGCTCTCGTTCTATACATTACAGCCGAACGGCGATTGCTGGAACTAGTTTGTGTGTGGATATATGGTGCCGACAGCGTTTTACAGCTTGTTACTGTCTCTTCTTGTAATGTAGAACATAAGACAATCACCGGAGCCTTTAAAGATGGGAATTAGAAGGGCGGGCGATTTATACTCGTTGATTGGTTTAGTGTACGGGACGGAGGCTTGGTCGTTTTTTAGGGGTTACAATATTTTGAAAAGGAAATTTAAAAGGAAAAGTAAGGAAAAAAACTAAATAAATAAATAAAATAGCATTCTGCAGAGGCTAAGGGCCGTATTACATTGGACGATTGTCGTGCGAAAAATCGTTAGATCGTTCGGATTTAAACAATATTTGCTTTGTGTAATAGCAGGTAGCAATTAACCAACGATAATTGTTTTATCGTTTGGTAGAATCTGGACCTATTTTCATCGTTGATCGTTCACAATTTGTTCGAACATCGTTCGTTGTGATAACACGTCGTTCAGTCGTTCCCTGGTCTATCAGCCAAGAATGGACAAGCGCATAGACGACTGTAAATAACAAGCATCGTCCTGTGTAATAGGGTAAACAGTTTAAGATAGTTCGTCATAGCAATCGGTTAAGATCGTTTATCGTTAATCGCTGAAATATCGTCCCGTGCAGGGCCGGATTAAAGGGACGGCACCAGGGGCACGTGCCTCGGGGCCTCTACCACTTAGGGGCCCCCACCAGCTCGAACCCTAGCAGAACGGTGCTGCTTACCCAGGATATCAGGCCATGTAATAGAGCCCTAACACAGTGGGCAACAGCACGCAGAAAGTGCTGTGTTCTCACATTGCGTTATTAACACAAACACAATGTGGGAATACACTCTGATATTTAGGCCACCCCCCCCCCCTCTGCTCTTGTCTCTAGGGCCTGGCATCTTCCCCTGTACTGCAGCCTCTAGTGACCACTTGCATAACAGAAGAGGATGCTGACCCATACATCAAGGAGCGAGAATGGGTCTGTGCTAATTCCCCTACAGTAAGCAGCCATCTGTATAGATCGCGGTATAGATCGCGGTTTTTTTTTTTTTTTTTTGGGGGGGGGGGGGGGGGGGGGATTGTCGCCCGGGGGAAAAAATAGGATAAAGAAACACAGTGTGAACCTAGCCTAAGCATGCCATGATTGTACTCTTATTAATTTTACCAGGGCCAGGATGTAACAGGAGACAACATGGCAATACAAAAACTTAAAGCTCCTGGGCCAGAGAGAAAAATTGCTAGAGTTCCAATGTATGTAGTAGTGCTGTAACATCCGCGCCCACATGGGCTTCAGCACCAGTGTCTGTCTGTAAAGTACAGCAAAGGATAAACAGGATTTGGGGCATTTATGGTGTTTTGTCTTGCACTGGTTTGACCATTACTCTATCTCTCTCTTTGGATTCCACCGCACCTGCCTGTATCTCCTGCTGACTGTGTTCTGGGCTTTAGCCGGTTAAAGTGTCACTGTTGTTTTGTTTTATTTATTTATTTTCAGAAATCAATAGTACAGGCGACTTTAAGAAACTTTATAATTGGGTTTATTAGCCGAAAAATTATTTTTTTATCATGAAAAAGTAGTTTGAAGCTCTCCCCTCTGTCTTCATGGTTTTCTATGGAGAGGGGAGGGGTGGAGGGGGATGAGGCACCAAACAGGACAAAAAAGAGTTAATTTACAGCTACATCACTGGGCTCACTCTCCTCTCTGACCTCTGAATACCGGCTTTCACACAGCTCCCCCTGTGTAATCCTTTGTTCTCTGCTCTCTGCTGTTGACTGATCCCCCTCCTCCCCCCCTCTCCATAGGTTAGACAGGGCACGGCTGATGTAAAAAAGAGTCAAGATTTCCTCATAATGAGCAGTGAATGAGAGAGGAGGTGTGTGTGTGTGTGTGTGTGTGTGTGTGGGGGGGGGGGGACATGGGGAAAGTCTTTTTGAATGCAGATAATGGCATTTTTGCCTAATAAACCTAATTAGAAAGTTTCTTAAAATCGTGTGTACTATTGATTTCTGCAAAAAAAAACAAAAAAACAAAAAAAACAACAACAGTAACACTTTAAGCTAGTTGTGACTGACAGTTCTTTCACCATGTATATTTCTTCCTTAACAGTCTGTTATCTGTGTGGTCTGGATGGCAGAGGACTGGTCCAATCACGTCCTAGATATGGACTCTGACATCCCATAAGAATATCACTGGTCCTCTGCTCAGTGCTTGCTATAAGTATACTTTGGATTTGGCTGGCGTTTATCTGGATTGCCATTTTAGATCTCTCTGACCTCTTGCTTGCCCTTTTCTGCCCTTCTGTTACTCTGCTGATTTGGTACTGTATTTACTCGCTTGGGTTTCTGACCTATTTCCGTATGACCATTCCACACTGTTCATTTGTCTTGTCTCAGTATGCACTTTGTTGTGGGAAGGGACAGCCGACCAGTTGTCACCTACCACCTAGGGTCAGATGGGCAACTACATAGGGACAGTTGGGGGGGCCTAGCACTAGGGCTCTCTGTTGTGTCTTCCCTACCTATCCTGCCTAGTCGTACACATTCTAACAGGTGTGTTATATTGGTGGATGAGTGATTTTCTATGTTTTTAATAGGTGATTTTAATGCTTTTAAGTGTGGATATATTTCAATTAATTTTGATTAACAGTGCTATGTTAGTGCGGTTGGGGACATACAGTATAGGTGTATTTCGTATGTATGTTAGTTATGTTCCCCATAGCCCCAGCAGCATGTTAACTGATTGGACAACCCATTTAAAGGCCTGGTCTGGAGTTTCATTACATTTGGTGTCTGGTCTGGACTATTATAGAATAATCAGTAATATAAAACATGTTAAAGGGGAACTTTGGCAAAAAGTCTTGTGAATCAACTGGCATCAGAAAGTTATCAAGATTAGTCTTCCAGTACTTATCAGCTGCTGTATGTTCTGCAAGAACTGGTGTATTCTTTCTAGTCTGACAAAACTCTGTCCAGAGCTGTCCATCTGTGGGGATTTTCTACTTCTCTGGACAGTCCCTGTCATAGACAGAGGAGGCAGCAAAGAGCACCTTGTCAGACTGGAAAGAATACACCACTTCCTGTAGGACATACAGCAGCTGATAAGTACTGGAAGACTTAAGATTTTTAAACAGAAGTCAATTACAAATCTGAATAACTTTCTGACACCAGCTGATTTGAAAAAAAATAAATAAAAAAAAATCAGCTGGAGTTCCCCTTTAACAATATGAGTAAATGGTGTCTGAAATTACAAGCCCCACCCCATTACTGCTATATACCTTATAATACGTCTCTGCATGGGTCACAATCGGCACAGGGTCATCTACCACCATGGTTTCCCATAAAGAACAATTAAGGTTAGATAAACCTTCCGGCGTAAAACCTAACCCTGGAACATGTCTATTTTAACCCCATATTTGGCAAAACTATCTCTCCCTGATTCTTCTATTGGTTGGAATCCAGTAAATGGTAGAAACAACAATCCCACCAAAATCCTGTTTTTGTTCAGTATGACAAATGGCTGCTACGTGTGGATGTTGAGCGCGGCCTCCTCGTCTCTGGCACCAGATGAAGGGTGAGATGTGAACGTGAAGATTTTTACCACGGTCATTAGTGTCTTAACTTTGGAAAGTTCCCAAAACTCATCTTTTTTTCGAGTGATTTATCTTGGCTCATCTTCACATTATCTTATCAGACGTACACATTCCCTTCCAATATTATCAGACTCCTACAACTCACTAGGGAGCGTTAATGTGGATGTCCCGGCCTCGCTGCCAAACATAGAGAGATAGAGCAGCAGGGCTCAGATCTGCAGGTCTAAGGATCACTGTCTGCAGCCTCATCTGTATATGGCTCCATGATACCTCGTATCAATAGAAAACATGGCCGAACAAAGAACTCATCTCTGCTATATTTTCTTTATATGATCTACAGCAGGGATTGGGAACCTTCGGCCCCCCAGCTGTTGCAAAACTACAATTCCCATCATGCCTGGACAGCCAAAGCTTCGCTTTGGCTGTCCAGGCATGATGGGAATTGTAGTTTTGCAACAGCTGGGGGGCCGAAGGTTCCCCTTCCCTGATCTACAGCATCGGGACACAAATCAGAGAAGTAAAATGTGAGCCTGGAAACCATCAGCAAGTAGGCTTGTACTTGTTGTTCTATAGATATTTCGTGTAAGGAACAGTCGGGATGGTGGTGACACATACCTACTCTGACCGGATAAATGCTTAAAGGGGTTTTCCATCTTATTGCAATGACTTATCGTTAGGATATGCCATTACTTTACGATCGGCAGGGATCTGACCTGTGGAACTTACAACAAACAAAAAATAAAGAGGAGGAAGTGCTGGGGTCACACCGCGTCCTTTGTTGAATTTTTCCTTTGAACTTGGGTCATACTGTAGTTCTGTGCACAGCCGGGTGACTGGGGGCGAAAGCACAGGGGAAGAACATTAAGAGAAACACTACACCAGCACTGGACACCCTTCATTATCACAATTAGTGATTGGTGAATCTATGTATCTCCTATCTATTATCTATCTATCTATCTATCTATTATCTATCTATCTATCTACAGGTATCTATCTATCCATGGTGTCCCACCACAGGTGTTTCTATTAGTTACACCGTTCGCAAAAGCCTGTACTTTTTGTATGAAAGTGGTGATGTGGTAGTGTTAAAGTTTCGCCACAAGATGTCGCTATTGTAAGTATATGCACTTAGTTGATGCACAGCTGTAGAACTGAAAGGGTTATCGTTTGTGTGTCACATGGATCTGTAGACCAGTGTTTTCTTTTTTTTGTCCTATCATTTCTCTCTTTAATTCTTACATATGCACTCTTCACCCATTCACAGCACACCTTACAGGGGCTATAGATAGGAAGTCAAATGGGTACAGGAAGTTTAGAGGTGTTTTGTCACTAGACTCTGTAGAGAAAGGTCACAAGCCAGAATGCTCTCTACAATAGTCCAGTCGGGCCCTGGCCCTCTGCCAGGTCCTCATTCTCATTGTGCAGCCTAGGCACATGAAGCTAACCTTTTCTTCTCAAGTAACGCCACTAAGCACTATGCAGTGTTAAACCCTTCACTAGAGAGGACAAGTCAGAGATCACCTCAACCCACGCCGTGAACAAGGAGAGTCACAGTGCAAGACAGTGTCCACAAAGCAAGTCTAAGAACTGATCCAATTAGAGCAAAGTTGCTAGAAGCCTAAGAACTATCTCGCAGCAAGGGTGTCAGGAGGGAACCCTCAGCATTCCACTCATCCCAGGTAACAAGGTCTGGGGCTTGTGTCACCCACTAGGACGGGTTCCCCAACACTGGTAGGGCCATAGGTGATGCAAAGACCCACACGGAAACAAGTATTCTCTCTTTCTTTTTAAGTATTCTTCTACCTCATCCTCCAACATCCCGGCAAAGCACATTACTACTTGGGTTGGGACTCACACAACTTCCTCCTCTCTACTCTTCTGATTCTCCACTCTCAGCATGCAACTCAGTCCACTTGACTGTACTACTCCCTATCCGCTCACTACAGATCTGGATCCTAACGTATCAAGTCTCCTATTGAATGTAAAGCCTTGTGTCACTGTAAAGCTGTCTGAGCTGCTGCACACAAGTATCCTCCAAGTAAAGCAGATCTTATTTATAATAAAGAGACTCTGTGATTCCTCACCCCGCATCAACAGAGTACACAAACATTCCTTGGGTCATCTCCCCTTTCTGTGGGTGGCAGTACTGATAGTCCGGGTGGGTCATCACTCCACTTTGGACCACCGTGACAACAGCCCAAGGGACCCCGTAACAACCGGGCAGGTCACTGATCACAGGAGAACAAGGTAAAACCGGCCCTCTAAACTAAAAGCAGGTGTGCCACCATACCTGTGTGCCCAATCGGCTCTGGTATTACAACATAACATCATTGGGTCCGGCTATATCTCGGCCAACCACCACAGAAGTACCATCTGGCAAGTGACCGGCCGTACCTCCTCCATACCACCGCAGGAGGTCACCACATATCTATCATCCGAACGTATTGGACCCCATTTCCTCAGCATTGGTGGAAGGGTGTAAAGCCGCCACCACTGGACTCTGAAGCAGTGGAGACATGTTCTGGGAGTGATAAATCACACATCTCTATCTGGTGGATGCACCTGGGTTTAGAGAATACCAGCAGTACATTACCTGCCTGTATGCACTGTGCCTGTTGTATGGTGGGTTCCGCAGGGGTCGGCCTGGGCACCTTAGTTCCTGTGAAATGGAATCTTAGCAAAAAAGACAGTGTTGGCAATCGTTCTTTTTAACTTTGTATAAACATTTTGGGTTTGGGTCCTTTTCTTTCCCAGCATGACTGCGCCCCAGTGCGCACAGCGAGGTCCATGACTGCATGAGCAGGGGGTACTGACTGCTGTAATAAAATGCTGAATGATTGGACTACAGCATGTTCCAGTTGCGCTCATCTGTTTGCTGCCATCTGCTGGTAATGATAGCTTAGGGCTACCAGAACTTACCTGTCTGAATGATCCAAAGAACCCGTAGCTTCACACTGGTACCTGAAGCAGGTCTCCATCTGGGCCTTGTATTTTGTAGCTGTCACATTACGTGTTTGTTCAGACCTGCAGCTTTTGCCGTTTTCATTCTCACCACTCTCACCATCTAAAACTAAGCTGAGACTTCCTGTTGTGTCTGTGATGATAAGGAGGAGGCTTTTGTAAAGTGATCTGTACAGGATTGCAGCGACATGTGACACCAGTATATAGAGGAGGCAATAGCAGCTTCCTGCAGAATGTCCTCTTCAATAGGTTATAGAGTACGCTCAGTAATGTTTCACATTCATTTTAATGGGACAGGTCTTGTCTATTGTGGTCTATGTCCATGAGGCCTGCCATAAAACATTTCACTACATATTATTAGAAACAGCTCAGACAAGATGGCAGCCCCCATAACAATGAATAAAAAATGAAATAAAAAACAAAAATTACATTCAGAAATTATAGTCTAAAAAAAAACAAAAACGTTTCAGTATGTGTCTCTAATCAATTGAAGAAAATCTAAGTCATACATTTGGTTTAAAGGGTTTAATGTTTTTTATTTTTTTTGTTAAGCATATTTTTAAAGAATTTTTAGTGAAATTTATTCTAATTTTCCATTTTTCTATCAATGTTAAAAAATAATCCCGAATTTTGCAGTTTTTATTCTCACCCCTGGGGCTAAACCTGCTGTAAAAGCTGCTGTAAAGTGATCTGTACAGAATTGCAGCGACATGTGACACCAGTAGAAAGAGAAGACAATAGCAGCTCCCTTTGCAATGACCTCTTCAGAGGTCACAGAGCGTGCTCAGTAATGTTTCACGTAGACAGATTCTGTCTACTGTCGTCTATGTCCATAAGTCTTGCTGTAAAGCATGTCACTAAATGCTGTTAAAACGGGTCAAGCAAGATGGCAGCCCCCATAACAATGCACAAGAGTAAAAACAATAAGAAAAAATAAATTACAGTCAGAAAATAAAAACAGATTAGAATAATTGAACAATTTGTTTTGTATCTGAATCAGTAAAATTTAGGCAACACGACCTCTCTAAGAAGAGGTTCTTCAGCAGCTGCAGTTTATCACTGCTTCTGCAGAACATATTACACAATGGTGTTATGTATGATGAATACTGTACATCCATCGACAGTGAACAGGAATCACCCCCCCCCCCCCTTACTCTTCTGCAGAGTTTCTGCAATGTACAGTACATTGCAGAAACTCTGCAGAATAGTAAAGGGGGGGGGGGGGGGGTGATTCCTGTTCACTGTCGATGGCTGTACAGCATACCACTAAGAATTGATTGATGTACAGCGTACCACTAAAAATGTTAGCAGTGACCTCAGAGGTTCTCAGGTGACTTCTAAAAATATCTCATATCCCATACAGTCTTCTTTTTTATTTTTTATTATGATAATAGACAACCAGTATTTTTATTTATTTAAACTTTTTTTTAAAAATAATTTAATATAATATATATTTTTTTGCACTGAACCCCACATCACGATGGTTAACCGCAGCCTCGCTGGAGCACATTTTTCCTGGATCTCTGGGTGAGAATCTGACTTCATGTTTGCTATGTAACACACCAGGCGTGAGGCACAGGGCTGCTCACTAGTAATAATAACAAGCTGTGTATCCACTTACATGTGGTTTTAATCTGATCCAGGTGTCCGATCCCTCCTCTGATATATATGTATGTATAGATCTACATATATATAGTGCCTGATCACTTAATCCCCTCTACACATGTATCCTGGGGTCCTCGCCCCTCTGTATTTGCAGCGTGCCACTAAGCGAGCTGGAGGTTGAAGCCAATGCCACCCCCCAGTTTCCTGGTTAACTCTCAGGTCAGCAGCTGGTGCTTCAGGGAAATGTCCTATTCTGGAATCATTAGATCATTTCCTGTGCTGTTTCCTTTCAAATCTCTCTGCCAGAAATTGCTATTAATGGTGTATTTCCACTCGGCTGAAAGAGTGGGAGTTTTTCTTTTTTTTATGTACTGTTAATGTATTTTGCAAATGCAGTTGTTGAAAGTGAACTAAAGATGGCAGGAGACACTGCGGAACGAGGAGCGGCCCCCACAGCAGCAGCAGCAGCCGTCCGCAGAGTCCGGAGAGTCCGGAGAGGGCACACCGGGGATTTATGGGACACTTATATGGGGAGGCTCATCCACAATGTCATCAAAGCAACAGTATCATTACTACAATGTATCCTAATCATTATACCAATGTATCCTAATCATTATACCAATGTATCCTAATCATTATACCAATGTATCCTAATCATTACACCAATGTATCCTAATCATTATACCAATGTATCCTAATCATTACACCAATGTATCCTAATCATTATACCAATGTATCCTAATCATTATACCAATGTATCCTAATCATTATACCAATGTATCCTAATCATTACACCAATGTATCCTAATCATTATACCAATGTATCATAATCATTACACCAATGTATCCTAATTATTATACCAGTGTATCCTAATCATTATTACAATGTATCCTAATCATTATACCAATGTATCCTAATCATTATACCAATGTATCCTAATAATTATACCAAGGTATCCTAATCATTATACCAATGTATCCTAATCATTATACCAATGTATCCTAATCATTATACCAATGTATCCTAATCATTACACCAATGTATCCTAATCATTATACCAATGTATCCTAATCATTATACCAATGTATCCTAATCATTATACCAATGTATCCTAATCATTATACCAATGTATCCTAATCATTACACCAATGTATCCTAATTATTAAATAGCAACAACGATATATATATATATATATATATATATATATATATATATATATGCAGTATATATACTCAATGATAAACAAAAATGCACAAAGAAGGAGTTGTTGGAATGGAATAAAACTTTCTATGTGTGATGTAATGGTGATCTATGTGTGATGTAATGGCGGCATGTGTGATGTAATGGTGATACAGTATACGTTTGATGTAATGGTGATATATGTGTTATGTAATGGGGATATATGTGTGATGTAATGGTGATAAAGCATATGCGTGAATTAGTGATCTATGTGTGATGTACAGTAGTCTTGATCTATGTGTGATGTAATGGTGATATATGTGTGATGTAGTGATGTAATGATGATCTATGTGTGATGTAATGATGATCTATGTGTGATGTAGTAGTGATCTATGTGTGATGTAGTGATGCAATGATGATCTATGTGTGATATACTGATCTATGTGTGATGTTGTATGTGTGATGAAGTGATCTATGTGTGATGTAATGATGATCTATGTGTGATGTAGTAGTGATCTATGTGTGATGTAGTGATGCCATGTTGATCTATGTGTGATATACTGATCTATGTGTGATGTATGTGTGATGAAGTGATCTATGTGTGATGTAATGATGGTATATGTATGATCTAATTGTGATCTATGTGTAATGATGATCTATGTGTGATGTAATGATGGTATATGTATGATCTAATTGTGATCTATGTGTAATGATGATCTATGTGTGATGTAATGATGGTATATGTGTGATTTAATGATGATCTATGTATAATGATGATCTATGTGTGATGTGATGATGATCTATGTATAATGGCAAATATAAGTGATTGCAACATTAGAGCAACAACTATACGGAGGCTCTAGTACCCTGCTGGGCGTCTCTAGCCTGGACACAAGATGGGATACGGTCAGGTATGGAGACATCCAGGTTCAATATGGCTTCCTCTTGCACGTTGTTAAAGCTGGGCCTCTTACACACTTTTTGGTTGGTCACGCTGACGTCCCATCTGGCCCCATTGGCCATAGATCTACCGACAGGACAAGCTGAAGAAGTATCACAATCTGGCAGACGTTCCTGGGAAAGCCTTGTTGTGTGGGGAGCGTCATCCAGACAAAGAACAGATGTGGCCGCAGAATGTCCTCTACATGTCACTGCGCTATTACTCCTCATATCACCACTAGAGGTGAAGACTGTCATATGTCATGGCTCCTGAGATCATCACACCAGCAGGGGGCAGGGTGTCGCTAAACACCAAAGCCAGGATTGAAGCGCTCACCACAAGGCTTCATACTGCAACCCAATTTTCATATAATTCCAAATAGAACCCGGATTTGTCACTAAAGCGAAAAGCAATCTAGGTTTTTCGTACACAACATTTCTGCAAAGACACCAGTGTCCTTCTGTCAAAGGTAGGACAAATAATGGATGACCCTATTGCCCCCCAGCAGGTAGCTGGTCCCCATTGTCCATTATTGGGTGCAGGGTCGGCATCAGCACAGGGCTTACCTGGGCAAGTGTCGGGGCCCACAGGGCCTCTAAGGGCCCAGAGAGGGATAGGGGCCCAGTGTTCTAATGTTCAGTCCTCTCACTGTAGTGCAGGGTGAGGGGGCTGAACATCAGAAGACACAGGAGCAGGACCTGCACAGAGAGAAAAAGGGTGAAGGACCTGATCACATGACTGGAAGGTCCTCAACCTCACAGTGTGGAGAGCAGCATGACAGAGAAGAAGAGGGAGAAGACTGAGCTGTAAGTGCTGTGTGTCAGTGTCTGAGTGTGTCAGTCAATCAGACAATGTCTGTGTCAGTCAGTCAGTCTCAATAATGTGTGTTTGTGTATGTTAGTGGTGTCTCAAGTGATTATGCATAGTGTGTGAATGATGGGTGCATGGTGGATGGATGAGGGGCCCGTCGAGGCTCTGTCAGCCAAGGGCCCGCAAACACCTGGAGCCATCCCTGATTGGGTGGATAATTACCCCACAGCATCTAGATTGTCGCCCCATTTGATCCTACATAGTAGATAGTTAATAGAGATGAGCGAACCTGGAGCATGCTGGAGTCCATCCGAACCCGAACGTTCGGTATTTGATTAGCGGGGGCTGCTGAACTTGGATAAAGCTCTAAGGTTGTCTGGAAAACATGGATACAGCCAATGACCATATCCATGATTTCCTCATAGCCTTAGGGCTTTATCCAACTTCAGCAGCCACCGCTAATCAAATGCCGAAAGTTCGGGTTCGGATGGACTCGAGCATGCGCCAGGTTCGCTCATCTCTAATAGTTAATGTTCAATAAACAGTTGTCCCCTCTAGAAAAATAGTTGCCCATTTTGTAAACAGTTGTTTCCCACTAGGTACACAGGTGCCCCCCCCCCCCTTGTAAACAGTATATAGTTGCCTCCATACACATAAATAAATAAATATACAGTACTCACCTCCTCTGTACTCCCACACTGACAGGACCTTCATCTCTGTCTCATCTTTTCCCTCTCGGAGGCCGCACAGCACAAGCATTGCCGACAGTGCAGGAAGGATGTTATCACTGTATGTGGCCTCAACCTCTCATACCTGTAGTCACATGACAGTGACAGCAATGCAGCCCTGACAGCCAGACTGTCAGTGTAACAGAGTACAGGCGGCAGAGAAAAGTGATGCAGCAGCGTCTTATGTCCTGCTACCACCCAGGGACCCAACAGATGTAGCCCTGGGATCTCTCTTAGGCTTCATCTCTATTGCTCCTCTGTATAGAATATGTACTCACAGCTCCTCGTTTCCTCCCGATTTTTATCATGCAGGTTGATGCTTCAGCAATAAATTTTTTACATTGACTGTAATTATTCAGTTACTGCTTTCTTATATCCGAACTGGTAAGAATAACTCAGAGAGCTGATGTCATCTCGAACATGATGAAGCATTGTTATCAGTGAGTTAAGTACCGCAGTTAAGAGTTTAATTACTTTCTGTTGAAGTGAGAACCTTCAAAATAAACAATTCCAGAACATTCCGAGCCGTAAATATAAATAATAATAAATAAACAATGTAACAGCCCAATTAACAGGAAAAGTTTAGAAGTTTCTCTCTACAGCCATCTAGTGGCCAGAAACGTCAAATAGGTTTGCAAACAACATGTTCTATACAAAGATAGATAAACTTTATAAAAGGTAAGTCTGTAGCCCTGAGACCGGGTTGTGACCACTGATTGTTATTTTCTTTTTAATCAGAAATCCTCTGCATCAAGTCCCATCTGTACTAAATTGTCATTAAAGGGTCATATAAACTTTACACATATCATTGACTCGTTAAATATTTTGATGGATCAGGTTTAAGGTGCTCAGATTTCCACCAATTACCAGATTGATAGTGGGAGAAGTGCTTGGCTAGGTGCTTCCCTCCTTGTCTCACTGTTGGCGTCGTGAGACGGGTTCCATAGAATTACTATAGGATTCGTCAAGATTGGGGGGGGACACTTAGCCAGATCACTTCAGATCACGGAAAACCCGTTGCACATTTCGCAGCTCTCACCCGCTCACTGAGTGTGGCGGGTGCGTGTCTTCCCACCCGTGTCATAGACTTCATTCTATCCACGGGCGGATTCTGTCGTCCGTCCAAAGAATCAACAGGTTCATTCTTTGGATGGAGGGCGTCCAAAGAATGGACGGGTACGTGTGCATGTAGTTGCCAGAGTTAGTATTGACTAGAAGCAGAAACAAGTAAGAAGAGATTGAGTAGCAGCTATTGGGGTTACCTGTAATCCTGTCGGGTCCATAGTTTAGGAACTACTAAAGTGTTCCATAGCAGCAAGGAATAACATAACTGAAAATCAGTTTTTTTTCCCTCATTGTTCTTTGCCCTAAGAGGCCAGGAGTGCAGTGATATAGTTGGTGATGAATCTATACAATGATTAGTAGAAGTATTATAAAACCTCCCTGACTTACATTGCCTGTCTAGACATTGGTGAGGGGCATGAATTCACTTACAGATCTGGGTTGGGGGTCTATTTTGTTTAGCTTCTGTAGTTTGTGGACTGGTGTCCGATCATGTTTAGGTCTGGTCTGGAAGACTGAATTAATTTGTGGCTCTGGTCTGTGATCTAAAATATTTTATGGGTCTAGTATAGGGTTTTATTAACCTTGAAGTGTGGTAAGTGTGGTCCCTGTTATGGTCCTAATTTCATTTCTCTAACCTTAGGCACTAAAACCTGTGTAATATTGGGAGTATAAGGCAGCACCCTAGGTACAGCAGTCTAGGTAGAGAATTAGTTCCACTACTGATCTTCATGCACCCCAGTTCAATATAGTCTGGGCCCCTTTGTTCTCATGATGAGTGGAGGTCCCTGTTTCTGATCATGACCAATAAGTATATGTATATAAAATAAATACATTTAAAGCGACTCTGTACCCACAATCTGACCCCTCCAAACCACTTGTACCTTCGGATAGCTGCTTTTAATCCAAGATCTGTCCTGGGGTCCGTTCAGCAGGGGATGCAGTTATTGTCATAAAAATTACTTTTCATCCAGCAGCGCTGTGTCTAACGGCCAGGGCTTACATTTGTATATGCATTAGGCTGGCACACCCTCTCTGTCCTTCCTCCCCACCCTCCTCAGCATTAGGAATGCTCCAGGCAGATTGCTTCCTATTCCGCACCTGTTTGTATAATGAACATGAGCTGGATCGTTAATACACCTGTGCAAAGCTCAAACAGCAGTAAATGTTGAGGAGGGTGGAAAGGAAGGACAGAGAGGGTGTGCCAGCCTAATGCATATACAAATGTAAGCGCCGGCCGTTAGATACGGCGCTGCAGGATTAAAAGTTATTTTTATGACAATAACTGCATCCCCTGCTGAACGGACCCCAGGACAGATCTTGGATTAAAAGCAGCTACCCGAAGGTACAAGTGGTTTGGGGGGGACAGATTATGGGTACGGAGTCGCTTTAAAGGGCCAGACCCTAAAATCACTGTAAAAAAAACCCCTGTAGCATGTAAGTTCTCTTCATGCAGCATAATTCTTCACAGATTCCAAGTATTAAAGGACAACTGCGGCGGGACCCCCCCCCCCAAAAAAAAAAACCACAGACACACACAGACACCATACTCACCATCCCTCCGGTGACGATCACCACTTCATTCGCCTGCCGTCCGCCTCACTGTCACCTGCCTCCGCCGTCCAGCGATGTCTCTTGTTTCCGGGTCCATGAGAGAGAAAAGGCTGCCAGTGCGCTTGCGCACCGGCAGCCTTTTCATTGGCTGGAGCGCATCACATGGCTTCTAGCAAGCTCAGCCAATTAGGGCTGAGCAAGCTGGAAGCCATGTGATGCGCTCCAGCCAATGAAAAGGCTGCTGGTGCGCATGTGCACCAGCAGCCTTTTCTCTCCCATTCACTCTCAATGAAGACGCCGAAGAGGAAGAAGACCCGGACCGCCCCCCAGCTCTGACGTCACCCGTCACCAGATGCCGCCCGGGAGAAGAGGACCGTGATGACCGTAATAGGTAATGTATACATTCTTTAACTTCCGGGGTGGGGGGTCGGGAGTCGGAAAGTGGGGGAAGGGGGCCAGACCGGGTATTTAACCACATTACAAAGTTATATAACTTTGTAATGTATGTTAAATAAGCCAAAAAAAAAATTTTGCCGGAGTTGTCAGAAGAAGCCCCTGTGCCCCTATGCAAGGGTTAGGAGGCACCCAATATCCACTATTTATGGATGTATCCAATTTCCCATAGATTCTCTTTGTTACATTTTCTGATCTGTGTTCTATGAAATTTTACTTTTTTCTGTCCTGGATCATCAGACTTTCCAAAATATTAGATGACAGTTTAAATAGGGTCGCCGCATCCTTTTATAGCGACATGCTTATATTGAGGCGGCCATAGGAACTAGCTCTGGTTTCCCAGTCAAATAGTCAGACAGTACGTGTCTTATACAGTCATCACTCCAGAATGTCGCTATCTGTAATCCGGGAAATATTTATCTCATAGTCGTCTGTTCAATTGTTCAATCTTCTGTAATTACATCACTAAGTACGTAACTAGCAATTCTGCGAAATTCAAATTTTCTGCCTTATTCTCTAAATTATGAGTCATCTTCCTGTACAGGAAAGTTCTGTGGAGTTGATGTTAAAATATTAAATGATTCACCTGAAGTTGTTATTAAAGGGGATTTCTGGGAATTAGATTATTATTATTTAAATTACTACAAGTGTCATAAAAATAAGATAGAAACCATACTCACCTCTCCTGATCATTCACAGCTACAGTTCCACTGGTACCTGGTCCCTGCTGCTCTTCGCATCTTCCGACTTCCTACAATGCCTGACCATCACTGGCTTAGACAAGTTGCCATTGTGGCCAAATATAGGAGTGGTCTGACGCAAAAACCTTGTACTCTAAAGTAAAGTGGTGATGAAGTTATGTATGAGTTTTGCCACCAGATGTTACTATGTATAGTTTTGTATATGTTGCGCAGCTGTAGTTACTATAGGGTTACTGTCTTGTTATGTGACTCTCTGAACCAGTGAGAGATGCTCTTTCCTTCTACCTATCTCTATTTTTCTTTCTTTACATACTCTCTTCTCCACCACTTACAGGGACTTTTACACACCCTGTAGGAAGTAGTCACTTGGGGAGAGGAAGTGTAGGGTCACCTAGTTTAGTTTCCCTCTGATTCTCTGAGGAGTAGGACACACACAGATCAGGCATCCCTGCTGAACTTAGGCAGGGCCTTGCTCTGCCAGGTTCCCTGTCCAGGACAGACCAACTGAGGTAGTGGACAGACACAAGTGTATGAAGAACGCAGAGACTTTCTATTACAAGCTATACTGACGGACACTATGCAGTGCTAAGTCACTAAAGTCCGAGATCACCCCAGCCCACGCTGAGAACCTCTCTAAACAGAGCAGCGTGGTATCCTAGACAGAGGAACTGACCCAAATAGAGCAAAGCTACCGTAATCAAGGTCTATGTAGCGCAGCGCAGGTTAAACCGGGACACGCTCGGACACTTAGCTACTATCAGGTAACCAATACTGAGGCTTGTGTCATCCTCGTAGCATGGGTAACCCAAAAGTGCAGGGCAGAAGGTGGTTATAGCAACAGTAAGGTCAAAACAAGGCACAAATATTCACTTCTCAAGTATCCTTTAAGTATTTTTTCTCACACGTTCTGGCAGAGTAAATTACTACACTGGGTTAGGGTTCTCCCGACAAACTCCTCTCAACTCCTCTAAGCTCTTCTACTCTTCTCAAACTTAAACTAAACCAGCACTCTTTTCTACCTCAACACAGATTCAGTGAGCTCAAGTTTGTATCTCAGAAGACACCTATTGAACAACTATCCTGTATTGTAAGAGACCCTCAGAAAAGATCACTTTATTAATTCCACTGGGACTCCACTGGGATAATTGCACCAGCACCTATACACACAAGCTATACCGTCCTTGGGTCATTTCCCCCTTTCTGTGGGTGGCAGTACCGACAGTTCAGGTGGGTCATCTCTCCACTCTGGACCACTGTAATAGGAGCCCAAGGGACCCATCACAAGCCGGCAGGTCACCAACCATTGGGGATCAATATAGCCAGCCACTAAACAAAGCAGGTATACCATCACACCTGTGTGCTGAGTTAGCACTGGTGTCACGACTGTACCATCACTGGCTGAGCTCTTCCAACCACCGACATAACATCATCCCGACGGTTGGGCACTGAAAGGTGCGGACACCACATATAGATGTAATAGGCCTCTCAGAACATGAGACACTTTCTGTAGGAACTTGCTGTTCAGGTCATTCAGGCCATTACCAAGAGTCCTGAATAAGGATCCCTTTGCATAGGTCCGATGAAATAAAAAGGGGCAGACTGTATGTAAAAAGCAATACTCACCTCACTGAACCTCCTCCACCTATCTACCATTCAAGTGATGCCCAGACCTTCAGTGATCTCCACTTCCTTGTCTCCATCTTAACACAAGCTGATTACAGTGATTAGTCATTCACGGGTTGTAATGGAACCAATAAGTAGGGAGTAAAGAGGACTTGTATAAGGACAACCCCTTCGACTTCACTAATAGGGTGAACGAAAGTGAGTTTTTAGCACTGGACAAGCCCTTTAAGATTGGCTTACCTTTAGTGAACCAATATAAATATAGATGGCGATGAAATGAATGGCAGTTCATTTATTTATATTGTTAATATTGGAATTATCTCCTTGTGTAGTAGTGGCTGAATGTCTATGGCAGTAATGGGGCATCTGCGGACCTCCAGCTTTTGCAAAACTACAATTTCCATCATGCCTGGACAGACAAATCTGTCCAAGCATGAAGGGAATTGTAGTTTTGCACCAGCTGGAGGGCCGCAGGTTCCCCACCACTGGTCCATAGGGTTAAAATAGTCCTGCCAAATGATGAACCTATAGGATCTGTATAAATCTCACTGTAAAATGGATGTTGCATCAAGGGTTTATTATCTGCGGATAGAATGTATTTCTGCCATTGCCTTTTTGAATAGAATATAACACACATCCGGGATCACCGCCGAGCGCAGTTGCTATTATAGTGAATGTAAAGTGAAGGTAAGAAGGTGTTAATATTGTTTACAAATATAGAGGCGGTGAATAAGTGGAGCGATAGCACTTCTCATGTAATCAGCCCATTCATGTCACAACAAGAGGCGCTCGGAGAGAGGGAACAGGTGTGTGAGAGTCACATCTGTCCCATCTGTCTGCTCCATGCTGGGCGCATCACACGTTTATCTACAAGAAAGCCTTGTACGTGTCTGGAACGTTCTTCACTCGCAGTGATCAGCGCAGAAATGACCATTTATTCTCAGTCTTTACGAATATAACTTATAAATCAATGATATACAGGATGGAAGACACTTGTGTGACGGTTACATCTGTGCAGGTACTGTCATAAATACAACAGGGGGCACCATGCTAGAATCCCATCGGACCCCACTAGAAGTCAATGGCGCTGTTGGTGTCAAGATTGAAACAGATCAGCCGGTATTGTTTTTTTTCTAAACTACAGTATCCTGAGATCAGGGGGCCCTCAGGGATCTGGAGAATGAAGGAATTGATGCAGGGATCAACTGTAGGTGTAAAGCGAGTCTAATGCTGCGTTTACACGGAACAATTATCGTTCGAATTTTCTAAATAACGATCGCATTTGAGAGATAATCGTTCCGTGTAAACACAGCAAACGATCAAGCGACGAGCGAGAAATCGTTCATTTTGATCATTTAACATATTCTCAAATCGTCGTTCGTCGTTCGCTAAAAATTCGCAGATCGCTTCGTGTAAACAGTCTTTCAAAGTTTCACCCTATGTGAAAGATGGGCCTAAGCGATCTTAAAGACGATCGCAATAACAATTTTTCTAATGATTTTTCTAACAATTTTTCTAACGATTTATTCATGTAAAGGCTGATCGTTATAAAAACCAAATCTTTGCTTCAAAATCGTTAAACAAAATCAATTGGGCGAATTATCGCTCCGTGTAAACGCAGCATTAGGGCCCCTTTACAGGGGTCAATTATGGGGCAAATAAGCCTTTCTTATGCTGCGTTTACACGGCGTGATAATTCGCCCGATCGTACGATTAACGATTTCGAAGTAACAATTTTTTTTTTATAACGATCAGCGTTTAGACGCAAAGATATATTGTACTAAAAAATCGTTTTGCGATCGTTTTGCGATCACTTAAGCCTATCTCGCACATAGGTTAAATCGATTGGAACGATCTGCGAATTTTTTGCCAACAACGATTTGAGAACATGTTCAAAAATCAAAATGAACGATTTCTCGTTCGTCGCTTGATGGTTCGCTAGACATTCAAGGCATCATTGTCATTGTAAGCAGGTGATGTGGTGCTGCCAATGATGCATTGATTGCGAAATTGTTCGTGTGGCTCAGCTGCACAATTAAAGGGGTACTCCAGCGAAAATCTTATTCTTTCGAATCAACTGGTTTCAGAAAGTTGTAAAGATTTGCAATATACTTCTATTTAAAAATCTCAAGTGTTCTAGTATTTATCAGCTGCTGTATGTCATGCAGGAAATGTTTTTTTTTTTCAGTCTGACACAGTGCTCTCTGCTGCCACCTCTGTCAATGTCAGGAACTGTTCAGATCAGTAGCAAATCTCCATGGAAAACCTTTGAAGGCTCAGCGTCAATCACATACACTCACCGGCCACTTTATTAGGTACACCATGCTAGTAACGGGTGGTCTTCTGCTGCTGTAGCCCATCTGCCTCAAAGTTGGCCGTACTGTGCGTTCAGAGATGCTCTTCTGCCTACCTTGGTTGTAACGGTTGGCTATTTGAGTCACTGTTGCCTTTCTATCAGCTCGAACCAGTCTGCCCATTCTCCTCTGACCTCTGGCATCAACAACGCATTTCCGCCCACAGAACTGCCGCTCACTGGATGTTTTTTCTTTTTCGGACCATTCTCTGTAAACCCTAGAGATGGTTGTGCGTGAAAATCCCAGTAGATCAGCAGTTTCTGAAATGCTCAGACCAGCCCTTCTGGCACCAACAACCATGCCACGTTCAAAGGCACTCAAATCACCTTTCTTCCCCATACTGATGCTCGGTTTGAACTGCAGGAGATTGTCTTGACCATGTCTACATGCCTAAATGCACTGAGTTGCCGCCATGTGATTGGCTGATTAGAAATTAAGTGGAAACGTGCAGTTGGACAGATGTACCTAATAAAGTGGCCGGTGAGTGTAGTTTGGGTTCACTTGCTGCTGACTGTTGGACCCTTAGGGTGGGACCATTACTACTTTCAAAAAAAACCAGACTATTGGGATTACATAGACACCCCCCCACCCCCCACCCACCCCATAAAATGGCTTTTATACAAATCAGTCTCATATAGAAAAGGTGCACCAGGTCTCTACAGGTCTATACTGGGTCTAGATTGCCCATGGCAATGAATGGCCTATCTGGGTAGTGGGCACAGTCTCACAGAATGAGATCTGCTTGAGATACTGAATAGTAGCTCCCCTCTTTATATGAACTTATGACATACAGTGGTACCTTGGTTTAAGAGTAACTTGGTTTAAGAGCACTTTGGTTTAAGAGCTCACAGTTATTCAAAATTGTGACTTGGTTTAAGAGCATTGCTTTGGTTTAAGAGCTCCCTATACTGGGTGGGAGTGCGAGTGGGGAAGGGGCATGGTCTACATAGCGGGGTCTACAGCCCTGTACTTTGACCCAGAAAGTCTCCCTCACCTTCCAAATCATGGCAGGTCTACTTCAGGCTGGGGATTGCATCAGGGGACAGGGCTGTGGTGGTAATCTCTCCATAGCTGAAACCCCTTTCTCCCCAGACAGTGAGTGCTGCATGTATGTGCCCACATCTGCCCTGCTTATTCCTTCATGCTCCCTGCAGTCTCTGTCCACCCTTGTGTTTCCCATCCTCTCCATTACTGTACAGTATCTGTTTTACATGTTATTCAGAATAATAAATCATTATTTTTGGGTGTGGAACCAATTGTCTGCATTTCAGTGATTTCTTATGGGAAAATAAGCTTTGGTTTAAGAGTGGATTTGGATTACAAGCGCTGTCTCTGAACGAATTATGCTCGTAATCCAAGGCACCACTGTATGTTGAAAGTGGGACTCTAAGGGTAGCTTCACACGTTCCCATACCTCCCAACTTTTGCTGGGAGGAAAGAGGGACATTCGCGGCAATGTGCCACGCCCCTATAGTGCGCCCCTGTAGCCACGCCCCTACATAGTATATCCCAACCTAGTATAGCCCCCACATAAAATAGCCCCCCTGTGTAGCCCCCTACATAGTATAGCCCCAACTTGGTATAACCCCCATTTATTATAGTCCCCCCTTTGTAGTCCCCATAATATGGCCCCCCTTTTATCACCCACATAATATAGCCCCCCTTCTTATCCCCCACATAGTATAGCCCCCCTTTGTTGCCCCCCCCCCCCCATAGCCTTAACATTGTATATGCTCCCCTCCCCCTTCGTGTAGTACTTTCGATGTGTAAAACAAAAAACCCTCAGAAGGATACTGACCTCGCTCCCCAGTAGTCTCCTCCTGGGGGTGCTGTTTGCAAGTATAGACGTCTGGTGCAGGCTTCCTGTTCTTGCCCCGCGGCGCCTGCACTCTTCTCTCCATCTTGGCTCCGGACATGACATCACATCTGGGCCAAGCAGAAGAGGAGTGCGGGTGTCCGGGGCGGCCAGTAGGTGTCACAGTGAAAGGCCCCCAGTCAGCACCCGGCAGCCGCAGCTGCTGGTGCCATTGCCAGGGCTGGGGACGGGGCGGACGGGGAAGACGGAGGTGTTTGGGGGACAGCGAGACACATGGGGGCCGCCAGATCCGAGACGGTTGGGAGGTATGCGTACTGGATCCACTGCGGATTCTGGTAGTGTGAAGTTGAATGGGGTTACATACCCGCAGCGGAATTTTCATTCCACTGCCAGTGTATGACCCGGTCCTTACTGGTGGCTGAAGACATTGGATGCAGCCTTAAGGCCCTATTACACCAACAGATCTAACAACAGATTATCTGCCAAAGATTTGAAGCCAAACTAAGGAGTGGATTTGAAAAGAGGAGAAATCTCAGTCTTTCCTTTATGGCCTGTTCTCTGATTATAGTCTGTTCCTGGGTTTGGCTTCAAATCTTTAGCAGATAATCTTACGTCAGATTTGTTGGTGGAATAGGGCCTTTAGAGAGTGCTGGAAACATGGATACGGCCTATCACCTATGGTGTTATATATATTTTCCAGGACTCCCTAGGACTGCATCCAACTGCTTCAGCCACCGGTAATCAAATGCAGAGCGATTGGGTTCGGACAAACGCGAGCGTGCTCGAGATTCGCTCATGTCTAATAGATAATATAATAAGTTACTGCGTGGGAATTGTCTGTTAAAATTAGCTGTAATTTTTAAAGCCCAATAAACGGTGGACTTGCCAAAACTTAGCTCAATGGAGGAAGTTTATAAAAACAGCAGTGAAGTGGAGCAGTAACCCATAGCAACCAGACTCTAGCTTTCATTTTTAAAAATTAAAGCTGGAATCTTGTTGGTTGCTAGGGGCAACTAAGCTAGTGATCCAATGCAAAAGTTTTGAGTGGCTTAAAGGCCTTATTATACGGGCCGATCTGGAGGAGCAAGCGAGTGCCGACATGTCAGATCAGCGATCACTTGCTCCTTGTTCCCCGCTCACTGCCGGCATTGCTACAAGTGGCAACAGCGAGCGGGGAAGAGCGGGGAGGGGAGGGGCCGCGGGGAGCTGAGGGAGGGGCTCATAAGCGCCCATAGGAGATAGCGGCGGTCTTTTGCCACCGCTCGTGTTACACGGAACGACGGCCAGCAGACTGTCGTTGTTGTAATTTTTTTCAACATGTTGAAAGATTAGGATCAGCCGACATTGTGCATGTCGGCTCATCGTTTCCTTCTAACACTAGCTATTACACCAAGCGATTATCGACCGTATCGGCCAATAATCGGCCATATGCAGTTGATAATCGCTTGGTGTAATAGGGCCTTAAAGGGGTTTTCAAGAGAAATACTATTAATGATCTGTCTATAGGATAGGCCATCAATAGTTCCAACCCAGCAGCCTCATTGATCAGCTGTTCTGTACCACACCGCAAAGAGAATGGGGCCAGAAGCAGATGATTCTGCAGGCTGCATAGTGGCGGCACCACATAACTGCAGCTTTTGTTCCTATTGTAGTGAATGGGAGCTGAGACTGCAGTAAGGGGTGTTGGCACCCCACCAATCAGTTATTAATAGCCTATCCTGTGTATAGGCCATCAAGTATATTTCTCTAGATAACCCCTTTAAGGCTGGGCTCCCACTGTTATACTGGCAAAAATCTCCCTACGGTATACTTTGTATTTTGTGAGAAGGATAGCCGATTACACTTTGACTATAGTGTATATTAGACTACTAAAATAAATGGGCCTGCTATGGCTGCGCTGTGGCATATGTTGGTAAACCTTTTGCCGGTATCCAATGTTAATTGGTGTCGTAGATTCCAGCCTTAAAGGGGTTATCCAGCGCTACAAAAACATGGCCACTTTTCCCCCTCTCTTGTCTCCAGTTCAGGTGTAGTTTGCAATTAAGCTCCATTTACTTCAATGGAACTTAGTTTGAAACCCCACCCAAACTGGAGACAAGAGAGGGGGAAAAGGGGCCATGTTTCTGTAGCAGTGGGTAACCCCTTTAAAAATGTTATTCAGTAAAAGATATTGGACTTTTGCTGAGTTCATACCACCGTTGTGTCTTCTATGGCACAAAAACATTGGCAACTAGACCAGACACAGACACAGAAAACCCCATTGACTTCAATGGCTCTAACATAGTCAGCTAGTGACTACATTCGGTTAGGTCTGAATGTATGGAGTCATCTGAATGGAGTCACATGCTATGCTTGGCCATTGAAGTTAACGGTTCCCATATGTTAGTCCTGATGTATGTGTGCCACAGAAATCACAACTGTAGTGTCAACTCAGCCTTGATAGGACCTACAGTAAAAGTGACAACCACTTTTCACAGACCCTCCCCACAATCTTCTTGGCAGCCCATAGGCATTGTAGAAAATTTAAAGTCCGTCCTAATATGACGCTTATTACAGAAATATTTTTTTTACTTTGCTAACAGATTAGTTTATTGCTCTAACAGTGCTGATAATAGTTGCGGTCATACATATATGGACCGTTTTATACTGTATACAGGGCACAGTGCTTGCCCGTTTATACTACAGCATAGTATTTCCAGCCGCCATTCGCCACCAATGATTATATTTAGTCGGTTTATCTATTTTTCTTCTCAGTTTACGGAATCCCCGCTCGGCGTCTAATTTTAAATTCACAATTTTTCCACGGTGAAATGCCATCTCCCGCCCCCACCTTGGGGTTTGCTTAGACTACACAGATCACAATGGCCAAAGAAAGACGTATTGATTTGGAGAAATGAATGAGTACAAGCGTTGTTTCTGCCAGAATGTCGGGTCAAAGGGTAATGGAAAACTGTGTTCATTTGAAAAAAAAAAATCCAGGATTGCTGGACATAAAAATATCACAGATAGCTCCACATTCCCCACTGCTTAACAAATTCACAGGACAAAGGCGCACAGAGGCCATGTCTATATGGATATTGTTCTTAAATGATGACACTTGTAGCAGAGCAGTCATAGGAGTTGGCGTCAGTATTGTTCTCAGAGAACTTTCTGGTGACTTTTTCACCCTGGCAGAAGCATTAACAAGTTTAGTTCTAAGAAGTATTGTTCACTCACTGGGAGCCTCCTCCAACTTTCATGGTATATAAGTGTTCAATTAAGCACCAGGCCTCCATAAATCACCATAGGTTACTGGTCAATTGGGAAAAATTAAAGGGGACCTGACACCTCTTCCCCCACCCATATGTTAAATACTGCTTTTAAGAAATGACATCAGAGGAATTTGGTTAGAAACAACAAAATCCGATATGTATCACTCCTCTTCATCTTTATATAGCCCAAACCTCTTAATCTCCAGCTGGAAAATCATTTTAGATCACAGACTTAAAGGGGTATTCCAAAGGGGCAATAAAAAACCGAGCGCGGGTGCTTTAATGATTTTAAAAAAAAAAGCATACTCACCTGCCCTGATCCCCTGCAGTAGTGGCGCCATTAAAGAGCTTTCTGCGGGGATGTGGCAGGTGAGTATTTTTTCCTTTATATTTTTAAAGTATCCCAACTCCTTTTTATAGACCTCATTAAAACACTTGTTTAAAGTTACCGACAAGAACATTTGACTGTCAAAGAGACATCAAATTGGTACAAAAATCATAGTGACAGTAAGACACCCTCCAATCTCTAAAGTGAGTAGAGAGAAAACTGGCCATGTTTTTGTAGCGCTGGATAACCCCTTTAAAGGGAAAATAGTAGCAGGTTTTTAGAATGTAACCTGCTGTTTTGTTCCCATAGGGTTGGGGGTGCTGAAAAAGGTAATTTTAAAAAAAAATCTTCCTGCTTAGAATTGTTTTATCAATATGTAAATTAGGTGGTTTAGTGCTGTGGGGGCGGGACTACACCCTCAGTGCACCCATCCACCCAACCTCATGAATATTCATCTGCAGGGAGCTCGACTGACATCACTGCAGAGTGTCCCCTATATATTTATGAGTAGGGGTGAGCCGGAGGGGCTACCTATGAGAGTCTCTAGGACCTGGTCATCATCCCAGATTTACCTGCTGTTGACCCTAAACCTGACAATAATAACAGTAATAGGGAAAAAAAATACTTTTATAATCATTTACAGGGCCTATTTATCATTGATATTATTATTATTATTATTATTATTATATAATGAAAATTTACACTTAAAGTGTACCTGTCAAGTACCTTTTTTTTTTTTTTGCAGAAATCAACAATACAAGCGGTTTTAAGAAACACTGTAATAGGTTTTATTACTCAAAAAAGGAGTGAAGTGAAGTGAAGTGAAGACAGATTTGCTGAGTCCCATTATAACCTATGGAGGGGGGGGGGTCGAGGGGGATGAGTTAGCAGGAAGAGAACAGAGCCAGCCCTGCTGTTTGCAGACTGCGGGCCCGTTCACACTGGGTAATTCTTGAGGACATGTCAATTCTTTCAGGGGACAGTGGAGGGAACACGGGGTTTCCTATTCAATGAATAGGACAGGCAGAACTTCAAGCAGAGTCTGCGGTGTGGGCTCTGCTCGGAATTCCACAAAAATTACTCAGTGTGAATGGGCCCTGCCTGGGCACATAAAATGCTGGATTCAGAGGTTAGAAAGGTCAGTGCTTATATGGAAGCTTGGTGAGAGAAGATTGTAGGATGATGTGCTGTGCTCACTTATCCCCCTTGCCCCTCCCCTCTCCATAGAGCATAATGGACACAGAAATCCTGCTTCTTCTGAAGTGAGGGGGGAGGTAGGAAAACAGCTTTTTGAGTACAGAAGGAAACTCTTTTGCTTAATAACACCTACTACAGAGTTTCTTAAAATCGCTTGTACTATTGATATTTATTGATTTCTGAAAATAATGACAGTTACGCTTTAAAAGTTAAAAAAGTCTCCAAAATATTTGATGAGCACTGAGGCGCATTCTGACTAAACAAGCAGAGATCTTAAAAGCTATAAGGAATTGATAGTATAAGAACAGTGGAAAATTGTATAACTTCTCATTAAAGAATACATTTTATTATCCGAAACTCTCAAAGCCCTTTAATGACTTAAAGAAGAGCTGTAAGTGGCTTTGGTTATAATGGCTATGACATAGCACAGACAGCGGACAGCCATGACATGCCTTTTACTATCCCCCTCTCTGTATATAACATTACCCGTCTCCTTTATGAACAGTCATTTCCTTCTATATCTCCCCGATGATAAAATAAACCCAATCATGTCCTGACTCTCTATCTTCCACAGATAATGATAATAGATTTTAATGTGTTCATAAAATGTTCTCTTCAAACCACAGTAAATAAAATGAAGCTTAATTATAACAATTCCCGTTTCTATCATTTTATGCCATTTGTTATTCCTCTTATCAATTCACATTATATTATTTTGTTTACTAGGATCGGATTTTACAGCATAGTCATTTCTAGTAAGACTCCTGTCACCCATAGACAGAGCAGATTTACTGATCCATACGGCAATAAACTACTCAGCTGTCACTGCTCCAACAGTAAGAAGTCAGATATACTCTATCTATCTATCTATCTATGTAAAGATGTTCCGCAGCACACCAGATTAATTTGCATACAAAAACAAATAGACATACAAAGTACTTTGTATGTCTATTTGTTTTTGTATGCAAATTAATCTATGACATCACTAATTATACCGATGTGTTGGATATAAAATGACATCACTGAGACACTCCCACTATGCTTGATAATGATCTCGTGAGGAGGTCGAAACGTCGCATCTTTTGTATTTCTCTGTATTTTTTGGAATAAATCACCTTTTACACGTATGCTGGTGTGCTGCGGAACATCTTTACATATTTTTGGGGACCCTCGAGCCAGGGGACTGACTCTGTACAGCACCTGCTCCATGAACATTTGGATGTGCGGCTTTTTCCTGTTTCTATCTATCTATCTATCTATCTATCTGTCTGTCTGTCTGTCTGTCTGTCTGTCTATCTATCTATCTATCTATCTATCTATCTATCTATCTATCTATCTATCTATCATCAATCATCTATCTTACTGCTATCTATCTATCTATCTATCTATCTATCTATCTATCTCACATGCCTTTCCAACGTCTACCATTATAGAGCAGCTAGTACAACCACTCTTATTAGATATTCAGTTCAGTTCCAATAAAAGTATTGGGTTTGTCTGACTTTGCTCTTCCTTGTATGGACACCTCCATGGTCATTTATAATGTTTATTCATGCTAAATACAATAGCTATAATCCTAAACAATGATCTGAGTATATTCACTTAGATATCTGAGTGTATCCCTTCCATTGGAGTCACATATAACACTTGTTTATGCGACTTACAATCTGCTTGAAAACTTCCAGAATTCATCTCAATGCCAAGTAGCTGCCATCAGATGGAAAGCATTTCCAGTATCTTTTCTATATCTTAAGCCAGGATGTATCTCTATTTATCCGACTCCATCATTTTTTCACTGTTCTTATATTAGAGACGCATATTAATTAAATACTCGCAGGTCCTAGCAAGCGGCTCCCAGACAAAATGGCCTTTTGACTGTAATTCAGTACACATGGGTCTCCATTCATACTGACAGGGTAACATCTCTCTCAATATTACTTAGCTAATGAAGGGCTAGATCTGCTGAGAAGTTCCTAGGAGGCTCATTTTCCTGAATACAGTAGTAAAAGTTAGCTGATGAATGACCCAAACTGCTTAATATGTTTCTACTTATAACTTGCGAGCAGCTAGGCGTATCTGGAAGACTACGGGAGGAGATATCCCCCAGAGACCTTCATGTCCTTGTAGGTTGTCAGAGTCAATGAGCCAGGTTTGTTTTAAATGGCTCCTTAAATGAACATTTATTTTGTGCCAGTAACACGTTTTTGATTAACAGCTCCTTTTGACTAATTTGCTTCCCAAAACAGGCCAATAAAGGCCTCGCTTAAAACATAATTAAAAGCATGTTATTGCTAGTAGTTAATACTGATTAAAACAGGCATTAAGACAATTATAGTTGGAAGGAATGTTAGCTCCCTGGAGTTAGTAAAGAATACACTTATTGGTGAATTAGACAAACTCGTTGAGATTTATTTATTGGGTAGAGACTGGCATCTACGTGAAGAACACTACACCTGTTCACCAGCTTTCCAGACCTGGACCCCCGTGTTATGATCCTGGTTTAAAGCTAGAAGAGACCAGCAAAAATACTACCAACTTACTAGGTGTTCTTTTGCTGAGATCACAGTAGTGCACGGTTCCGATTAAAGTGGACCTTTCGTTATAACTTTCAAAGTCTAAATCAACAGTTAATGTGATATAAAGCAAGTTTGAAATATTTTTTTTTTGGTGTTGTTATCATGCTGTAAAACAAATCTATACTGTACTTACCAGAAATCCAGCTCCAGTCTCCTGAAGGCAGCTATTTAACAGCTATACTTACCAGAAATCCAGGTCATGTCTCCTGAAGGCAGCTATATGACAGCTATACTCACCAGAAATCCAGGTCCAGTCTCCTGAAGTTTTTAGTCTTGAAGAAAAGACACTAAACACATGAAGTCTCGGCCAGTAGAGAGAGTCACGGCTCAATATGTCCATCAATCACATGACTGCCTTCCTGTATTTAGACAAACAGATCGCTGATCTCAGGGAGACCAGCCAAACAACAACACTGCCGGCTGCTAGTGAAAGCCCTTAATGCAGTGAGGTCCTAGGTGCATTGCCCCCTGGGAAACATGAATATGCAAAAGAAGAGCCCGTGGAGCCTCATCAAAGAGTCTCGAAACACAGGACTAGCCAGATATCCCTTACCGGAGGGATATCTGGCTAGTCCTGTGTTTCCAGACTCTTTGATGAGGCTCCACGGGCTCTTCTTTTGCACATTCTTGTTTCCCAGGGGGCAATGCACCTAGGACCTTACTGCATTGAGCGCTTTCAATAGCAGCCGGTAGTGTTGTAGTTTGGCTGGGCTCCCTGAGATCAGCGATCTGTTTCTCTTATGGCTCTACTAGGCATTGCTTCCACCGAGCCAGAATCCTGCTCCACACTGATGAGAAGCAACACCCTGAAACAGCTGTATGTGGATGGAAACCTGGCTTTGCTTTTTTCCTTGTCATTACATTGACTTATAGGGCCACTTAATATGGTGGTTTTGGTGGTTTCCCTACAGGAGCCACCCCTTGGCTGGGTTCTTCCCGGAGGAATATCTGGCTAGTCCTTTGTTTCGAGACTCTTTGATGAGGCTCCTTGGGCTCTTCTTTTCCTGTATTTAGGGTCTTTGGGGGAAAAAAAGATAAAAAAAAAAGAGAATGTAAATTGCACACTTGCTTTATATCACATCTACTGTTGATTTAGATTCTGAAAGTTATAACGACAGTGACACCATGAAATGCCGGAACGTGTTAGGTTCTTTAAATAGTTGTAGCTACTTGGAGGACCTTGCTTATTAACTAAAGGCCCTATTAAAAGAAACAGTTATCAGCTGTACTTGGCCGATTTCTGGCTGTTTCAGACAATAATAGTTTGGTGTAAAAGGACATGTTAAAAGACCATGATCAGCCCTCATGCACGATGTCGGCTGATCGTGGTCTTATAACATGTTAAAACGACCCGAACATGACAGTGAGGCTCTGCAGCTTCTTACTCCGTGGGATAGTAGTGGTGGCAGCAGTCAGCCGGTAATGGGCAGCCTGGACGATGTAAGGATCGTCTGGGCAGCCCCTCCCACAGATCCCCCCACCCCCTCCTGCTCCTTGTGGCTTGCTGTCGGTGTGTGTAATAGCACAGAAAACGAAGAGTAAGTAAGCGCTGTCATGACAAATTAGAGCTTGCTTCCTCCATAATATCGCCGTGTGTAATACAGCTTTTAGATGAGTGGTAATAGGTTTGTTAAATTAATAACACATTATTTCTACGTATTTTTTTCCTAGATAAATATATAGATTAAGGATTAGTAGGGCTAGTTAGGATGACCAAACAGTAGGAACTGCAGTTCAATGTTTCCAAATGTAAAATATTGCACTTGGGGAGGAGAAATCCTCTATCCGAGTATCAAATCAGCAGTTCTGTGTTGGCAAAGACTTCAGAAGAGAAGGGTTTAGGGGTAATAATTTCTGACAGCCTTAAAATGAGTCACCAGTGCAGCCAGGCAGTGGGGAAAGCAAATCACACGCTTGGACTATATATATATATTTTGGTATACTGGGCTGTATATGTAATGGTATACTGGGCTGTATAGCTGGAGGTATAACCCAATGGAAGAGGGAGATTGTGATCCCGCTGTATAGAGCTCTAGTCACACCACATCTGGAATACTGTGTCCAGTTCTGGAAACCTCACCTACAAAAGGATATTGATAAATTAGTACGGGTCCAAAGGCAGCAACAAAAATGGTGGAGGGTGTCAGGCAGAAAACATATCAGGAAAGACTTAAAGGACAACTCCCGCGACCCCCCCCCCCCCCCTAACTAACACACATTACAAAGGTATATAACTTTGTAATGTGTGTTAGTCACCTGCCTTGAGCTTTTTCCGTCAACAATCTCTGAAGAAGTAGCTTGTACCCACTGCGATCAATAACCTTTGAGATGCCTGATGACATATCAAAAGTTATTTTTAATGACTTTTTGAGTCTTTGGATCTGATGAAAACACATTGGGCTGTACGTTGGCATTCCTTTTTGAAATGTTGCCAATATGCAGCCTAAAAGGAAGCCCTTAAACGTAATGCACATATTCTATAATGGAAGGTGTGGAAAGCAAGAACAAGTGTTAGGGTACTACATTAAGTTTTTTATATGTCTTTTCTATGTATGACATAAAGTCTAAACGTTAAGCAACCGTATAAAACAATCTAGTTCAGAAATAAATGGAAAAAAAAGAACAAGGAATTATTATTTGAGCTACAAGATATGTTGTTATCTTAGAGGTATCTGAGTTCTCCATGTAGCTATATAAAATATTTGCTTCAGGACATTAACTTCAGGACAGAGTTACGATAATGAGAAGAAATCCATGAAAACTTTTTTATAATTTTTTTTATATAAAAACATCAGAACTTAATAAACAGAAACACAAAACAAGCAGAAAATATTTAACCGAATTTCACTGTTTCATACAATCATTTTTAAACGTCAAATACTTTGGCTCAAATTTTCTTTTTCCCGGGGAAAACGTATCCATAGCCTGAATATGATCCATATTTTCCTAAGTGTCCCATTTGACATGATTTTGCCTGTTTATCATTGCTAATTTGAAGGGGTGATGCCTGTTGGATGGGTTCATTCATTTCAGTTCTGTTTTAAATCAGACCTTGTTGACTGTCGACATATGATGCCAAATCGAACATTCTCATCATCTGAGGGGTGAGTGGGCTGAATTTCATTTACAACCTTGACATCAATTTTAATTATGGTAAAATAAAAGGTGGATTTGTGCCACTAGAGTCCTAGGAGAATTGATAAAGTTGGAAATGTCTATGGTTTTATCTTATAAATTGTTGGAGTCCATTGTAAACTGCAAGAGTTGGATATCATATCCAAAAGTTTTTTATGCCATTATTCATCATGTTTCTCTAAAGCATTACGATTATTTAGTAAAGATGGTGGCAACTAAACATTTCCAAATACTTTTCTGAAAATTTTCTAATAATTTTGCAGAATTAAAGGGTTATTCCTACCTCCCCTCTTTACCATGGCCTGAAGATTGCTCCACTTCCTGGTCACCTCTGTGGGCAAGCTTCTTCACTGTGTTTGGTCCTTTTCACCAGCAGCACTAGGGCTGGCATCGTGGCTGCTGACCTGTGTTCTGCTGTTCTGTGCTGAGCTCCGCTTTTCTGTGTTGCGTTCAGCTACATACCTCTTAAAAGATTCCGGTTGCTAATGTATAGTTTGAAGGACTTTGGGGGTCAGAGATTAGCCCCTCTTGAAAATACATTGTGCTCTGGTGGGTCTCCATCCACAAGATGATACTTATTTCCCAACAGCTCAACACCTTTGATACCCTTGGAAATAAGTAGATGAAAATCCCCACAGTTATGCCCTAAAATCAGGTCAAAAACCTCCCTAGTAGAGAGAAGGCTGTTAAAGTGGCCTCCCGTCATCTCAATACAGGTAGCACAAAGTTTTGACAGATAACTGCATTCATCTATGTCTTGTGGGTATAGAGAATGAATTGGGCTGTGGCTCACATGAGTGACTTGCCTCTCTATCCAGTTGGCATTTCAGGGGACCTCATTCTCAAGATTTTGGGGGCTTCCAGTGGTCCAGTGCCTTACAGCAAATCTTGTAAAGATTAGAAAACAAATATAGACCCAAACCAGACCACCATAAACAATTACAGATCCCAGACAAGACCTCCTAAATGAATACAGTCCTCTGATTAGATTACACAAGAAAAAGTGACAATAGGGGATCTGTAAGAGAAACAGATTGCTGATCTCAGGGAGACCAGCCAAACAATAACACTGCCGGCTGCTAATGAAAGCGCTCAATGCAGTGAAATCCTAGGTGCATTGCCCCCTGGGAAACCCTATAAGTCAATGTAATGACAAGGGAAAAACCAAGGCCAGATATCCATCCACATACAGCTGTTTCAGGGTGTTGCCCTTCATCAGTGTGGAGCAGGATTCTGGCTAGGTGAGAGCAATGCCTAGTAGAGCCATAAGAGAAACAGATCACTGATCTTAGGGAGACCAGCCAAACGATAACACTGCCGGCTGCTAATGAAAGCGCTCAATGCAGTGAAATCCTAGGTGCATTGCCCCATGGGAAACATGAATATGCAAAAGAAGGGCCCGTGAAGCCTCATTGAAGAATCATGAAACACAGGACTAGCCAGATATCTCTCCGGGAAGGACCTGGCCAAAAGTGGCTCCTGTAAGGAAACCACCAAAACCAGCATATTAAGTGGCCCTATAAGTCAATGTCTTGACAAGGGAAAAACCAGGGATTAGGGAATCTGTGTACACAGAAGAAATAGGATCCCATAACAAAGATCAAAATGGACCTTCTTATATAGAATCAATTTTTTCCTGCAAAATAGACTTTGTTTTACATTCCTCTTATCCTCTTACTTTCCATGATCCATTGGTCAATACTCCCTTCCTCTTTATGTGCTGACAATGGTCTTCCCTGGGGATAGAATTCTGCACAATTATTTACCAGTAGAAAAAGCCCCCTCTCTCCAGGGGTACCATAGTGGCTGCATGGTCTACCTTTATGGTATGTACCCCTCTGCCGGGAGCCTAGAGTAGTACTTTGTTTTGCAATGTATATTAACATGTGCAACAAGTATATATAGATGTGATGTCTGGGTCTCCACATCCTCTTTATTAGAGATGAGTGAACCTTGAGAACGCTGGGTTCTTCTTAACCAAAACTCTCTGCATTGGATTACTGGTGGATACATCCATAGGCCATAGGCTGTATCCATGTTTTACAGGACTCACTAGTCCATCCAACATCCAACTTCTTCAGCCACTAGAGATGAGCGAACCTCGAGCATGCTCGAGTCCATCTGAACCCGAACTTTTGGGTTCGGGTTAGCGGTGGCTGCTGAAAACATGGATATAGTCATTGGCTGTATCCATGTTTTCCAGACAACCTTAGAGCTTTATCCAAGTTTAGCAGCCCCTGCTAATCAAATGCCGAACGTTCGGGTTCGGATGGACTTGAACACGAACTCGGTTCGCTCATCTCTATCAGCCACCGATAATTGAATTCAGAGAGTTCGACTACAGGACAACCTGAACATGTTTGAGATTCGCTCATTTCTAGTCTTTATGTCTTAAGGTGCCCATACACCTTCAATAACTGACAGCCAAATGATCGTTTGGCTGTCAGCTTATCTCTTCCGTCCGGCTGCCGCCCTCACCGTAAACAGAAAAGTTCATCATGGGGAGGGTTAAGCCATCCTTATTTTTCCCCGAACAAAGGGGTTGGGCAGTGATTTTCCCTTCACGCCCAACCCTTATCTCCACCGACATCATCAGTTGGTGAACAACGGGAGGGACCCATAACATTATACCTACAAAAGTATAGGTGTATGGGGGCCTCAAAGTCAGCATAAATCTTTTCGTTACTGGCAGCAGAAGACATCGGTCCCAGTGTTCATTTGTGCACCACATCATGTAAAAATGAATGTGAGTTGTCGGCATGGACATTGTGTCATTCCCAGGATTTGGGGTGTTTAGTGCAGATTCTCATGCTCTTTCAGTAACAGCATAAGCCAAAACAATCGATCTTGTCTCATGGTATTTTGGCTTTCATTGCCGGTTTACAACTAGCGGGTTTTTGGAAGTGTGTGAAAGTTGATAAAGTTGCATAGTTTTCTTTTTCTTATCCCTTTGGACTTTGCATAATAGTCAGCTCCTCCAGGGGATGGAAGAAAAAGTCAAAAGAGTAAAAAGCTAAAACCAACATTAATAAGTAACTGCTCATCTATCGGAAAACTGGCCGAGAGCGCTACAGAACATAGGTAGACCATGACATAATAAGACCGAGAAGTAGTGTACTGTGTGGCTGGTTTATTATGTTACTGTCCTATCATCTGACTGACTCTTTTACAGACCTTTGGCAAAGGCGGCAACTGCTCTTTACCACAACCAATAAAATATACCGCACACCCTGCCTAAAGCTTCTCCAGTGAATGTCTCATAATGCCAGCAATGGAACTATTTAGACACTGCCTTATTAGTATGGTAGTATTATTTATCAAGTATTTATTACTTTATTATTTAGACATTGTATTATCTTATTATTTAGACATGGTATGGCAGTATTATTTGGCCTGTATTTGGCATTACTATTATATACATTGTATGCAGATCAATAAGACGCTGTCAGGCACTGTATTTTATGTCGGCAGTATATTATCTATTTTTGTGGGGTTTTTAATTATTATTATTATTTTTTTTTTAGAAACCCTATGGTACAACATGGCATTAACATATAATAAATTGTGGGGCTGTATTATTTTGACATTGTATTATCCTATTGTTTAAAAATTATAATACAGTATTATTTATACATTTACTGGCATTACTATATAATGCATTGTATTATATAGCCGCTATATGGTAGCATTATTTATTTATTACTTGCTATAGATATTATGTACTTTGTATGGCAGTATTATTTATACAATGCTTGACATTACTATATAATGCATTGTTTGACAGTATTGACAGCATGGTGGTATTATTTATGCACTGTTTGGCATTGCTATATTATGCATTTCATGGCAGTATTTTTCATACACCTCTTTTTATACAATGCATGGTATGAATGTATTATTTAGGCACTGTATGGCTGTATTATCTAGGCATTGTATTATCTAATTACTGTATTACTGTGTGGTACTATTATTTACAGTATGTGCTTCTTAGCATTACTCTATTAGACATTATTATTATTATTATTATTATTATTATTATTATTATGGCATTATTTTTAGTCATTTATGTGTATAAAATGCTTTATGGCTGTATTTAAGCCCTGCTTAGCATTACTATATTGTGCACTGTATTGTAATATTCAACATCTGTCTTGCGGTATTATACAGACATTGTAACAGTATAACAGTATTATTTAGAAACCTCTTGGCATTGCTTCATTGTACTGCATTGTATTGCAGTATTATTTAGGCACATTGTGGCGTTGCCATTATGCATTGTATGGTAGTATTATTTAAAGCGACTATGTACCCACAATCTGACCCCCCCCAAACCTTCGGATAGCTGCTTTTAATACAAGATCTGTCCTGGGGTCTGTTTGGCAGGTGACGCAGTTATTGTCCTAAAAAACAACTTTTAAACTGGCAGCCCTGTGTCAGCACGGCACATGGGCTGGATCGTTAAGGCACCTGTGCAATGTTCAGACAGGAGAAAGATTTCTAGGGGCATTCCTAATGATGAAGAGGGTGGGGAGGAGGGAGGGAGGGGTGGTGCAAAGTTAGGGCACAGGTATTCTAAGCCCCGGCCGTTAGGCACGGAGCTGCAAGTTTAAAAGTTTTTTTTCAGGACAATAACTGCATCACCTGCCGAACGGAACCCAGGACAGATCTTGGATTAAAAGCAGCTATCCAAAGGTACAAGTGGTTTGGGGAGGACAGAGTCGCTTTAAGTACCCCTTGACATTGCTATTATACATTGTATTCCTATGTTCTGGCCGTTGTTTGATACTTAAAACAACAGCTGTTGTTTTGAGTATCAAATAACATCTATGGGTCCCCCTGTTTCACCAATCAACAGTGCAATGGCGGCCGCTGGAACATTATTCTAGTTCACGTGGACTGATTGGCCTCTGGGTGTGTCTTTAATTGATAAGTTCATTGAATTTAAAAGTAAAGATGGCGAAAAAAGAAAAAATGTGTGTGAACAACTAAGAGCAACGTCCGTGAATTATTGTCATGGACATTATTTTGACATGAGGCAAATAACATCTATTATTTAATACGCTGTGTGTGTCATTCCATAGACTTCAATGCATTCCTTTGACGTCAATTAAAATGTGTTAATAATGGACGTCTTTTTAAAAAGAAAAAGTGTCCGCCTTTTCTCCTTTACTTAGTCTGAACCTAGCCTATGGCGGTATTACTAAGGCATTGTATATCACTACTCCAAAACATAGAAAAAGAGATCGGCACTATCGTAATAGGAACTGAGTCTAGATATGTTGCCACCAGTCATTAAGTGGGGTGCTCACTTCGAAGAAGTAAAGGGTCCAGTAGTATAACGGTAAACAAAAGAGTAAACGGTAAGGCACTCAACATAAAATGTGACTTTTATTTCAATCCATTAAAATCATCATGATACAGTCAGATGGCTAGGATGCCAGCACCATATGGTAAACGTGACAGCTGTTTCGCGTGCGTTAGCACGCTTCTCCTGACGTCCACCTATGCCCTGTGTTACACTACTATTTATACAAAATTATACCAATATTACTTTTTATTTATTCTTTTCCAATACCTAGCAGGACCCCCCCCCCATTTTTGGCCGGGGCCTCTTCATAGCCTGGTCCAGCCAGTATTTTATGTAATTTTTTTTTAACTCTTATATGTTTGCCTCTTTAAGTCTTAGGAGCATTGAGTAAACAGATCGCTTTCGCTACCACCATGGCGCAGCCACGTATTTACATTCAGCATTCTCGGAAACAAAGCTCATGACTCGCTGTCTCTTTTCTTATGAACAATAATTAAGTCGTGAAAGGAGTTAGCCCTCCATATATTGAAACAATTAAACCGGCAGGCTACAGCAATAATGTTGAAAGATGGCAATAAAGGGTAGTCAAGTCTGAGGAGTGTACGGAGCAGATTTAGCCTGGATTTATTCTCAAGGTCCTCCCTAATGTCACATTTACATTATAATTAATCCGACAAGTATAGAACATCACAGCCAGGGAGGCTTGGTAAATTTGCTTACATACGTTAGATGAAAATTACTAAGGAAATATTTCTATTTTTGAGTATTTATGCCAATTCTAGAGTCAGATTTAGATGTCCAAAATCAATGACACCAGTAAACATTCCAATGACAGGAAAGGATATAAAAATTAATTGTGCTTAGTTGTATTTTTTTTTTTGTTCTTTATTAATGTCACTCCCATCATGCATCAGGATTCACAGTTAATGTAAACTTCTTGGAAGAAGGGTTCAATGACGCCCCCTGCTGAGTAATGGAGGGAAAAGCGTTGTAGATGAAATTGTCATGATCTAAATTTTATTTGCATTGCCCTTAAAGGGAAACTATAAAGGAATACTATTGCTCTTAAAGGGATATCCAGAGATTTTTTAATAGGCGTCAGAAAGTTATAAAGATTTGTAATATACTTCTATTTAAAAAATTCAAGCCTTTAAGTACTTATCAGCTGCTGTATGTCCTGCAGGAAGTGGTGTTTTTATTCTAGTCTGACACAGTGCTCTCTGCTGCCACCTCTGTCTGTAACAGAAACTGTCTAGAGCAGTAGCAAATTTTCATATAAAATCTCAACTCTTTCTATACTTATCAGCTGCTGTATGTCCTGCAGGAAGTGGTGTATCCTTTCCAGTCTGACACAGTGCTCTCTGCTGCCACCTCTGTCCATGTCAGGAATTGTCCAGAGCAGGAGAGGTTTTCTATGGTGATTTGCCACGGACAGAGGTGTCAGACTGGAAAAAATACACCACTTACTGCAGGACATACAGCAGCTGATAAACTATAGTAATATGACTTTCTGAAACAAGGTGATTTGAAAGAAAAAGATTTTTGCTGGAGTACCCCTTTAAGCTCTGTTAGAAATCAACGTTGAGTGATGCAATTTTTTTTCCCTAACCGGTATCACAGCTGCATGGAGTCACATACCCGGCATTCCTGGGGCCCCAATAGTATCAGTATCTGCATAACAAACCATGTCAGGTCCACGTTAATAAAATATTCTTCTTCTTCATGGAGAAGATGATCATCTATTATACTTCCAGCGCTGTGCCGTGATTGAGACATCGCAGTATAAACAGTATATGCTCCATTACAAGACCTTCCTTTCCTAAGCAAGATAAATAAACCTCCTGCAAATGAATGTATTTAAAGTACAAGCCATGGAACACAAAATGATCCCACACGGATACACACTCATATCCTCTTCTCTTACCATCGACTGAAAAGACAAAAAAAAAAAAGTAAAAATCCTTATTATTGATTCCGGGAACAGCTAGCGCCATCAATAACTTGTAGTAATTTATGACATTATAGCGATACACATTGTAAGTGGTTTTATCTTGCGCAAATTCACATGCGAAATGAGATTTTTGGTGTTCGTAACTTTCTTAAGAAATAAATTAAAGTGCCGTAACCGAGTTACATGTAAGGTTGAAACACAATTTTATTTGCAGATTTGGTAGTCACCCGGCAGATCATTACCCGCAGACGACGCCTCAATGAGCGCACTCCACTTATCTCTGTCATCTTGATATTGAAATATAGGCTGCGAAATGACTGTGACGTTCAGGCGGCACAATGGGTCGTGGCACTTATTTGTGATTGTAGCGTTGGGAATATCGTTCCTCGGAGGGGTTTGTGTTATAGGGAAAATGACTGTTCTTATTAGATTTTAGCCCGTTATTCCGGGTTGGGGGTCGGGGGGAGGGGGGATATACAGACAGGCTGATTTATGGATAAATACTTTCCAATAAAACTGAAGTCATAATCTTATTTATAATGTTCATCGGAATGGTGACAAGCAAAAACTATGTAACAAGCCAACAATAAGGTAGAACGAGTAATACCATCCCCCACCTCCACCTGTTATAAGTATTATCCTGGATAAAAAAGATAAAAAAAAGGCTAATTGTAGCTTTTATAGACAGTAGGAGTAGTGTCGGGCTCGATGCTCGGTTGAGCATAGCACTCGATCAAGCATTGGGGCACTCAATCGAGCTTGATGCTTGACCTTGATTCTTGGGTAAAGATGGCCATAGGAATGTTTATTAGTTCGGCCACTAGTTATACCTGTTATATACCTGTTATACCTTTTACAAGCAGAGGGAACCTGATCAGAGGCTTGGGTCTCCCATTCATTTTCATGGAGTTCGTTACCCGAGTTGAAAACACATGCATTGAAAAATGTTGAACTGAAGTAATGAGCACTCAAGCATTCAAGTGCTCGCTCAATACTATATAGTAGATGTAGGAGTCACAATATTAGGACCAGTAGCTAATACCCACCACATGCAGCATGGGCAGCAGCTAGATGGGCAGGGAGTGTCACAGGAATCTGGAGCCATGCTGACTGCATCCCACAACTACTGGAGCGTCCATAGAGCCAACACAACCAGCGAGGTCCCACAGTTTTGGACTGGCCTACCAGAGGACTGGAGGATCTTCCGGTGGGCCCCCAACCTGCACAAACAATGACTGACATGTTGTTTCTCACTGGTTCTTCATTGGTGGGCCCACAGGATCATCTCCTCTGGTGGGTCCCAGATACCCCAGTCCGACACTGCCCACAAATGCTCAATTGGGTTCTAGTATGGGGAATACAGAGAGTAGGGAAGTACTTGGAAGTTTTGGTCATGTTCTTCTACGTAATGTTGAATATTTTTAGCCGTGTATGACATTGATTTGCTGGAAGATCCCATCCACCAGAGGGAAGACAATCAGCCTGTATGAGTGTTCATGATCAGAAAGGATGGATCCATAGTTAAATCGGATGAGTGAGCTATAAAATGCTTTAAGAACATCTCCCAGACATTAACGCCGTCCCCACCACTTGTGTTCCTTCAGCAATGGCCATTCTCAGTGTAGTGTGGGTGCCAATGGGTGTCAGCACCCCACTGATCAACTACTCATAACCTATCCAGTGCGTAGGCAATCAGTAGTTTTTTCCCCCCTGGAGAACCTCTTTAAAGATAACCTGATTGCTTGCCACTGCCCCCTAACTTCCAGTACTGATCAGTAGTTCTTCTCAATCTATGCCTGGTCCTACTGAACATGAAGATCCACCCCAGGGGCATACTGATAAAGGCAGGAGGAGAGGCACTGCAGGCCTAAGGCACATATACTCTAGGCCCCGCCTCTTTGACACTCTTCACCAGAATAAAATGTTTATTTACTAGAAAACTAGCACCAGGAGACAAGGGAAGCTCGGGACCAGGCATGGATTGAGAAGAACTACTGAAAGGTACCAGAGGACAGGGGCGGTGTTGGGTGACACTGCTTTGCTCTAAAGCGTAACTGTCATTTAAATGTAATTTTTCAGAAATCAATAAGTCCCAATAGTACAAGCAATTTTAAGAAACTCTGTAATAGGTTTTATTAAGCAAAAGAATTTCCTTCTGCACTCAAAAAGCTGTCTTCCTAGCAGGATTTCTGTGTTCATTATGCTCTATAGAGAGGGGAAGGTTCGAAGGTGATGAGTGAGCAAGGAGAGAAGAAAAGTCAGCCCTGCAGAACACAACATCCTGCAATCTTCTATCACCAAGCTTCCAGATAAACACTGACCTTTCTGTCCTCTGAATCCAGCGGTTTATGTGCCGGACAGTCTCCAAACTGCACAGCTGCTTGTCTGCTATTCCTACTCACTCATCCCCCTTTACCCCTCCTCCTTCCATAGGTTATAATGGACTCAGCAAACCTATCTTCACTTTACTGGTGGTGGTGGGGGAGGCGGAAAAACAGCTTTTGAAGTACAGAAAGAGGTTTTGTTGCTTTAATGACAGTTACACTTTAAGTTATACATAATATTGCATATAACATTGGGTGGTGGGACCTCCTGACAGTTACAGCTAAGGGTTACATTACATTACAGCTGGAGGGTCCTAAAACATTGGGGGTAAGTATCCTTTTTATAATCCTATCCTTGTCCCTTCCCTCATATTAGATACATAACGTGTTAAAAACATTTAATTAAAGAAACGGCAAATTCCTAAAGTTACACAATTAATGGTTTCCTCTCCTGCTCCTCTAATGTACAATTTATCATATTATTTATGGACGCCGCACTTTTTCTACCCAAGAAGGAATCTCGTGAAATCGAATTCATTATATATATATATATATAATTTTTTTTTTCTCAACAACTTCCATATTTTTTCAGGTTCGCAATCACATTACTGACAACCTTGGTATTACAGTTATAACCTTGGTGTTAGCATAAGTTTTTTTTTTTTTCCCTTTAGTCATTTATTTGAAACTTCAAGACCACAAAAAAAAATCCCTTCTTCAGCTCTGACCTTCTTCAAGTATTATCTGAACGCCGTCCAAGTCATTTAAATGATACAAATAAAAAAAGCAGAGAAAATCATGTGAATTTTCTTGCAAGACATGATGGAGACATAGCTAATTTCCTGCCGAATCTATCAGTGTAATGGATACCTCGAAGAAGCAATATTACATTAAATGGTAATAAACACTTGAATAAACTTCAAGGAAGTAGTTACTCATGAAAGAAGGAGAATATTTTGCTCTACTAAATGATATGATAATTGGTATTTCCTCTTTAGTAACAGTACATAACAAGCTTAATAACATGTAGCCTGAAGGAACATTGTCTCACATATCATATCTATTCCTAAATAATAATTACAATGCATTAAATCTGTCAAGGTTGAATGAGCTGTATAAAAATAAAATGGATTTAACAAAAATTAACACACGTAGGTCAATTTGGATCAAGGATCAGAACGCGACGTGGCATTTATGTTAATTTTTCCCATAATAACTATTGTTATATAACCCCCCTTCTTTTATTGCCCTATTAGAATTAGAGGTATTTGAGGTAGGTATGGGCAGGTTGACCAGTTGCGATCCTTACCCCTGTAAGGCACTGCAATAAGCTTATGAAGCAGTGGTTGACCCTCTGTACTATAAGTGGCCACTAGCGTACTGTGTCTAATGAAGCCCTTAAAGGAGAAGTCCGGCAAAAATTTTTATTACAGTATTGTATTGCCCCCCAAAAGTTATACAAATCACCAATATACACTTATTATGAAACATGCACATAAAGTGCTTTTTTCTCTGCACCTACTACTGCACCAAGGCTTCACTTCCTGGATAACATGCTGATGTCACTTCCTTGATAACATGGTGATGTCACTTCCTGGATAACATGGTGATGTCACTTTCTGGATAACATGGTGATGTCACTTCCTGGATAAAATGGTGATGTCACGACCTGACTCCCAGAGCTGTGCGGGCTGTGGCTGCTGGAGAGGATGATGCAGTAGTAAGTGCAGGGAAAAAAGTACTTTATAAGCATTTCCCGTAATAAGTGTATATTGGTGATTTGTATAACTTTTTTGGGGGCGATACAATACTTCAATAAAAAATTTCGGCTGACTTTTCCTTTAAATTTCCCCTTAAAGACTGGGCAAAAATAAAATCAACTGGCTTCAGAAATTTATACAGATTTACAATTTACTTCTATTTAAAAATCAAAAGCCCAGGGTTGTAGCTAGGATTCATGGTTCCCCATAGCAAAAAATTGCATGGGGCCCAATGAATCCTGTATGTGTCCCCCCTCCCCCTCATACCTACATGACTTGGCACAGCCCCACATTGTTTTGTTCTCCCAGATCCCCGTCTCACGAGTTACGTCATTGGTGCATCAGGGAGCTGGGAGAATGAAACGCTGAGTGACTGCGCCGGGTCATGTGAGTGTGTGCATAGGGTTGGGGAGCTTTTGTGGCTGGAGGTGCAATACTGCCTCCAGCCACAAGAGAGACTGGCAGGGGAGGATGCCCTGCCAGTGGTTGTTGTGAGCTTGTTGCCCTGCTGCACAGGCCCTGTAGCAGTTGCGTGGTCTGCTTCCATGGCAGCTACACCACTGCTCAAGCCTTCCAATACTTATCAGCTGCTTTATGTCATGCAGAGAATGGTGTATTCTCTCCAGTCTGTCACAGTGCTCTCTGCTGCCACCTCTGTCTATGTCAGGAACTGGCCAGAGGAGTAGAGGTTTTCTAAGGGGATTTGCTACTGCTGTGCTAAAGAGGTGTATGAGTGCCACTGTAGTCCCCTGCCCTGTAATGCTTCTCCATCTGTGTAACACTCTGGGGTCCATGCACAACCATCTGGGTGCCATGCTTTTCAATCAACAAGGCAGGGTTAGACTGAATAGTGTGATGCAGATGGGAAGTTGCTGCACTGGTGCCTACACTTTGGCACTTTAAAACAGCAATAAATCACACTGTTTCGCATTTGGAGCAGCGGACTAGATATACTAAGGTATTATTGTAATATATACACCTTAAACTCTGTGGGGATATAATTGGCTTCCTATGCCTTTTGGACATTACGAAATCCCTTTAAATTGATGAAATTAAATTAATTAAATTAATTAAATTTGATTGATTAAATTAAATTTTATATTTAAAAAAATATTTCTGAGAAGTCTCTACTTATTGTAGAAATATAAGCCTCTAGCTATTATAATTAGGAGTAGAGGTGAGCCAATCCCCCACCTAAATGAAGCAAAGCACCTAGTTTTATCGGCAAGCGTCTTATCAACCATCTACCTTTTAACTGTTTTCCGCTTCACCCCGGGTGTCTGGAAAAGCTGTAAAAACACAAAAAAATGCAACAGCTCACCGCAATGGCAAGATACAGACCCACTACAGACATGGAAATAGTTAAAAGCAGCCCCCCCAACTGCCCAAAAAAACTTCCACAAAAATAATTAGGCTCTTGGTTACCATTTGCAAATGGTGTAAACCAACCCACCATGTTACGGTGGCCTCATACACGGGCAGTCCTACACTGTACTATGGCCTCTCCATGGCATGAAATACACCTATGCTCTGGGCATGCAAGATCTGTCTTATACCGGCAAAAGTAATTACACCACCTGGGTGGGATGGGTGGAGTGCACGACCAAGTAGAGGCAGCCACTCCCCCATCTGGAACACAGAAAAAAAGACAAATTTGGTCAGCTCTCCTAGAACACCATTCACACTAGGCAAGAGCGCGTTGCTATGGCCGAAATTGCAAACACATCGATTAAGCAAATACGCGAAACGCGCGTTGGGTGAGTGGTTTGGTGGTTGGTGTACTAAGGACAAGGTTTGTGGGTAATACATCTTTGTGACATTTGTCTTATATACATTTTGTATTTTACTGAGTGATATTATTTGGTTAGATATATTCCCAATGCCCAGTGCTCCATTAATGTAAATTGATTTTATACATTTCCTATGCTTTTGAGGTCTATTATGTAAATCAATTTATTGCCACCTGTTCTTTTGGGGATCTGGATATGTGTCAGCTCCTGTACAACATTTTTTATATTGTTAAAATCTTTGTTTCTATATACACTCTAATAAAAGTAAGATAATACATTTTCAAACATTTGGTCCTGCACTTTTTGTTTGTGGGTTGTCCCCATTCTTTGTTGGTCTACCATTTGCAAATGGTAACCAAGAGCCTAATTTTTTTTGTAGAAGTTTTTTTTTGGCAGTTGGGGGGGTTGCTTTTAACTATTTTCATGTCTGTAGTGGGTCTGTATGTTGTCATTGCGGTTAGCTGTTGCATTTTCCTGTGTTTTTGTGTGTTTGCAATTTCAGCCATAGCAACGTGCTCCTGCCTAGTGTGAATGGTGTTCTAGGAGAGCTGACAAAATTTGTATTTTTTTCTGGAAAAGCTGTGTCTAGTCCTGGGAAACCAGGAGTCGGGCAATTTGCTCATCTCAAATTTAGAGTAGTGTTGAGGGGACCTGTCAAAATGTTTGGGTTTGGCAACATTCTCCAAACCTGTACTTGTACAGTGGCGGGGAATCAAGCAAGTTCGGAGAACATTTCCCAACCCAAACTATTAGAAAATTTGGCTCAACACTAATTAGGAATAAGTATCATAATATTCATGACATGGATGGTTGGTGGCGATAGAGAACATGGAGTGTTGGAGATTAAGGTGGACTTGCTCGATGGGAGAGGACGGTAGACCGCCTCATATACTTGACTGTTGTGATATAAAAAGTTATGAAAACAATTTGTATAATGAAAAGTTGATTAGAGCTACAGGCGACCCTGACCCAGCAAAGAAGTTTGTGTCTTATTTGATCACTGGGAAGCAGAAGAAGTCTGAAGCTTGATAATGTAGTTATTGTACGGTGACTCAATTGAGATTGACACCCATTAAATCCATATCTTTCCAACACAGCAGAAAATGGAGCCTAATGGTCTTCTCTATGTATCGCATGTATGTCTACTGTACGCTAACACAATTTGGCATCATTAAGTGCATTAAAGGTTTGCAGATCTATAGCCTCTTATGTCAAGTATTTACATACCCTGCACTTGACGCTTGAGAGAAGATGTGATTTGTTGCCAGAAAGCATCAGGGTTCGGATTTGATTGTTAGTGTTTAAGAGATTTTCCTGTTTATTTCTGTAAATGTTTGAAATAAACAATGTCAGTTCAAAGTAAACTCCGCAGTATACGTTCTCCTCCGAGAGGATCGCGCTGTAAAGTTTCAGCCGTTTCAGCCAAACCTTTGTGGGGACGAGGAGCATGTGTAGGACATCAAACAACCGCCCTGATCGCTGAGGTCCTCACCGATGTCACAGATAATCCCACAGCTATTCCGAGAACCAGGTTATTTGAAAGGGAACATTATGCTACAGTGATGGAAAACATCGGTGGTTAGAAGATATTCTCTTCAATACAATGTGCGCCCGATACGAATGGTGGTCTACAGATGGTCACCAGGCGAATGTTTACAACAGTGTGAGCCCAAATCTTTTTGGGAGGTTCAACACTACTGGTGCCCAACCTATTGTCATGCTGATAGGGCACCAGTCATATTCTATGTAAGGCAAACGCTCCATGCATACATCAATGTATATATTATTGTACACATTGACATGCTCCTCACACAAGCGGATATACACACTTACATAAGTGTGCTTCCCACATACGTGGAGTCATGCCCTCCAGATGCTTTTTATTTATTTTTTTTATAAATGATCAGATACGGACTAAAGCCTTGCTAATGTTTATTAGTAGAGATGAGAAAACTTGCCGGAAGTTCGGGTTTGCACAAATCCAAGCGATCCAGGTAGTCCTCGGAGTGAATCCATCTTCTCAATGCCGTTGGATTCAAATGCAAATTGTTGGGTTTTATGTGAACCTCAAGCTTTTGGCAAGTTCACTTATCTCTAGAAATTAACCTTGAGCAGGCTATGTTCTATGTTCTAGAACCTTCTTCTTGTTTCTGTTAGGGAAACTTGGTCTAGGACAGGGATGGGGAACCTTGGTTCTCCAGCTGTTGCAAAACTACAATTCCGATCATACCTGGACAGCCAAACCTAAAGCCTCGGCTGTCCAGGCATGATGAGAATGGAAGTTTTGCAGCATCTGTAGGGCTGAAGGTTCCTCATCACTAGTCTAGGGTTTCCATATGGATATTGTAGGGACAGTGAGGGTTAGTTTGTCTGTTGATCGCTTACAATTTAGTTTTAGGAAAAGATTTGTGGCATTAAGACTCGTTTTCTCATTTTTGGTGTTGTTTCTGACTGCCTTAAAGGTGATCTATCAGCAGGTTAGGCAAATCTAACCTGCTGATTAGGTTCGTACGAACCCGAACGCTCAGCAATGATTCCCGCTGTCTGCCCTCTCCGTGGAGAGGGTGAATACAGCGGGAGGACCGCCTGGAAAACTGGGATACAGCCATAGCCATAGGCTGTATGCCAGTTTTCCAGGCGGTCCTCCCGCTGTATCCACCCGCTGCACGGAGCGGGCAGACAGCGGGAATCTGATGCCGAGCTTCTGGTTCATACGAACCCAGTTTCGGACCATCCCTACTGCTGATATATCCCTATTGCACAAGAGACACAGATGAGGAAGATATGTTTCATACATTCATACTTGGCACCGTTGTCTGCTGCATGCTCCGGTGGGACCGTTAGGAGCACTGGGGGGGGGGGGGGTTAGGAGCACTGTGGCACCTTAGTGCTGATCTGCCCCTGGCCAGCCCGCCCCTTTCTAATTATAATGAATGCAGCTGGCTGGCCGGGGGTGGGCCAGATTGGTGGGCAAGGCTCCTAATGGGTGCCCCAGATCTACTAATGGTCTTATCGTACCCTGCAGCAGACAGCTAACTGCACCAGAATGGCAAAAAACCCTTTAACTGCCAGTATTGATATGCGCCTTACATGTTTTTTTTTCATGCCTTCATTCTTGTTATACTATTCAACTCTGCTGTAAGTCCTGGGGACACCTGAGTACTAGGAATCACATTAGGGCAACTCCTATAAATAAAGACCAGTTGTGTTGTCTAGTAACCAGCCATAATCATTACAATGACAAACTAAAGCAAAAACATTCCAAAAAATGACAGCGCAATACACTCCGAAATATTAACATCTTCTAGGTTAGAATTTATTGATCTTTTACATTTCCTACAGATGTAAAATCCTGTAATTTTATATCCTTGGACTTCTGACAGATGCTAAATTCTACCCCCCCCCCCCCCCAACCTAAAAAAAAATCCTTTTGATATAAGAAATAAAAGTGTTTGTTACTGAGAGGGTCCAGTAAATAAGATAAGGAGAAGTCGGCATTGTCGCTCTGTCAAATGTTATTTTATATATTTATTTTTTGCCGGCATGATGCTATCATGGAGACACATCAGAATGAAATAACGTGACCTCGCAGACCGGAGCTTTAGAGATGTCTTAGCAAGACAGAAAAATGGTGATTCAAAAAAGGTGGCTTTGTTGAACGTTCCCCGAGGCCGTTTTATTGACAAGAATGACAATGGTCTCAAGATGCACCATTATCTATGTCCAGCTTGCAGACTTCAAATAGCCGCGTTCAGTTCCTGTCAGAATAAGAAAATGTTTCTCCAAACATACAAGGCTTGTTACATTTTGTTCAACCAGAGTTTTTTTTTTTTTTTCCCAAGCCGAGGTCAGTCTGTGTATTTCATGCCCTGAGGGGAAGATGTTAAAAGGAGAGATGTACATGAAGCTTCAATATATCTGCAAGAAAAGAGACTTTAAGTCTGTATTAATGGGCAAAATAAGTGGGAAACAAAAAAGTAGACGTCGATTCAAAGCTGCGGGAAATAAAAGCGGCTCAGGATTCCGTAAAACTTCTTGATTTCTTCCTCTTCTTTTTTTTTTTTCTTTTGCTTTTAATAGGTTTGCATATTGTTAGATGGATAATAGGCTTGTGATCAGTATCTTGTCTACCTTACCTTATCGACAATAATAACTCATTATAGTCCTATTGTTTATTATCCTACAGTTCGGCAGTCTTCCAGTGATTGCCTTGGTAAAACGGAATTAACCCCTTCATGAAGCCGATTTTATTTATTTTCCTGGCGGTTTAATTTTCTCTTTCTCGCCATAACTCTTTAACTTTACTTATTTGTGAGACCAGCTATATCCTGTAAAACAGAAGAAAAATCATAATAATTTGGGGGGTTTGTTTTCATGGCTTATTCCATTTTTTTTTGTTTGTTTTTTAGGCATGTGGTGTGCCAATAATAATAAAAAAAAAAAAAAAATAGTGCTCAAATTATTGACCATGCAGCATTAGGAATGTTAATAGTTTTGACAGTTATGCAAGTAAATGTGATACCAAATATGTTATCATTTTTAGCCTGCTGTATGGAGCCATGGAGGCCTAGCACTATTTTACCAGTGTTCCACTCCTGTAATGTTTAAAAGGGTACTCCGGTGATTTTTTTTTTCTTTCAAATCATCTGGTGGCAGAAAGATCAGATTTGTATATTAAGGCTATGTTCACACTGCGTATGAATCCGGCCGTAGTGCGAACCGCGAATATACGCACGTAGTTTTGAGGTTGATACGTTAGCTTGAAAGTATACGATGAACAAGACCATTGTTTGAGGACGGAAATGTTGAAACTCACGGCCGTGGATTTCCATGCGGTCCCGTACGAAGTACTTATTTCAGCCAAATTAAACTAGATTTTTCGATCCAAAAGGTTCTGTGTGTTTTATTGGGCTGGGCAAAGATTTCCAAGTAAATGACCTGCCTCAGATCGCTTAGAAACAAGTTAGGGCTGCATGTCTATTTTTTCCACGCCCGTAGTTTCAGCCGCACATGTACAGCGGCGTACGAAATGCGTCCGGACTCGTACGCAGTGTGAACATAGCCTAAAGGGGTATTCCCCCCAAATTATTTTTGCATTAATACGTTGCCCACCCATAGCTTTCCATCTTTCCAATATAAAGTTATTACGGATTCTGCACAGTATTGCTGGTATCTAGAGGCACCCCTCACCCCCCCCCCCCCGCAATGGTGCTGGCCGCCTGCGGCATCAAACCCCCCCCCCCCCGGCGAATCACCTGGTGTTGGCCGCGGCAAACCACCCCAACAGGAATCACCCTCTCTCCCCGGAAATCACCCCCCCAACCGAATCACTTGGTACTGCACCGCCGTTGCCGGACTACAGGACCGTCCCCAGCACCACAGGAATACCGGTAGAGGCGAGATAACCCCCCCCCTCAGAACTAAAACTCCCACCATGTCCTGCTAACAGGTCATGATGGGAGTTTTAGTTCTGCAATCCGCGAGCATCCAGGTTGCAGAAATACAACTCCCATCATGGCCTGCTGACAGGTAATAATGGAAGATGTAGTTCTGCAACCTGGATGGCTACAGGTTGAAGAACTACAAATCCCATCAAGACCTGTCAGCAGAGCATAATGGGAGTTGTATTTCTGCAACCTGGATGGTCTCAGAGGGCAAAACTACAACTCCCATCACGCCCTGCTGACAAGTAATGATGGGAGATGTAGTTCTGCAACCTGGATAGCCATCCAGGTTGCAGAATTACATCTCCCATCATGTCCTATTGGCAGGTCCCAGCAAGCAGCAGGAAGCACTGCATGCTGGGAAATGTAGTTTCCTGGCCAGCGCCATCTTGTATACATATATCGGTTTTTAGAAAAACTTTTTCCCGGGAACGGCAGCAGCCAGAAAGATGGGTGATGGCTCAAAATACTCAGGAGGACTTGGTGAGTTAGACCAGCTAGGTTTGGGAGAATTTCATTTTTTGGCTCTTGGGGGGGAATACCCCTTTAATTCTATTCAAAAAGTCTTCAAGTCCTGCTCTGGACAGTTCCTGTTACAGACAGAGGTGGCAGCAGAGAGCACTGTGTCAGACAGGAAAGAATACACCACTTCCTGCAGCACTTACAGCAGCTACAGTTACAAATCTGTACACTGCCACTTTCAGAATTAACAAATACATTTAAACAGTTAAAATAACCAGCAACGAAGATTGCTCCGCTCCGGCAATGAGCTGTAGTCCTTGGCCTCATGAGAACTTGTTTCTCTCATAACATCCTGCTGACTAAGTGGTCCCTGCCCCCTAAGCTTAAAGGGAACCTGTCACCCCCCTGTGCCGGCTGAGCCCAGACGCCACCCCCCTTGCCCGCCCGCCCCCCCTTCGCTAGAGACTCTTTTACTTACCCCGGAGAACGAAGTCCCGCTCCTGGAGCCGCTCCCGCTGCGGAGATATCACAGTCGGAAGCCCGACGCGCACGCATCAGAGATGAGTCCAATGCCCATAGAGAATGATGGCTCCAGGGGGTGACAGGTTCCCTTTTATGAACGCACACCCATGTTATATCGTTCCTGCACACCTCCTGATATCTAACCTTCTAATAGATTGATAATTGGATTCTAATTGAATTGATAATCTGTTAAATCTGTGAACTCCATACTTTCTAAAGCTATTTTCACACTACGAAAATTCCACAGAAATCACGGCCGAGGGAATCCCGGAAGGAGTGTATACACATTGTATACACTCCGGCCGGGATCCCTAGCGGCGCAGCGAGAAACTGACTTGTCAGTTTTCTACGGCTGCTATTCATTGAATTGCGGCCGCAGAAAAACCTGTCAGTGCACACTGTGGAGCAAGCGGCTCCGGCCGCTCGCTCCATAGTGTGCTGTGGGAGTTCTGATGTGGGCGTGCACGGTTTTGCCCGCATCAGAACTCAGCGGTGTTAAAAATTATCCAGCCGATACGATCTTTTCTGAGACCAGCCGTTCCGCTACCCGGCCAGGTCACAGAACGGCCGGTCTCTTACATAGTCTGAACATGGCCAAATAGTGCAACTATCTAAGATCTTGTTTGTTGGCTACAGGTCCTCTTTAAATGGCCTGACTATCATGAAAAAGTGTACAGTCAAACATAAAGCCCCTTAATGACCACCGTAAAAAGTAATATTGCCGGTCACTAAGGGTTCAGTGTAATTGGAGATCTGATACATAATTCTACTGTAATATCTGTACACCAATGGTCTCCAACAAGAAATAATATTTTGAAACTTGTTTTGTTTACGTAGATCTGTTAAGAGTCTCCGCACCTGTATACTAGACATGAGCTGTATGCCTCAGCCTCACTTAACATTCACTGTGCCAGTTGCATATCAAATATTAACTGAGCAGCAATGCATACAGTGTCATACTTTTCTTGGCATCCTGACCTAATAGTGCCCAAACAAAAATTCTGATTTGGGCACAGCTATGGGAAGGTTTTTTCAGTTTGATTTTAATTTGTTCCGAATAAATTCATTCATCTCTATCTTCAACCTGTGGCTCAAGTCCTCGACCCGAGTAATGGACCCAATTGAACCAATTGAATCAAGCCTTTTACTAGCTGCCCCTTGTTCGGCCTGGTTCACCTTCAAGTAACCTATTGCAATTTATTGTTCTAATTTTTGCATTTTTTTTTTACCTTAAAGGGATGTGTAAACGATATATACAAAAATTTGAATAAAAAATGGAATATATTACACATAAGAACTTGTGTGGTATGCTGATCCATACAGATCTATCTTTCTAAATATGAGCGCGCCTCTTATAGTATTATATTAGTATTGGTGTAATATTAGGCTAGATTCACTCAATGACTTTTTTTTTGCCCTTTCAACGGCCGTCTTTTTGGATGCCCAGCATTTTGAGGCCGAATAACGTCCGCCATTTTGAAATCACAGACGTTATTGCAAACTCACGGACGTTATTTGGCCTAAACAAAATAGACGTCCAAAATGGCGGCTGTCGAGTGGCCAAAAAAGTTCTGGTGTGAACCTAAACTTAGGGTACTATTACACGGAACGATATCGTTGTCATCGGCTGATCGTTGATATAGGTTCTGACCTATAATTGTCAGGCGCCGACCGTGCACTGCTACGTGTAATAGCGGTGCGTGGCCGCTGACTGACGATATACATTACCTATCCAGGCTGCAGGGCTCCTCTTCCTCTGTGCTTCTCCCTAGGTCCCGCGCGCTCCAGCTTCAAAGCGGCCTGTCTCAGCTGACAGGCCTCTCAGACAATCACAGGCCAGGACCGCTGTGGCCATTGATTGGCTGAGTGGCCTGTCTGCTGAGATAGGCCGCTCTGAAGCTGCAGCATGCAGACCCTGGGAGAAGCACAGAGGAAGAGGAGCCCTGGCCCATGGATAGGTAATATATGCAGTTTAAACAAGGGCTGAAAGGACATCGGTAACGATGTCCCTGCATCCCTTGTAAAACGATTATCGGGACGTGTAATAGGCCCAGTAAACGAGCGCCGATCTAGCAGATCGGTGCTCGTTTACAGTTATTATCGGGCCCCATCGGGGCCAGTGCCAGTGTAGTACAAATACCCAAATCATTTGATCTGTGGCTAAGTGCATCTGAGAAGTGGCAACCACTTTTCTGAGCTAAAAATGTCTTTGGGACAGTGATCACTTCTATTTTCTGCTGAGAATGATCATGATACTGCAAAAAGATCCTTAAAGCAAGGGTATATACATGATATTATAGTTTTACAATAGTATCTTGTATAGTAAACCATTGAAGTAATAAATGGGAATTGTAGATGGAAGGCAATACAAGGACCTAGATTGATCAGTGTAAGAATTTATCCTATGAATATGTACACAAATCTAAGATAATGCTTTTGTTTGATGGTCATGTGATCTTATCCAATCCAAGAAAATGGCCTCGTAGACCACTAATCTAATTCACAAACAGATTTTTAATTTGACATTTTTTATTAGCCATAACTGCCCAGAAATGAATTGTAGTGACGGCTCCATACGTTGGAGGAGCGCTACCATCACGCAGACATATGAATGGCTCTTGTTCGATAATCATTCCAGTATTTATGGTGGACAGCAGTCCGGCAGATCAATAGAGAACACTAATTAATGTATTAATGTAATGACTTCGAGGATGACTTACATGTGCAGGAAAACATGTCTCATTTGCTTTCATTAACATGAAGGATGTCAGAAAAGTATCACTTTTGTGGTTTTGCCTGAACGGATCGATCTTTCAACATGGAAGATGGTTAACTGCAAAATTTCACCATTTTTAATTTGGCTTTCAAAGGTCAAAGTCCTTCCTTAGTAACATTAAGTCAAAGCTCTATGGTTGGATTATAGGGAGGAAATAAATGTCTTGGGGTCTGCACCATCTAGAAGCCTCCGGCACCTCCTTAGGACAGTTGGGACAATCCCTAACCATATGGTTATTAGGTATCTCTCTTTATTGTGGTTCTGGAGGACTTGGGGTGTGTTTCTACATCCTTAGAACCATTGCATGCTTGTCCATTGGCTTTACGGGAAGAATGTTGGTTCTCTAGCCATCAATTCATTGGAAATTTACTCAATATTGTAGTTGTGAGACATGAGCTTTGTGTAGTTGAAAACCTTCTAATCCATATGGTTAATTCTGAGTGGACTTGCTGAAGTGTTTGGGTTTGGCAACTTTCTCTGAACTCAAAAACTCGGCAAGTCACTGTGGCTGGAGAATTTAGATGCTGCCCTAGGGCTGCCAGGAAAACATGGATTCAGTCTATGGCTATATCTATATTTTCCAGGACTCCCTAGGGTGGCATCTTACTTCTCCTGACACCGGGAGTATAATACAGAGCATTCGGGTTTGGCAAGTTCGCTCATCACTGAACACTGACCCTAACTGTCCTTGAAAATATTCCTACAGAAAACCATAATCTTTAAAATTTACCCAAACTACAGGAGAACTTTCGGACCCACGGACTAAAACCAGTGCTGAACTATTGAGCAAATGCAACTAAGGAAAAAAAGAGCAACTACAATATACAGAAACAAAGACTAGCAAGAATGACCCAAATACCAACTTGTACTGACTAGAAGAAAAACTAACCGGAACAAGGTACTTGAGAAATACATAGAATACTGGGTAAAGGTAAACAGATCAGTAACAAACTACATTAGCTAGCTTTCCATGAAACTTTCCTTAATTTCTGAACACTGACCCTAACCGTCCCTGAAAATGACCCTAATGAAAACCCTAATCTGCTACACTGACCCTAATATAACCAAAAACCAAAAACCAAGGCTGAGCAGTGTGCATGTATACAGAATAGGGATGGTCCGAACCGAGTTCAGTTCGGGTTCGTACGAACCCGAACCCTTGGTAAAGATTCCTGCTGTCTGCCCGCTCCGTGGAGTGGGTGGATCCAGCGGGAGGACCGCCTGGAAAACTGGGATAAAGCCATAGGCTGTATCCCAGTTTTCCAGGCGTTCCTCCCGCTGTATCCGCCCACTCCACGGAGCGGGCAGACAGCGGGAATCTGCTGCCGAGCGTTCGGGTTCATACGAACCCGAACCTCGGCAGGTTCGGACCATCCCTAATACAGAATACACAGAAAAAAAGAACTTAAAGAAGCAGTTCACAAAAAAATATTATTGCCCCCCCCCCACCCCGGTAGGCGCTAACACGTATACTCACCGCAGCTGATCAGTGTCCCACGGCGCGGCTTCGTTCCTGTCCCGCGGCGCCGTTCAAATCTGGCGCGTGTTCACTTCAGCATCTGCATAGACTCCTTTTCTCTGTCTTAATTGAATGCTTGAAGTCACGCACTTCCATAGAGAATGCATTGAAATGCGTGAGATCCGACGTATAATCATAGGACAGAGTAGAGGAGTCACAGCAGAGTCGGATGTAAGCGCGCGTCGGATTTGAACAGCGCCACGGGACCGTAAAGAAGCCGCGCCGCAGGACACCGATCAGCTGCGGTAAGTATACATGCCAGCGCCTACTGGGGAGGGGGCTAATTTTTTTTTGTGAACTGCTTTTTTAAGAAGAATAAACCAAACACTGACTAGAAATTCTTACTCCAAATAGCCCCTGAGATGAGCTGCAAGATCAGCTAATCAGCTAACCAACGACATGTGTTATATGATGAGTAAATTTATAGGCTGGAGAAGGTGAACTAACAGGATAATGAAGATGAAAGGGAGTTTACCTAGAAGTCTGTATTTATGTTATCCCATAATGATTCTGGGGTTCCTTTTTAAAAGGGTTATCCAGTGTTAGAAAATGGCCACTTTCTTCCAGAGACAGCACCGCTGTTGTCTCCAGTTCAGGTGTGGTTAGCAACTAAGCTCCATTCTCTTCAACGTAACGAAGTTGCAAAACCACCATCCAAACTAGAGACGAGTCGCGTTGTCTCTGGAAGCAAGTGGCTGCGTTTTTCTTATTCTTGATAACCCCTTTAAGCTCACACTTAATTCTTATATGATTTGCTTAGCTGCCCCTCCATAGATCTATCTCTGTCAAAAACGTGAAAAAATTCTGCCATACTTGGAAAGTCACAGACCTTGTGCTAACTATGCACCTTATATGTTTCTTTACATATTCCCAGCAATGGGCAGAAGAACCAGATGTGACAATCTTTATTTGCAGGAGGGTTAATTAAAAAGTAAGCTCCTATTTCTAGCGATTATTAGGTTTTGTGAACCAGCACATTCTCCGTTATTTGGCAATGACATTTCTAATTGGCCGGCTGATTCTTGAATTAATTGGACTACTCCTTCATCTGACTGTGATACAATTTAATTAGTTGCTCACCCTTGTCATTAACGCTGAAAGGGTTAGTTGCTTAGGGGCCCGGCCATCCTTAACGATGAAATAGCGCTTAAAGGGTTAATTAATAGTCAATTAAATCAGCGGGCAATTCATCTATTGGTATTTAAAACCCGAACATGCAAAAATAATGACGCCTGTTTTACTTTCCTCGATAAATTTTTATTCTTTTCGTTGACATTTTTTCCCCCCCTCCTCTCGATACAAACCTCCGCAGAGAAGCAGAAGCTCTAAATAATTTGCCTTATGAATAAGAAATGTCGTACAATACAACTCCGCTTGAGCGACGAACTCCACATAAGCATGAATTACAGGACATTTGTAATCTACATTCCTACAAGTGGTGAATTATACATACTACGTTCCATTTATCTAAAAAATGTATGATTCCTTCTTTGTACTTTGATGAGAAGGTTGGAACGTTTCAGCGGGCTCGTCGCTGACAGGTCACCTTCTGCTTTGTTGTCCCAATTTCGACTGAACGTCTTAACCTGAGTGGCGAAAAGACTTTTCCACAGGACAAAAAGCACTTTATAAATGATTTATTTATAGAGACTTTCTCCAGAGATTTATAGGATAAGTCTTGTTTAGTAAACTTAGAACTAGATACCCTAATTCTGGGTTAATAGAGAGGGGTCCTCTAGTTCTGAAGCCTTATAAATAAAATGGTAACAAAGAGTCTGGAGGACCCAACATGTGCAAATATAACATGTTCAGCCCATTGATTTAAAAAAAAAAAAAAAAAAAAAACTTGTAATTCTTACTTTCCCCTGAGGGGGCACTGCAGGGAAATCAAGCACTTGATTACAGTTGATTGCTAAGGGTACTATTACATGGAATGATAATTGGCCGAATTGGCCCTATCCGGGCGATTATCTTTCCATGTAATAAACACAGCGATCAGCCGATGATCGTTGTCATCGGCTGATCGTTAAAATAGGTTTGGACCTATAACTGTCACACATAGCAGTGGGCGGCCGGCGGCTGACGATTTGCAAAATGCATACATTACCTATCCATGGTCCAGGGCTCCTCCTGCGCTCTGCTTCTCCCCGGGTCCCACGCTCCAGCTTCAGAGCGGCTGACAGTTAAGTCCCGGGGAGAAGCGGAACGCAAGAGGAGCCCTGGACCATGGATAGGTAATGTATGCCAGTTTAGCAAGGGCTGCAAGGACATCGGTAACGATGTCGACATCGGTAATGTCCATGCAGCCCTTGTTAAAGGATTACCTGGCCGTGTAATAGGCCCAGTAAACGAGCGCCGATCTTATAGTCCAGGACCTTTCTAAACTATCCTTAAAGGGAATCTGTCAGCACTTGGACCTTACTCGAGGTGCTGACAGTGTTCATTAAGTGGCAACTTACTAGTTAGCAGGTTCACCGCTCCTCCGGTGTATGGTGTCTGCGCGAACGGCAAAGACAGAAAGTGTGTGGCCCGTGAGCTCATCGGCGCATGCACAAACATGGAAGATGGCATAAGGAAGAGTGGAGTGACCACTACTGAATATTCATAGACAAAAGAAAGGAGGGCGGAGTGGTGAGGCGGGCCAGAGTGCGCAATGAGCACCTCACCGCGACCCTTCTTTGATTCTTGGTTATAGTAGAAGAAATAAAATTTTGCAGCATCCCCTCCACTGACACCTGAGGCAAAGGTAACCTGCTAAATAGTGAGCTGCCACTTAATGCACACTATCAGCACCTTGGGCAGGGTCCGGGTGCTGACAGATTCCCTTTAAGAACGTATCTCTACATTAGGTACTAGGATAGAACAAAGTACTAGGTGTAAACACACACTATAACACGCACCATAGTGCACAAAGTAAACATAGTTAAAGAGAGGTTAACCAATAAAAAAAAATTCTAATTGGTTGACATACGACACCACGATTTGGGTTTTGTGTAGGACATGTTATCCTTTCAATGAACAAACACTTGTTATTTTACATTTCTTCTGGGAAATAAGGAGAGATGAGCAAACTTACCGTAAGTTCAGGTTCACACAAACTCAAACAATCAGCATTTGAATCCATCCGCCTGGAAAAGATGGATGCAACCCGAGGACTGAATTCATCTACTCAAGGCAATGTCGATAATTCACGTGAGCCCAAACTTACCGAAAGTTCACTCATCTCTAGAAATAAGTATCCTTCATCTCTCAGTCTTCATTTTCAGCTGGAAAGTCTGAAAGGTGGGTCTTAGTCAAGTGGGTGGGGATTATCTTGCCTGATCTCCACCTAGACACACAATTAAACATATATAGGTACAAGGTCTAAGCCTTTGGGTATCCAAATGGTGCCAAACCACCAGCAAACCAACTGCTGTAGCCTTGCAACAACCAGAGAATCACAGAATGGAGGCAGATGTAACAAAAACTCTGTAAAAGCTTGCCCACGTTTGCATCACATCTTCTGTTCTGCTGTTCTGTTCTTTCAGAGCAGCAGATTGATTAATATAACAGTGGTGCCGGATCTCATACATGATGGAAACCAATGGCGGCCAACATAACCCATTGACTAGAATAGGGTCTGTTGCGTTACTACCATAATGTACGGATGTACGCTATACACAATGGTAACCAGCGATGGCCAGCATAACCCAGTGACTTCAATAGGGTCTGTTGAGTTATCATCATGATTTATGGATGTACACTATACACAATGGAAACCAGTGGCAGCCAGCATAACCCAGTGACTACAATAGGGTCATTTGATTTATTTTCATAATGTACAGATGTATGCTGTACACAATGGAAACCAGTGGCAGTCAGCATAACCCAGTGGATACAATGGGGTCTGTTCAGTTACCATCATAATGTACAGATGTACGCTATACTCAGTGGAAACCAGTGGCAGCCAGCATAACCCAGTGATTACAATAGGGTCAGTTGAGTTATCATCATAAAGTATGGATGTAGGCTATACACAATGGAAACTAGTGGTTGCCAGCATAACCCAGGGACCCAGTGACTACAATAGGGTCTGCTAGGTTACTATCATGATGTACAGATGTACCCTGTACACGATTGAAACCAGCCAGCAAAACCCAGTAACCACAATAGGGTCTGTTGAGCTACCATCATAATGTACGCCATTGTATTTCATGCTGCGCAATATTTTTGGAATTTTTTATGGAATCTCCAAAGGAGATTAGGAGATTAACGAAGCCTTAGGGAGTGACAAAGTGACTGCCTGTGTGGGTACATAGAATATAAAGGAATGTAATGGAAAGAACAGGGTCAAAGAAAAGGAACAAATCATGGTCAGAGTCTCTTTCATCTTTTTGTTTTTAACTTTAGTTTCCTTTTTAAATATGTTATCGAGGCTTCAGCTAGTACGAAAGAGAATAGTAAAAATAGTTTGATTTACTGCTTACAACGGAAGCCAATCACCAAATCAGCAAGTCCCCACTGTAATAGATAATCAAATGCCCATGGGACATGACAGCAGGGTACTCATGGAATGTTCTTCTCAGACAATTAAGGAACATATGCCGAAACCATGGGGATTATTATTCAGATACTCGATTGTAACTCAATCCTGAGCAAACAGCCATATTTTACATATCTGACACCAAATAAGATATATTCATTCGAATCTTCTTTCCTTTTTCGCAAATTTATCATTTGACGAAATCTCAAGGCTCTGTGGTTAATATTCCGAGGCTACACTAAAGTGTCATATAAAATGGAAAGCCCCTATAGTGCTGAAGAAGAATGAGGATTTTTGACAGAATAGGGATGAGTTTATACGTCTGGATAAGAAAAAAGCCCCCACATTTATACAATTATTGACTGGACGATTTTTTTTCTAAGAGACATCGGTCCTTTCATGATTGCAGTTTCCCTGTGTTGGAATAAGGGTTCTATTACACGGTCGATCATAGACTAAACAGGTGGCCGGCTATACCTTGTTCCCCTGTGGATAGTGTCCTGTCGGATTGTTGCGGAGTCCCTTGGGTACTTATCACGGTGGTCCTGAGTGGAATAGTGACCCACCCGGACTATTGGTACTGGCACCCACAGAAAGGGGAGATGACCCAAGGAGTGTGTGTGTGCTGTGTTGGTGCTTGAGGAGGAATCACAGAGTCTCTTTATCATAAATAAAATCTTATTTACTCTGAAGATACTTGAGGTACGCAGTACATCATACAGCTTTGCCTTGATACAATATTTTACACTTGATAAGACACTTAAGACTTTAGGATCCAGATCTGTATTGAGAGTAGAAAGAGTGGTACAGTCGTGCTCACTGAGCTGCTGCTGCTTAGAGGTAAGAAAGGGGGTCAGAAGAGTAGAGAGGAGGATGGCGAGAGAGTCCCAACCCAAGTAGTACTGTGCTCTGCCGGAACTTCGGAGGTAGAAATAGAAGAATACTTGAGCCTGTGTTTTGACTCTTTGATCTTTGCACCACCTATTGCCCACCAGTGTCAATGACCCGTTGTAGAGGGTGACACAAGCCCCAGACCTTGTTACCTGGGATGGGAGGAATGCTGAGGGTTCCCTGCTCATGTTAAAAGGCATCAATCAGCCAGCGATAGCGATCGTCTGCTGGGTGTCGCTCTGTGAAATAGGCATGGTGGCAACTGCTATCTTCTATGGGCCACCCAAACGATCTAAAGAATGCCCAAGCAGGCCCTCCCGCTGCTCTCCGCTCAATGTCAGTGCATGTAATAACGAGCGGGGAATGAGGAGGAAGCAAGCACTGACCTGACAAGTCGGCGCTCTCTTGCTCCTAAACATCGGGCCATGTAATATAGCCATAAGACTTCAATGACGTCACTCAAGAAATGGGCATGGAGGAGGGGGAAGGGGGGCTCATCTGTTGAGGACTTCTGGCTGTTTATAGGAATATTAACCAAGTGCAAGGCCCCTCTCTAGTTCTTTAATCTAAAGGAAGCCAGCCCATTATAAATGATTGTCCCCAAACTAAACTCTAACTTAGGGCCATATTAGATGATTAGCCTGATATTTAGGAGCAAGCGAGTGCTCACTCGCTCCCCGTTCACCGCCTGCTGTCGGTGCTGTTATACGCACCAACAGCGAGCATGGAAGAGTGTGTGTGTGGAAGGGAGGGCGGGTGGGAAGCTGTGGGAGGGGCTCATAGAAGATAGCGCAGTCTGCTGTTGCTGCTCCTATTACACAACGCGGCAACCAGCACAGACCGTCACTATTGTTATTAGAATTTTGTTTCATGTAGAAAGACAACAATCAGCTAACATCGTGCATGTCGGCTGATCATTGACCCTCTGCATGAACTATTACACAAGTTTTATTGGCCAATATTTTATTACATATATCATTGAAAGGAAAATAACCAAAGGGGAAAAATAAATTAAAAAAATAAAATAATAATAATAATATATATAATTGATGCTGAAAATATAAAGAAACTTCCACCTAACGTCCAGGGGTTCTGGTAACCTCGAGTTAGTGGTGTGTGTCTTATTGTCATGTTTTTGTTTTTTCTTTGAAAGAAAGCAGTCAGATATAAGGGGGGGGGGGGGGGGGGCACACTCCCGGATGACAAAGTGTTAGCTCGGTAAGAATCTGCCTCATCTGATGATTCTTTCTTGCCATTTAAGCCCCATCTTGCATCATGCCTTCTGGACACGCAAGATGTAGGACAAGGCTGGATAACGCGAACCATTTAGGATGCGATCTGCATAAACAGACAAGGTGTGCGGAAAAAAACATATTTTAAAAGAATGTGACCAGACTGTTTAAATCTGCATTAATAGGACCCTTTGAGGGAGACTCTTTTGGCAATTAGTACAACCTGCTGACCTGCAAATAGCCTCAGTGCATAGACGTCCATTGTGGCTCCATTTCCCATTATTAGAACATTTTTGAAGCAAATATTTTTTTGCTGATACATCTGTTGTTTTACTCCAGGCACCTTGCAGACATCGGCTGTCATCTTACAACTTTCAATAAGAAAAAAAAAACAGCAACTTTTCCTGCATATTAAGAGGAAGAAGCCGGAATGAAAAGGACAAAAAGCAGAAAAACAAAGCTGCCCCTGAATGTATTATTATGGACCCATAGAGGTTTCTCAATGGACTGTATTCTCAATGATATCTCAGTAATAGGGCAACCAGGGGCGCTGTGGGGCATAGAGGTACAGTATAGGTCCATGGCCACAGATCTGTAATACAGACGCATGCATGAGTTCTAAGATAGGCTTGGAGAGAACTGCTTTGTTATATACTTCATACACGCAGTGTTTTACCAATTTGTACTATAGCACTCAAAGACTGCTATGGACCCATATCCATCATTGTAGTGTTGAGTAAGTGTGGTGTACCCCCAGAGATGTTGTGCTGGAGGAGCAGGCGGTCACTTTGCAGGTGGTGAAGTATGACTCCACTCCGATGGTGGTTGGCCGAGATACAGCCGGACCTTAAGGTGTTGTCACGTGACGCCAGTGCCTGGTTGTAACGCCCGGAGTAGTGGATCCACTGGACCGGCACCAGCGATGGCACAAACCTCACCAGGGAGCGGAGTCTAAGGGGCCGCTGGTTTTCACCAGAGCCCGCCGCAAGGCGGGATGGACTTGCTGCGGCAGGCGACCCCCAGGTCGCTACCCCTGGCTTGGTTGCTGGTGTCGGCAGGCGAGGCGTGGCAGGAGATGGCACAGGCAATAGTCTGCAGATGAGAGAGCACGTGACAGGCTGGACACGGGAACAGGTGGAGTGACAGGGGAACAGGAACCAGGAACAGGGACTTGGGACCAGGTAACGGACAGGACTCAGGAACAGGGACTTGGGACCAGGTAACGGACAGGACACAGGAACAACAGGGAGCTGGGCCAAACGCTATGGGAAGCATGTAGAGGCTCCAACACAGGGGACAGGGCATGCTGGGATTTATAGGGGAGTGATTAGGTGCAACTACCAATTAGGAGCGCACTGCCCCTTTAAATCTGAGACAGCCGGCGCGCGCGCGCCCTAGGAGGCGGGGACGCGCGCGCCGGCCGGCACAGCGGGAGACAGGAGCGTGGAGAGGTGAGGCGCCCCCCGGGGCCGAGGTGATAGCAGCGCCGGGTCCCCGACTATGGACACCGGCTGCTGCATGGGGCAGGAAGCGGTCGCGGCGGCGGCCCGGAACGCGGGACGCCGCCGCGGCTGTGACACTGGTGGGCACACAGGTGTGATGGCATGCCTGATTTTATTTTATAAGGCTGGTTTTACCCTTTTCTCCTGTGGTCAGTGTCCTGCCGGGTTGCTTCCGGGTCCCTTGGGGTAATATCACGGATGGCCAGAGTGGTGTAGTGACCCACCTGGATGATAGGACCCGCCACCTATAGAAAGGGGAAGTATAGTTAAGCCGGTTTACTTTTTGTAAATGTGCAGCAGGTAATACAGAATCTCAAGTATGAGGTTTCCGTGGATAAAGCACTTGAAACACATTTGAGAAAAGTTCTCAATAAATACTAATCTGTGGTTGAAGACCTAATCTGTGGTTGAAGTGCAGTGTAGGAGATAGTCGTGTTGGTTGAGTTGTGCTGAGTGATACGAGAAGCAGAGTAGCAGAGAGGATGAAGCAGAAACAATGGAGGATGAGGTAGAATACTTTAGAAGAAGAGGTGTATTGACCTTAAATTTTAGTCTTCACACCACCTTATGCCCACTAGACTCGGCTGAACCTTCCTAATGGGTGACACAGGCCCCTGATCTTGTTGCCTGTGATGAGCAGAATGCTGAGGGTTCCCTGCTGACACCTGCGCTGCGAGACAGAGTTCCTAGGCTCACTGCAACTTTGCTCTGTCCAGATCAGTTCATATCTCTTTAGTTTTTTGGTGGATACTGTCCTGCACTGTTACTTCTCCTTGTCCTTGGCATAGGCTGAGATTGTCTCTGGCTTGTCCTCTCCTAAGAGGCTTTAACACTGCATAGTGCTTGGAAACATCACTAGTAGTAAAGTCGTGGGAGGTACACTGTCCTTCCCATGCGGGGTTCTGACTAAGACTGACTTGAGGTACAGGGACCTGGCAGAGGGCCAGGGCCCAGAAAGGACCACTGTGGAGAGCTATCTGGTTTGGGTCCTCTCTCCACAATGTATAGAACAAAAGACCTTTGCTCTTCCTCCACCCATGTGACTTACTTCCTCCCAGCATGTAAGGTGCGCTGTGAGTGGATAAAAAGTACAACAGAAGAAGAAAGAAGAGAGGTAATAGGAAACAAGAGAACTAAACTCCTACTGGTCCACAGATTCAAGTAACACATAGAAAACAATAATCCTTTACAATCCTTCAGCTGTACAGTTTTCATATACACATACATAATACAGCGAGATCTAGAGGAGAACTTTAGTAATGCTTTCATCACCACAACAGTACAATAAGTACAAACTTTTGCAAGGGTATATATACACGCAACACCTGTGGTAGGACACCACATAAGCATTTAAAGGGTACTCAGTCCAAAATCTTTTTCTTTCAAATCAACTGGTTTCAAAAAGTTATATAGATTTGTAATTTACATCTATTTAAAAATCTTGTCTTCCCATTCTTAGCTGCTGTGTAAGTTGCAGGAAGTGATGTTTGACTTTCAGTTTGGCACGGTGCTCTCTGCTTACATCTCTGTCTATATCAGGAACTGTCTGGAGCAGGAGAGGTTTTCTATGGGGATTTGCTACTGCTCTGGATGGTTCCTGACATGGACAGAGGTGGCAGCAGACTGGAGATAATACATCACTTCCTGCAGCACATACAGCAGCTAAGTATCGGAACCCTGGATATTTTTAAATAGAAGGAATTACAAATCTATATTACTTTCTGGAATCAATTGATTTGAAAGAAAAGATTTTTGCCGGAGTACCCCTTTAAGTGCTTGAGTGCTTGTTTGCCGAGTCAAGCATTTTTCCATTCACGAGTGCTTGACTCGAGTAACAAACCCTGTTGAAATCAATGTGAGACTCCAGCATTTAACCAAGTGCCCCTGCTCGGCAGAGTGGAGGGTAACGGTTAACCTATTACATTTTTTGGTTCTCATTTTTGTATATTTTGTCCCTTGAAGGGATGTGTAAACAAAATATAAAAAAAAAATAGAGCGAAAAAATGTAATAGATCTCTGCAAGACACATTAGAACTCTGGCGGTATGCCTGCCAGTTTTTGCCAGTTTTAATGTGTCTTGCATGCTTGCTCATCACTACCCAATGCTATTACATTGTATTCCATATTGCAGAGACATTCTCCCTTAGAAGCATTGCTTCATGGAGGCAATATATGGCTGCACATACGGGGCCTATAGTTCTTTAATACTGTGAAGTCTGTGCACCTGACTTTGCATTGAGCATGAGGTCTGATGGTTGTCTGGTCCTGATGAAATTTATGTTATTGCCCGACACATGTGTATGAGGTGCTTTAGTACAGGCTCCTTCATGCGTAATTTCTAACCAGCGGAAGATCAGGAATATCTCTGTAAGGCTAGTGACATGACTACTAGAGGTAAGCGAACCTCGAGCATGCTTGAATCCATCCGAACCTGATCGTTCGGCATTTGATTAGCGGTGGCTGCTGAAGTTGGATAAAGCCCTAAGGCTATGTGGAAAACATGGATACAGTCATTGGCTGTTTCCATGTTTTCCAGACAACCTTAGAGCTTTATCCAAGTTCAGCAGCCCCAGCTAATCAAATGCTGAAATTTCAGGTTCAGATGGATTTGAACCCTAACCCGGTTCGCTCATCTCTAATGACTACCAGTTCTACATTGGTTTTACCAGTTCTTTCAAACTATTGTTGACCAAACACTAAAATGCTCCAGTGCTTGATGCAAGTAATAAATCCCATTGAAACCAATGGGAGACTCAAGCATTTAACCAGGTGTCCCTTGCTTGGCATAGTGGAGGGTGCTTGGTTAAGCTATTACATTTTACTATCGGAGTTCTAATGTGTCTTGCAGAAACCTATTACATTTTTTCCGCTTTAAATTCGGTATGTTTTGTCCCTTCAAGGGACAAAATAAACAAAATTTAGATTAAAAAAAATAAAATAAAAATAATATATATATATATATATTAGGATTCTGTAGCGGGCAGGAGGTATAACTGACCAGTAGAGATGAGCGAATTGCACCTCGTATGATCTGCGCTCCGCACATCAAGCTGCTCCACTCCCAGAATGCTAGAAAAAGCTGGATCCAATCCTTTGAAACTTCCCCCCGTTTCCGAGGATTGGATCCAGCCTTTCCGGCATCTGGGGTGAAGCGGTAGGGAGTGGAGCAACACAGTGGAGCATAACTGACGGCTTGATGAGCAGAGCATAAATCACACGAAGTGCAATTGGCTCATCTCTACTGGTCAGTTATTGAAGGTGTATGGCCACCTTTACCTGAGCACGGAGCTCATCCTAGCATAAAGCCATAGGCAGAACATTGCCGAACCTGAACAGCTCGGCCCCTCTGCTCAACACTGACTAGTCATTGGTAATACAGTGACATACATTATGCATATTTTTTTCCTCCCAAAAATATGGAGAGACCTTACTTATAAAAGTAGAGTGCCCCCCCCCCTCCATCGGGGTCTTCACCAACATTGAAGACCTCCAATCCCTTCAGTTGTCCTCCAGCCCCGTCCCTACAAGTCCTAATTACATCCTGAATGAACAATCATTGCATTAGGAAAGATTTACCATAAGTTTCAGTACATCACGTCTCCTATCAATACTATTACTTTACGACATTTCTTCTTTTATGTTTTTTTTTTTTTTCTCCCCCAAACATAGAAAGCTAATAGCTGTCAAAATAACCATTAAAGGCTGGTGTATAATTTGTAGAAGTCAAGTTCTACATTTTCCAGGTATAATGGATGCTTTGCAGAGCAATTATTTTAGAAAGACAACTTCATCTTCGCTGACTTGTGCCAGGAGAACTGTTTAAAAGCCGGCAAATGCATAATTCAGCTCGGAGAAGATGTCACATCAGAGGATACCGCTTTAAATTATAAAAACGTAACATCACTCGTTTCCTATAATTATAATGGAAATGTAGTTCCCTGTCATGCTATTATAGCAAGTCCATCTCATGGGGAGCAATTTTGCGTTTTACAATATTTTGACAGGTACTTTATATTACTTGCAGATATAATATTTTATACCTGCATATTTTTTACATACAAAATCGACGGAAGGGACCCGGGCGCCATTGTGAGCGCCGGCATAAAACTATGACATGTTATTGGAAACGGTTAATGTGCTCCATAAAAGTATTCTGTGCCTCGTGTTGTAATTTAAGATCTGAATACGACTTATAATAGAGATAGACAGGAAATAGGCGGTAATGTATTCTGCAGATTAGCACTCCGCATGCCGCCCTGGATCCTCCGTACTTTTACATTTGGCGTCTCTTGGTATTTGCCGTCCGTTCCGTTCTATTAGGATGCACAAACCTCGCTGTTTTGTAAGAAGTCATAATTATGGGAATCTGTAAGGAATTGGGTTAAGGTACATTTCAGAGCTACGAGTCGGAATGTGGGATGAATACTGAACGATGGAACCTCTAGTGGAACAACAGCGAAACATGACCACAAGGAAGGATCTGGTTATTGTTATCGGAAGCCAGAGTTTCTCCTGTTGCTAAAATAGAGTAAATATGACAAATAATATAGCTTTTTTTGTTAGTGCATAAGAACATGGCTGGATCTAACCTCTTTTATGCCCGAAGCAAAACTTTAGAAGGTTACCTCTCCCCATCCCATATTAAAAAGTAAAATAATTAACATGTTGTATAGAAATATATCATTGTTTACATATATGCCCCAGTTCTGTAACCACCAAAATCCATTTAGGGTTCTTAGATCTTTATGTTATGCTACCCAGGTTAAGCAATTGCCCAGTACTACAATTCCCTCAGCTCACCATCACCGTCCTCCCACCCTGCCTACTGCCCTCCCACAGCACTCCTGACAGTTCTCCACCCAAAGCTGTTGCAGAACATCTCATCTAATCTCTCAGAACATATCTTTTACTGCAGACCATTACTCAGTGAGATAGAAGCACCTGCTGTATCCACTCCCTGTCTGCTCTTTCTGTAGCATCATTTATCACAAAGCTCAATGCTGTAATTGCAGTGTCCCAGAACATGCAGACTACTACTCTTATTATGGCCATTTCTATTGCTGTGTCAATGCCTGTTCTGGTAAGTGTTTGCACTGCAACTGCTGCTGGTTTTCCCCTAGTATTCTCTGGTAATGTGCATTCTCATGTGTGTTCTCATGTGTTCCTGTGTGTTATTGCAGTGTGCAGTGGTGTGCAAGGCTGTTGATCACGTGACCTGTAACCATGGTTCCTCCAATGGCCGACTAGCTCTGGCCAGGAGCTACCATGTGACCTCCCACTTCCTGCTGACAAGTCAGTTCAGCCCCTGCTTCCAAGCAAGGAGGTTGTGTGGTTCTATCCTCTCCCACAGAAGAGTGACTAAGTCTGCTGCTATATACCAGTCTTCGGCTGTATCTGCCTGCTCAAGTGACCGGAGTCTTCTCTCTCATCTGGGTGTCATTCCGTTATCTATCCTCATCGCTGCAAGGATTCACAGCAAGTATTACTCTCAAGCTAATCCACCCAGCAACGCTATTCCTCTCATATTCCTACTCCCATCATCCGGCACGTATTCTCACAGCCTATGCAGCACCACTCCTGCTTTATTTGTCAAAGCTTGCTATATACCCGGTTGCATCCGGACAGAACTGTTGCTACTAGTTACCTCATCTATAATAAAACCGCTGTTACTGAACCCTGGCATTGGTGTCCACTAACTGGTGCCCTGGCTAAGTGCAGCGAAGAATCGCATGCCCATCATCACCCGCAGATTCCACAGACCGGCCCTACAGCTGTGCCGCCCTCAGGCCTATACCGTGACAAGTATAACCCCTGCAGCTGCCCCGGTCATTGCCCGCTCATAACACCAGCACTGCGGAAGTGGCCCCCAGGGGCCAGGGCATCGCATTTGGCGTCACGAACAGGATCTACCCGCCACGCGGTGTACCAGATCTACAGTTTAATATCGTCTCCAGAGACTGTGCTAAAATTGCCATGGGAGTTCTGATAACTGAGTCGCTGCACGGCTGGGACTGTACACAAAATGGCCGCTTCTTGCTGTTATTTCTACCTGCGCCATCCCCCAGTGACGAGGGGGTTAACTGCCATGCGGCCGAGAAGCGGGAATTGCTTGGCGCCATTGATAATGACTGTGTCTCTCCTGATTGGCCGGCCGCTTCCACTGACGTCACAGTTGCTGGGCAGATTGGAGAGTCGAGCTTTCTGCCCTCTCGCTCCTCCCCTTCCAGCTACAAGATCCGGGCACTGGAAAGCAAGATGGCGGCGAGTACGGAAGACATGTGTACAGCTGCCGCTGCGGTGCTACCGGAATTTCCGTCCTGCTTGCCCGAGCTGGACCCGGCCTGTCTGCTAGTGCCACTACCGTCGGACGACGACAGCTGGAGTTCTGTGATATCGGAGTCTGACCGGTCTGCCTGTTCCGAGCCCGGTCATCCGGCGCCTGGTGCATCCTCCGCCTGCAGCTTGTCACCGGAGCAGGATCGTTCCAGCGTATCCAGTCTAGCATTCTCCACCGGAGGATCGACTTCGCCTGAAGGCGACGAGATAGTGAGTACCGGACCTCCGGACACCCCGTTACCAGGCCCTAGCAAAGGGATCGCCCCGAAGGCCTCCTGTTTCTCCAGCCCCTGGCGACTCCCCGGGCCAGAGACGCCTTCCCTGCCGCGGTGGGTGTTTGGTGATGACCCCATTATAAAGAAAATAGCGGACGAGATTCAGCAAGCCCTCTCCCGCCTGCCTCCGGTGACCAAGGCCTCCACTCCCACTACGGCTCAGTCACCTACTACCCAGGGGGCCATGCCTGCCAAGTCTGGCCTAGTGCCGGAAGGATCCCCTGCTGTCCCGTATCCCGAGTATGCTTCCCTGTGAGGCCATCCCTATACCCCATATGCTGAATCCAGTGCTGAGACGGAGCGGGTCTTCATTAGGAAGCTAGAAAGACCCCGGCCTGGAGAGGTACCACTGGAACGGCGCAGGGGGACAGTCACCAAGTTCGATCAGAAGCGGGGATACGGTCTCATTATGGATGCCTTCAATGGCCTCCTGGTCCTGGTAAATCGACGGGCCGTCAGTCGGGGCTACAACCCTGCATGGTTGAACAAACTCTCGGCTGGTGAAGTCGTGGAGTACACCCTAGTGGGCTCCAAGAAGGGTCCCTGGGCCGCTGCCATCACCCGGCCTATTAACCCTGTACAACGGCCTTTTCTTCCTACTCCCTCTGAAGACTGGGAGGAGGATTGGGAAGATTTTCAGCCCCTGGGCTCTATCCGGGCCTCATCACAGCCCTCGGGGTCCACTACTCCCGGGAACCGCCCCGCTGCTGTGGCTAAAGCCGCTGTCTCCTCCACCACCACTACCTACCATGTGGCCCCTACTGTCTCTCCTGTGACCACCGTAGCCCCTACTGTGTCTCCTGTGACCACCGTGACCCCTAGCCTCGTGGTCACCACCGCAGCAGATGATGCTCCTGCTCCGGCTTCCTCCCGGTATTATCCCTGGGAGAAAAAGAGGGGTGCCACTTGGGGTCCTCCAGGACATTTCTGTTAAATGTCCTCCCAAGGGCTGAGTTCTATGACTGTTTTTTTTTGTGTGCTGTTTCACCATTTTGTTCCAGTTCCTGCAACGTTCAAGGTTCGTGCCTGGTCCTCCTGACCAAGTTCCCTGTACTAACCAGCCATGAGCTGATGGACACTTACAGTAACAAAAGGTTCTCTAGTGCCTGTCCCAGAGCCTTTTACATGGACGATGTCTATTGCCTAAAAGAGACTCTACCTCACAGAGACACTTAACCCATTCCTTCCTAATGCACTTTCCTGTGATTGTGTGTTCCACACAGGGTATTATTGCACTTATTTCATTATTGCACTTATTGTACTATTGTATTCCAGTGTTATCAAAGTCTTTGTATTTCCTCCTCTGAGTAAGCAAAAGGTTATTTAGATTGCCTCAGAGTAGAGTGCCTCTTTTGTAAAACAGTATATTTTCCAGTGTCAAAGTCAGATAGCTCCTCCTCTGAGTAAGAGAAGTCAGTTTACATATACCTCAGAGAAAGTCCAGTTTATGTAGGAGTGTATTTTCTCATCCAGTCTCAGTATTGTGTATTATTATCTCTATAGCTGGAAAGATTTAGTTGAGCCAGTTCGTATGCAGATTTTTCTCAGATTTTCATTCAGATTTCTCTCAGATTTTCATTCAGATTCATGTGAGCCAGTTCTCCTCAAGACCTCGCAGTATTTGTTGTCTTTTGTGTTTCCCTTCCTTTTGTTTCCAGTATTTGTTCACCCCTGTCTTGTCCCCACACAGTAGTTATCACACATAGTCATACCTAACCTTCACACTTGTCCATACATATCGCACCTTGGATATCTTTTCGTGTGTTTGGCCTGTGGAGTGCTTGTGTGTGATTGAGTGGTATGAAAGGGAGCTCCCCATGTATGTTTGCTTTTATTATTTTGTTCTATTCTCTTTCAGGTATCCAAGACATTTCACAAACACGCCAAGATAGTACACAGGTCTTCACGTTCTCCTCCAGTAGGGTAACACATTTAACAGAAAACCTACTGTCTAACTGGCTGGAATATGGAGGGTCACCCGCCAGCAGTTAAGTTGTCCTGGCTTACACGTCAGATGGTTCACGCACTAGCTACCTGGTCGCCAGAGTACGTTAGGCACCCCTAGGTGAAGTCCTGCCACTAGGGTTTCTCATTCTCTCTCTCTTTTCACCTGTGCCTTGGGCGTGGGAAACACACACCTCATCACACTCACTCTCATCATTCATTCCTGTTGTTTGATTGTCCAGTCTATTCATGTTTGCTGCCTTCTAGATTCGCCGAGATCGGCTCAAATTTGCTAGGGAGGTATGCAGTGTCCCAGAACATGCAGACTACTACTCCTATTATGGCCATTTCTATTGCTGTGTCAATGCCTGTTCTGGTAAGTGTTTGCACTGCAACTGCTGCTGGTTTTCCCCTAGTATTCTCTGGTAATGTGCATTCTCATGTGTGTTCTCATGTGTTCCTGTGTGTTATTGCAGTGTGCAGTGGTGTGCAAGGCTGTTGATCACGTGACCTGTAACCATGGTTCCTCCAATGGCCGACTAGCTCTGGCCAGGAGCTACCATGTGACCTCCCACTTCCTGCTGACAAGTCAGTTCAGCCCCTGCTTCCAAGCAAGGAGGTTGTGTGGTTCTATCCTCTCCCACAGAAGAGTGACTAAGTCTGCTGCTATATACCAGTCTTCGGCTGTATCTGCCTGCTCAAGTGACCGGAGTCTTCTCTCTCATCTGGGTGTCATTCCGTTATCTATCCTCATCGCTGCAAGGATTCACAGCAAGTATTACTCTCAAGCTAATCCACCCAGCAACGCTATTCCTCTCATATTCCTACTCCCATCATCCGGCACGTATTCTCACAGCCTATGCAGCACCACTCCTGCTTTATTTGTCAAAGCCTGCTATATACCCGGTTGCATCCGGACAGAACTGTTGCTACTAGTTACCTTTTCTATAATAAAACCGCTGTTACTGAACCCTGGCATTGGTGTCCACTAACTGGTGCCCTGACTAGGTGCAGCGAAGAATCGCATGCCCATCATCACCCGCAGATTCCACAGACCGGCCCTACAGCTGTGCCGCCCTCAGGCCTATACCGTGACAAGTATAACCCCTGCAGCTACCCCGGTCATTGCCCGCTCATAACACCAGCACTGCGGAAGTGGCCCCCAGGGGCCAGGGCATCGCATAATAACACCTTAATCTCTCTGAATGTCCCAATAAAGATATAGTTGTGTTTATAACAGGGAGATAAGGATGTAAGCTGTAAGGGCTGGTCACAGATAGTTGCAAGATCCAGCTAAGCGTTCCGTGACATGGGAGGTGAAGGGCTGGATACAATACATATTTTGGCTATGCATCGCTTGGATTTTTCTTTCTTTTACTGGTTACTGACAGATACTGAACCACGTTGCTTTTTCTGGTGTATTTCTATTTTCTGACTATATATATATATTTTTTTTTTTCATTTTTGTACTTTATTATGAAGGCAGCAACAGGCAGCAACAGGCAAACATCCATCGCACCCAAACAATCACCTGTTGGTGGAGAGCAAAGAGGCCATCATATACCCTATACTATTGGCCAAACACGTGCCAGCTCTTCCTCAGGGTCGTGTTTACCATTGGGCTCTTCAGGTTCGCCAACAGCTTTTCTGGACCCTACAAGCCTTGATAGATCTCTCACTGTATGGGCATGAGAAAGGATCTATCAAGGCCAGAGGATCAGGGAGAAACCTTCAGGTTCTGCCCTGATGACTTGTAGAAGTATAAAAGTAATGGCAGGTTCCCTTTAAGAATGTACCATATATTATAAAAGCTGACCGAAGGTTAACTACGAGATGGACATAAATTGTAGGACGCCTCTTAATCATTTGGTTACTAGGAAACAGGGTTAATTTTTCTGATTATATTCCATTAATTAAATTAATTAAGTAAAATCCGGGTCATCTTCTCTTTCTTGATTGTGCAGATCAGCACCAATCACAGAGGAAAATCTCCGGCTATCTGGACTATATTTATTTATTAGAGTGCCTCTTTTGAAGAGTAATTCTGAAGAGCACGGGATATAAATCTAAAACAAATATGTCCTCTTCTAACAAGATTAACATAAAAGTAACTGACTGATTGCAGATTATTCCCCAATAACAGAGTTGTTGCTGAGTGCTCCACTTATGTCTACATTGCACTGTAAATATGGTCCTGAATGTAATGAGAGAGCTCAGGAATTGCAGGGAAATATGCTATAGCTATTATGTTTATGTACGGTGAGGACTTAAATGGCCTCAGTGTAGTTAAAGGAGTCCTCTAACATGTAGCAGAGGCTCCTGTTCTGGGAGAATTGGGCAGTCCCTATTGTTATAGACCTAAAAGAGTATCTGTCATTTTAGAAAAAACTTTTGACTGGTGTGGGTTTCCCTGCTGAATTGATCAAGGGAATGTACAGGGGCAGCATGCAGTAGTACACTTCACTTAAAGGAGAACTCCAGTTAAAAAAAAAATGTAACCCTACTCAATCCCCACCCATAATCTAAGCTTGTGAGTAATAGGTTTCTACAACATGAATTAAGGCGTTTGTCTGCAGCACATGCACCTGACATGCACCCTGAAAATCCTCACTTCCTGGTGCACTCTGTCTCCATTCCTCTGTCATCCCCCTCCCTTCTGAGACAGAAGTCACATAATCTCTGTCTCTTCTGTTACCAGGCAAGCTGTAATACCTCATCTGTAACCTTGCTCACCACTGACACCTGGCCAAGGGTGGGGAAACAACAGCCTCTCCTGAGTAGTATGAGGGAAAGGACACACTGTTGTTTCATTGGGATGATTTGTTAAAGTTTTGGTGCTAGGAGCAGCATAGACAAGTGGAAAAGGTGTAAAAAAAATTAGTGGGGGATTGGTGAGTGCACTCATATGCTTTTTGTGCATTTTTTATGGGATCACTGGAATTTTCCTTTAACCCAGTTAATCAGTTCTGTCTAGTAGCCTCATAGACTTATGACTGAGTCGTTCTGCTGGCTTCCACTGATATCCTTCTCCTTGCTCAGCTCTGTGATTGGGTAAGCAGGCAATGAGACACCTTAGACCCAGCAGAATGGAAACACAGCTGGAACGGGAAGATTGCACGGTGGAAACAGCAGGGGGAATAAGGGCAGGTAAGTATGGCTAGCTTATTTTATTATGTCACGGGGAGGCAATGGGGAGATTTTAAGGTTTCCCTAGGCAAACTCTTCAAAGTACCTCCGTCACTTCTTAGTAACCTTTTAGCATGTTGCTAAGACACAAAAAAAAATTGACTAGGGGGTTCTGGGTGTACAGATCATCACTAGTCTTCCTATAGAAGTCTGTTATTTGGGCAGACAGAGCTGGGAGAAAACATGATTTGAGGAATGGAAGAATAGGGAATTGGAGGAAGGAAGGAAGGAAGGAAAGAAGAGAGGGAGGGAGAGAAGGGAGCAAGGAAGGAAGGGACAAAGGAAGAGAGGGAGGGAGAGAGAGAAGGGAGGGAGGGAGGAAGAGAGGAAATGGAGGGAGAAAGGAAGGGAGGGAAGGAAGGAAGGAAGGAAGAGAGGGAGGAAGGAAGGAAGGAAGGAAGGAAGGAAGGAAGGAAGGAAGGAAGGAAGGAAGGAAGGGACAAAGGAAGGAAGGAAAGGGAGGGAGGGAGGGAGGGAAGGAAGGAAGGAAGGAAGGAAGGAAGGAAGGAAGAGAGGGAGGGAGAAAGGAAGGAAGGAAGGAAGAGAGGAAATGGAGGGAGAAAGGAAGGGAGGGAGGAAGGAAATAGGGAAGGAAGAAACGTGGAAGGAAAGGATAGAGATATGGAAGAATAGGAGGGAGAAAGGAAAGAAGGAAGGAAAGAAAGTGGAAGTAAAGAGTGGAAAGATGGAAGGATGGGAGGGAGGAATGAAGGAAGGAGAGATGGAGGATGGGAGGAAGAAATGTAGGAAGTAAGGAAGGAGAGATGGAGGATGGGAGGAAGAAATGTAGGAAGTAAGGAAGGATGTATTTCCCCCTCTGTATAATATTCAAGTATTCTAATTCTCTATTTCCAAAGGTAAGTAAAAGAATCTCCAGAGTTAATGATATTTGCAGTCCATGAAGGATAGGCCTCAGCCATTGGCACATTAACTCTCAAATTATGTTCAGTCCTACATAACTGGTGACTTAACCGCTGGCACTACGGAATTGCATTTCAAGAGAAAATTACAGGGATCTTTGAGGAAGAAGGACGTAATTTTCCTTCAGGACATGTTGGAGCTTTGTGGTCCATATCGCATTCTGTAGTGCCCATGGTGAACAAAGAATTAAAAAGAAGACAAAAGGATAAGGGAAGGAAAATAAATGGAAAAGAAGGAAAAGGAGGAATGAAAATGAAAAGCAAAGATGAAAAGGGAGAGGAAAAGGATGAAAAAGAAGACACGTAAAGGGAAAGACAAAAAGCAACAGTATAGGGAGGTTAATAGCCTAAATAAATATCAATAGCTGAAATGTAATGGTACAAAGGTAAAGCACATCTAATAAATGATACAATCTACAAAGCAAAATGTACAAAACCTCTTCTAGACACAGAACTCTCATAAATGTGACCGCACGTCTAATACCACAGTATCAATCAGGTGCAGAACACAATAGGTTCAGTCCCGAGTATTAAGCCGAACCTTACAATAGTGGGAAAAGATATTCTCCAGTTTATACCGAGACAATAAAACCTCCTATTCAGACAGCAGTTTATCTTCCAGCGTGCGGGGTTTTTTTTTTTCCTTCCCTTCTCTCTCTCTCTCTTCGTATATAAGGAACTGAGAGAGACCTCACTTAATTGTGTCTGCAAAGCTCGGGTGTAAAAAAGTCAATTAACTTCAGCAGAATTTCAGTTAAGCCAATAAACAATTAAACAATAAACTGTATTGCTTTCCGCAGCACAGACAATGTTAAAGATATGACATCAATTGCATGTCTGATATAATTTTGTACATTTGCATACAGCCAATTGTTTTCGGTGAAATCATTTCTCATCCACTTGCCCCTGGTGCACGGCGGCAATGCAATTAAATGCTTGGAAAACAGTCCATCATACAAATACATTTGCTTGCTTGACTTCCTTACATATAGCAGGCTGCATTTATGACCTCATATGTCTCTATATTACAGAGTTATATGTCAGCACAAAATAATTCTCTATAAGCATCTATGGGAGATAGAATCTCTTGCTTTAATTGTGGCGGCTCGGGCTCTATATCTGGGAAGCGTAATTGTCGTAACAATGCGCTTCTGCAAGTATCTAATTTACTGTTCTCGCGGAGAAGAAAGTTATGGATTTATGCGAGGAGATTAGACCATCGAGAGCGAGCGTGGGCAAAGTGATTCGATATGGTAATTTTTTTTTTCCAAATAAAAATCGATGCGGCGCTTTGTAATGTGACATAGTTTTGGGATTCTGCGTTCAGTGACTGTATGAATAGTCCTGTCCTCATATGGAGACCGATAATAGGAGAGGTATTATATATAAGATTATAGGGGAACTCTGGTTAAGAAAGATTTAACCCGGTTTAATCCCCGCCCATAAACTAAGCTTGTGTGCAATAGGTTTCTATTACATGAGTTGGTCTGTTTGTCTGCAGCACATCCTGACTCACACCCTGAAGCTGCTGAAAATCCTCACTTCCTGGTCCACTCTGTCTCCACTCCTCTTTCCTTCCCCCTCCCTTCTGAGACAGAGGTCACATGATTGCTGTTTCTTATGTTGCTAGACAAGCTGTAACATCTCATCTGTAGCCCCACCCACCACTGACATCACACAGTGATCACCTGGTCAAGGGTGGGAAAACAACAGCCTCTTCTGAGTAGGAGAAAGGAGACCCTGTTGTTTCAGTTCTCTTTCTCTTTTTTTAATCTATGTATGAAGATAAATAAATAGATAGATAGATAGATAGGAGATAGATAGATAGATACTGTGTTTTCTTTGCAAAGCAGAATGGTTACGGGGCAACCTCTGTGATATTCCCGTACTGTTGCTGTGAAATCCTCTGCCTGTTAAGCTGTTAGGAGCATTGGGGTGGGGCCTCCAAGCTTCGATCCGCTGGCCTCCTCCATTGATAATGTGATAATGGGGGGGGGGGGGGCAGGCAGGCCAGGGGCCCCTTCTAATGATTATCAGTGGAGGGGGCTGGCTGGGGGCTGATTGGTTGGGTGCTCCTAACAGCTTACCGGCCACAGCTTATAGCACGGGAACGGTGCCGAGGATGAAGGTAACAGACATAACTTCATCCTAAGAACCCTGTACCAGTAAGGAGCTATCAGCAGGTTAGATTCAAACCACCTGATGCCCATTAGACTCCGCTGAACCTTCCTAATGGGTGACACAGGCCCCAGACCTTGTTACTTGGGATAAGCGGAGTGCTGAGGGTTCCCTTGCTGACACCTGCGCTGCAAGACAGAGTTCATAGGCTACTGCTACTTTGCTCTGTCCGGATCAGTTCCTGGATCTTTGACTCTGTAGTGGATACTGTCCTGCTCTGTGACTTCTCCTTGTCCATGGAGTGAGTTGAGGTTATCTCTGGCTAGTCCTCTCCCCTAATAGGAGTTTAACAGTGCATAGTGCTTTGGAGTGTTACTAATAAGAAAGTTGTGAGAGACGTGCTGTCTTGTGTCCTTCCCATGCGGGGTACTAGTTAAGATTGACTTGGGTACGGGGACCTGGCAGAGGGCCAGGGCCCAAACAGGATCACTGTGGAGAGCGACCTGTCTCGCGTCCTACCTTTACAACGTCCAGAACGAAAGACCCTCCTATGCTACTCCTCCACTCATGTGACTAACTTCCTCTCTAGCGTGTAAGGTGCGCTACGAGTGGGTGAACGAGTGCAACAGGAGAAAAGAGAAGGTAGATGATAGGAGAGAAGAAAGCAGAAATCCTACTGGTCTACAGATTCTGATGTTACATAAAAACAATAACTTTTTGCGATCCTTCAGCTGTGCAGCTTCCACATACATATACATAATATGGCGACATCTAGTGGCTAACTTTTAGTACTACTTTTACCACAAAAGGGTGGGATCACACTGAGAAATTGTCGTGGATAAATTCTGCGGAATTCCGTCGCCTGTACATGCGCAGTGCCGCTCGCCTTTCCGCTAGCTCCATAGACACTATGGGCCGGCTGATTCGCATTCCCACCCTAAGAATAAAAAAAGTACAGACTTTTGCTAAGGGTGTATGTAACAGTAACACCCCTAGTGGGACACCACAATATATAGTAGACCTCATAGCAATGCACCTTCAGTTTTCTAGAGAGAAGAGCTCCTTTACATTTACTAAGGATTAGTGATGAGCGAATACTGTTCGATCGAATAGTGAGATATTCGAATATTCGATATACGTACGCATATCCCGCGAATATTCGATTAATATTCGATAAGCGTTCAAATCCCCCAGCTTCCAGTTTCACCCTCCAAATGGTCAAATAGATGTTTTTCACTAATCGAATACTTGTTCCCATAGGCTTTAATGGGATAAAATATTTGATCGAATAGTCGAATATTTGCGGGATATTCGTACGAATATTCGAATATCTCACTATTCGCTCATCACTACTAAGGATTTGCATCTGTATGATAACACTGAGTTGTCAGAGCTTAGGGAAGGAAGTGTTGTCATGGGGATATGGTGCCAGTCACAGTCTGTAATTACCTATAAGTCGGCCAGGAAATAAGATTTTCTTATTACACATTTTAAAATAACACTTAAGCAGCTCCTATATACTTGTTGTCGTTCCTTTATACTTGATCGGTGACAAACCTGACACGTTGCTTCCTTCGCGTAAAAGTTTATAGGGAAGCAGATGTCTTAGATTTTTTTTTTCATATGTGATGTTAAGTAGACCAGGAAATCTGTCTACCGCTCGAAAGTGGTTGAGAATTAAGGAGAATGTGATCCTTTCTACTGACAGTTTTGCTGGAGGGATGTACGGGTCTGGGGCAAATGCCCCTTTGGCCCAAGCTACAGGACAACCCAGCATTGCATAGTCCGCTTACATTCAGGTGTGTAGCAGGAAATGTCGTCAAATGCCCCGAACATGATGATGTAGATGGCTCAATTATGTTCAGAACCAGGACTCCACTGTTACAGGATACTAGGGGTACAAGCTGTATGGAGTGCAGAGAAGGTTCTCGCTTCTTAGCCGGTGCCTAAGGGACCTATTAACAAGCGGCGGGGCCGTGCCAACGATCGCTTCATCGTGCAGCTGGTGTACGGGCAGTGTGAGGCAGTGCAGTGGTGTACGGGCAGTGTGAGGCAGTGCAGTGGTGTACGGGCAGTGTGAGGCGGTGCGGTGGTGTGCGGGCAGTGTGAGGCGGTGCGGGGGTGTGCAGGCAGTGTGAGGCAGTGCGGTGGTGTGCGGGCAGTGTGAGGCAGTGCGGTGGTGTGCGGGCAGTGTGAGGCAGTGCGGTGGTGTGCGGGCAGTGTGAGGCAGTGCGCTTGTGTGCCTGCAGTGTGAGGCAGTGCGCTTGTGTGTGGGCAGTGTGAGGCAGTGCGGTGGTGTGCGGGCAGTGTGAGGAAGTGCGGTGGTGTGCGGGCAGTGTGAGGCAGTCCGGTGGTGTGCGGGCAGTGTGAAGCAGCTAGGTAGTGTGCGGGCAGTGTGAGGCAGTGCGGTGGTGTGCGGGCAGTGTGAGGCAGTGCGGTGGTGTGCGGGCAGTGTGAGGCAGCGCAGTCGTGTGCGGGCAGTGTGAGGCAGTGCGATGGTGTGCGGGCAATGTGAGGCAGTGCGATGGTGTGCGGGCAGTGTGAGGCAGTGAGGTGGTGTGCGGGCAGTGTGAGGCAGTGCGGTGGTGTGCGGGCAGTGTGAGGCAGCGCAGTCGTGTGTGGGCAGTATGAGGCAGTGCGATGATGTGCGGGCAGTGTGAGGCAGTGCGATGGTGTGCGAGCAGTGTGAGGCAGTGAGGTGGTGTGCGGGCAGTGTGAGGCAGCTAGGTATTGTGCGGGCAGTGTGAGGCAGTGCGGTGGTGTGCGGGCAGTGTGAGGCAGTGCGGTGGTGTGCGGGCAGTGTGAGGCAGTGCGGTGGTGTGCGGGCAGTGTGAGGCAGCGCAGTCGTGTGCGGGCAGTGTGAGGCAGTGCGATGGTGTGCGGGCAGTGTGAGGCAGTGCGATGGTGTGCGAGCAGTGTGAGGCAGTGAGGTGGTGTGCGGGCAGTGTGAGGCAGTGCGGTGGTGTGCGGGCAGTGTGAGGCAGTGTGGTGGTGTGCGGGCAGTGTGAGGCAGCTAGGTATTGTGCGGGCAGTGTGAGGCAGTGCGGTGGTGTGCGGGCAGTGTGAGGCAGTGCGGTGGTGTGCGGGCAGTGTGAGGCAGCGCAGTCGTGTGCGGGCAATGTGAGGCAGTGCGATGGTGTGCGGGGAGTGTGAGGCAGTGCGATGGTGTGCGGGCAGTGTGAGGCAGTGCGCTGGTGTGCGGGCAGTGTGAGGCAGCGCAGTCGTGTGCGGGCAGTGTGAGGCAGTGCGATGGTGTGCGGGCAGTGTGAGGCAGTGCGGTGGTGTGCGGGCAGTGTGAGGCAGCACAGTCGTGTGCGGGCAGTGTGAGGCAGTGCGATGGTGTGCGGGCAGTGTGAGGCAGTGCGGTGGTGGGCGGGCAGTGTGAGGCAGCGCAGTCATGTGCAGGCAGTGTGAGGCAGTGTGGTGGTGTGCGGGCAGTGTGAGGCAGTGTGGTGGTGTGCGGGCAGTGTGAGGCAGTCCGGTGGTGTGTGGGCAGTGTGAGGCAATCCAGTGGTGTGCGGGCAGTGTGAGGCAGCGCAGTCGTGTGCGGGCAGTGTGAGGCAGTGCGATGGTGTGCGGGCAGTGTGAGGCAGTCCGGTGGTGTGTGGGCAGTGTGAGGCAATCCAGTGGTGTGCGGGCAGTGTGAGGCAGCGCAGTCGTGTGCGGGCAGTGTGAGGCAGTGCGATGGTGTGCGGGCAGTGTGAGGCAGTCCGGTGGTGTGCGGGCAGTGTGAGGCAGTGCGGTGGTGTGTGGTCAGTGTGAGGCAGCTAGGTAGTGTGCGGGCAGTGTGAGGCAGTGCGGTGGTGTGCGGGCAGTGTGAGGCAGTGCGATGGTGTGCAGCTGATGATTAAGTTGTCCGCACAAAAGATGCTATAAGCCGACAAACTAGCGTTTTCTCTTCACCAGCTAACCGCTGGCCCTACCCTGCCCTTTTACACAGACTGATTGTTGTTCCTATTAAAGCTCATTCACTCCATATTCAGCCCATTAAAAGGGGCCTTTAAAGGGGTACACCACTGAAAATTGTTTTCTTTCAAATCAACTAGTATAGATTTGTAATTTACTGCTATTTAAAAATCTCAAGTCTTCAAGTACTTATCAGCTGCTGTATGTCCTGCAGGAAGTGGTGTATTCTTTCCATTCTGACACAATGCTCTCTGCTGCCACCTCTGTCTAAAACAGGAACTGTCCAGAGCAGCAGCAAATCCCTATAGAAAATCTCTTCTGCTCTGGACAGTTTTTGACACAGACAGAGGTGGCAATGTGTCAGACTGGAAAGAAAATACCACTTCCTGCAGGACATACAGCAGCTGATAGGTACTGGAAGACTTGAGATTTTTGAACAGCAGTAAATTACTGATCTATATAACTTTCTGAAACCAGTTCATTTGAAAGAGAAAGATTTATGCTGGAGTACCCCTTTAAGCCTACCTGGCATTTTGTGGCTATCAGGATTAACTGCTGTGTGTACATGAGGAGCAGGACTTTATCTTTTTCTACAGATTTCTGCTCCGCAGTTCTCCCAGTTCTGTTAGGCGGAACCCAACATCTATGGTGTCTCCTCACACAGAGGAAGATATCCTGCACTGTCTTCGTGCATGATTTATAAAGCACTAGGTGAGAACTCTTACATACAGATCTGTCTTTTTCTCTCTCTGTCTGCATACCCAGGCTCTCCTCCTCTCATCTCCCTCATGGCTCCTTGTAAAGCTGTCTTAATTGTAACTTGATCCCTGAGCCAGCTGCAGGATTGCACAAACTGGAAGAGAATCTTATCAGCATTTTTTGTCTGATAAGCATTATAACTTATCAGCATTTTGTCTGGTAAGATATGTTACAAAGTTTCTTACACTATTTGCTTGTACTATTGATCCATGAAAAAACCAAAGCCTTTTTGCAAAAGAAGATGTTACCAGTATTACTGCTGGTGCATTGCAGAAGGGGGTCCTGTTACAGATTTTGCATTGCAGCCCAAGAGATGGGATTTATGAAATGTCCAAAAACAAATAAAAAAATTATTGCAGAAACAATTTTGTAAGCTTTTTAGCAGTCTCTCTATACAGTATCTTTTATGAAACACCGAGTGAACGTCTAACACTTTTTTGTCATGATTTCCAAGTCCAGAGCTGTAACAGGATTATCACAGCATTAGGTAAATTCTCAGGGATTTTCTGTTTGAAGTATAACATTGTGGATGCGGTTTGTTATGTGACCTACCTATGAAAAATAGGTTTGGAATATTTCAGATTTTTATTTTTATTCAACCTTTAAAGTGTTTGTGAAAAAAATTCTGACTGAAGATAATTTATTCATTTCCCTCAAACTAATAAGTGGATTTGACTTCATACCATTGTATATGCATTACAGGTAAGCCATCAACTGGTGTATTTTTCTCATTTTGACATTTAAGTTTCTAATCGACTGGTTTTAGAAAGAACCTATACAGATTTGAAAATTATTCTATTTAACAATCTCCAGTATTCCAGTACTTGTCAGCTGCTGTATGTCCTGTAGGAAGTGGTGTATTCTTTCCAGTCTGACACAGTGCTCTCTGCTGCCACCTCTGTCCATGTCAGGAACTGTCTAGAGCAGCAGCAAATCCCCATAGAAAACCTCTCCTGCTCTGTACAAAGCAAGCAAGGGTCATTAGGCTCCAGGGAAGGACTGACCCATACTAGAGCATCTTCCAGTAGCCTTTTTAGTCAATAGACCTTCATCAGATACTGTTTGCACTAAGAACAGTCAGTGTTTCATAAAGTACTGGTCAGGACAGGTCAGGGTACACACAGATGACGCTGGAAAAAATGCAGCCCTGATTCTTTCCCGCGCCCGATGTCCCTAGCTACTTGCATCAGGGGATAACCTGGAGACGTTCCCTAAACTAATAAAGGTGGAACAGGACACAAGGCAATTATGAGACAATTTCGAAACAAGGACAAAAATACACAATGGCGGATGGTCAACAAGCTAGGGTCAAACAAGGAGAGACGCCCCCTGAGGAAGCGTAGACACGCGAAACGTGCATAGGGGTTAAGCACCACCACACTGCCATGGGTGAGTCAACGTGATTTTATAGATTTGTGTTAATAAGAAGTGGGCAGAATTGTGTTTTATTCCTATTTCGGGAGGCCCTTTTCTATTTCTTAGATACACTAATATCTATGTGACTCAGAGCATTGGTTGTTTTAGCCGATAACTTTAATATTACAGGCGGTGTGTTTGTAGGACGCCATTTTGTAATCTTTTGAATTATGCGCATATATTGTCTTTTAAATTTTTATTTGAAAATAAATTTATGATTTTTAGCTGAAGCCTTTGTTCTTTGCTCTTTTTGTGTACTCAAACCAGGAGAGGCAGATACCAGTACAAAGTTGCTAGGCAATAAACAGAGTCAATGAGGCAAACTAGAGTCAAACAACCAGAGGACAAAAATACAGACCAAGTCAGAAGACAAACATGTAGTCAGGGATACAAACCAGTCAGGAAACCAGTAAGTCAGGATAAATATCACAGGGTAGTGAATTTAGGCAGACAAGGTAGACGCTATAGCAGGCATCAGGCACAGTGAATAACTGAGTCTTAATGGAGGCCAGGTCTCAGTCTCAGAGGTGATTGGGGCAGACAAAAAAGAACTAAGACAGGAGGATAGGGCTGTTAATCACTGGCGAGGAGTTAACTGTAAGGCTATGTTCACACTACGTTTATTGTCGTATAACTATGGCCTTGTTGACGATTGCAACAACGGCCGTGATTTGTATGAAAATATACGTGCCATTGCCACCTACTGAATTCCGGCCAGAGCGTATACACATAGTATACACTCCGGCTGGGATCCCTAGCGACGCTGTAAACAACTGACATGTTTCATAGAATAGCGGCCGCCGAAAACCCTGTCAGTGCACACTGTGGAGCGAGCAGCTCCGGTCGCCTGCTCCATAGTGTGCTGTGGGGAGTTCTGATGCGGGTGCACACAGATGCGCCCGCATCAGAACTCTGCTGCCCTAAAGATCATCCGGCCGGTACTGAAGTACCGGACAGGATGATCTTTTCAGAGACCGGCCGTTCTGTGACCCGGCCGGGTCACGGAACGGCCGGTCTCTTACAAAGTGTGCACATAGCCTAAAGGTGCATTCGTTAACCAGAATGTATTAATTAGGCCAAGGCAGAATCCACCCATGTTCACACCAGAGAAATGCAAACATGAGAAGAACTAGCACGCAAGTACGTCAATTTTGCACAACGGCCATAGCTCTAAACCAAGGGTTTATCAGATACAGTCATAACAGGTCTATTGGCCTAAACGTTACGAATGTATATGATCCGCTTCCTAAGAAAACATTATCACGACTTGTAAGCAATTTTGTTGTGCAGAATATCTTTCTACTGGTCACTGGATGAACTTCCTTCTCCGACACAGCTTTGTGGGCATAAATTGTGGAGATCCATACAATTGTCACAAAAAAGAAAATGCAGGAGTGCTCTAAAGGTCGTACAGAAGAGAAACCCATTGGACTTCCTCGTAGATCGGAAGGTAAATTCGTTTTTTCAAAAAAAACAAAAAACAAAAAAAAAAAACATTCTCTGTTACTTATTTTGACCGATTGGAAAAAAATGGTCATAAAATATTTTGTTGTGTGCAGAAGAAACTTGTTACTTATTTGGATGCTTGTTGGTTATGGACAGCTGTGTCCTATCATCATTTACATTGACTACATTATCCAGGTGTCCAGGACTTGGCCTGCATACACCTCGCTCTTTTCCAGGACTTCTACAACTCTCCTCCTCGTCATCATGTGCTTTAGTGCTTAGTCAAGTGCAGAACTTCCTTTCTAATCTGAAGTAGTAATTTATTACTCTCTGAGGTCCTACCATTTAGGGCCGGGGGGGTCTCTGATGTAATGTACTGTAATCATTGCCAAATCATGTTGTTTTTTCCATTGCAGCATCAATACAATGTGTACTTTTCCTGGCACAGTAAGAGCTTTAACCATAGTCCTTACTATTTTCCTAGAGTGTCTATGTTCATTCTTATCTGCCTGCATTTATCTTACTTATTGTTAAAGGAATTTCCCTCCAAGATCTGTGCCGGAAGTAAATCAATATATAAATACGAGATACCATGTTTTTCTAATGGGGATCTTCACTCAAAGAATAACAATAAAAACTTTCCACAGTGTTACTATTCTTGCAGACTATATTATGGAATTTTTTGACCCCAGTAGTTTAATCAACGACTAGCAAGGGTCAATTCAGTGACCTAGCGATTTTAGCGATACCTGATGGCAGGAACCAACCTAGTTCAACTTGACGGATTTGGGCTCCAATGCAAAATACTGTATATTAGAAGTCTCACACAGTTTATTGCAATGTCTTACTTTTCATGCTGTAGAGAGGCCTCATGGTCTCTTAAAGGTAATCAGAGAAAAAAAGATATGCAGATAGCTCTCACACCACTTGGGCAAAGTGGTGTCCCTCAAAGTCAGTGTCTCACTCCATCAAAAAATCTCTCCAAAAGAAAAGACTGCCCACCTGCAAACAGATCTTTTTGGGTTGTTTCCTTTCTTTAGTGCAGAGCAGTGTGTTGGCTGGCTAGTGAGAGGCTTATCAACGTGGGTCACAGGGATACTAGTTCTCCTTATGGAGAGTCCGCCATAAAGACATGAGTCACCACATGTCTTTATGGCGGACTCTCCATAAGGAAAACTAGTATCCCTGTGAAGGGCCATTCCTGCTCCACTGGGAATTCTAGGAAGAAGGGACATTCAAAATAGCTCTCACACCACTTAGGCAAAGTGGTGTCCCTCCAAGTAACCAGTAATTATAAAGGTAACCATTTCCCTTATACCAAAGTGGCCTAAGCCCATTACCAATGGATTCAGCAGATAGTAGGAAAGGTCTCCTAACTCTTCACAGTCAATTGATGTTGGTGGAAAAAACAGGCAGGCTGGATATTTGCCACCCAACACTTTTTATTTTGTACGGAAGTCAAAGCCAGAGTGGTCTGACTGTGGCCTACCACTCCCCATATGGAACACGAGGTCTTTCCTCTACCGATCTGACATTGATGACCTAACCTGAGGAAATGTCATCAATAAATCTAATAAATCTACCCCTTTAAGTCAATTTATGGTTCAATATCATTACAAACTAGGACCACTGTATGAAACTTACTATCTCCAAGAGGCCTAGAATGATGTTCCTAGGCCCCAGCGCAAAATCTGTAACCTGTAGTGTGTGATTTATAATGCTGGTGTCTTCCAATGTTGTTCCTTTCAGGCAAAAGGGCAAGAGGGCAAGGGTGCCATTGCTTCTCTGCACCCCCTATAGCTATGCTCCTGCTTTAGTTGGACTTATTCTAGGGGATGTTCTCATTGTAAGATCTGGGTTTATGTTCTGGCAAGTGTCAAGCAGAGATGTAGAACGGTTCGAGTTTGGCAAAGTTCTCCGAACCTGAATGCGCAGTATTTGACTCCCAGCGGTTGCAGAAGTTAGACGCAGCCCTAGGAAGTCCTAGGGCGTTTGGGTTCATAGAACGTTGCTAACCCTAACCTGAACAATTCTAAAAGCTAGATCTGGCCAAAATGCAACAAATTTCCTTTTATCCTCTCTCTATTCTATGATATATATCTCCCAGTTACTTCATATTTGCATTAAATGCCCAAAATATACTCTCATGGGTAAAAACTTCCAGTATGTAAAAAGTTCCCCAAATAAGAGATTTTCATTACAAACCTGATCGTACTTGTAAGTTTTCAGTTCTGATAGATGTAAGTATTTGTACATGTTGAGGATTAGGCAGCCAAGTGCGACCATGTTCCAATCCTAGTGATTGACTAGCCCATCAGCGACTACGTATCGCTCAATCCTGCATATAATGACCTGTGTAACCTAGAACAACTGTGTATATAACAAAGCTCTGAACTCATCAAAAGTAATCAATAGTCGGGGCGTGCTCGCTAGCATAAAACTCTACTGGCAACCTTCGGGATCTTTCAATGAAACTACTGCACCGTCGCTTTATACAGAGTAGTTAGGGTAACTTGGGTTTTCATTTTTGCCAAATCTGTCAAAAATATTTCTGTCGTATAGGGTTGTTTTGACTGATCATAAGGAACGGAGTCCAAAGTCTCAACTGTATAATAAAGTAAACTTAAAGGGAACTTGTCAGTAGTTCTGAGGCCTCAAAACTGCTGATGGCACTAAATAGTGGGTAAGGAAATGTAATGATACCTGGGGTATTGGTCATGCAACTTTTATGGCTGAGAAGAACGTTAACAGATGTCCAGGCCTCCTCTATAGCAAATGGTTAGGAGGTGGGCTCTCTCTATTAAATGGTCAAAGTGCTTTGTGTTTGTTTTCTGGCCCTGGGCCCCTCTAGTGTCCAATAAGAAAACTGGTAGAGTTGTCACTCAAAGCTGAGAGGAGGGACCAGGGAAGGTGTTGGCCCCCCAATGCAAACTGTCAGTGTTGGTACGAGGACCTACCTGAATGGTGTTCTGAGCAGAAGGTTGAGGCAGCGTAGGACTCCCTAGAGTGGCGTCCAACTTTTCCAGATGCGAGAAGTTAAATGCTGAGAATTTGGGTTCAAAGAAGTTGCAGAACTCAGACACTTTCATAGAGTTGGCTCAACACTAGTCATGGACACCCAAGGCTCACTGAGGCACATGGGGGGGTTGAGGTTAGCCCATCTGGTCAGATCCTACAGGAGAGCTAGAAATCGAAAGAAAGGTGTTGGGACACATGGGAAATCATAACTTTCTGGGTATAGACAACATTAGGCAGATGATCCCCGCCTTGCCGCACCCCCCCCCCCCTCCCTCCCATCAGGCGAGTGGGGAGGGGTAAGCCAGGAAGAAGGGATAATTCTTTACGTTCTCCCTGGTGTACGTCCCGTACGCAGTGTTGGTAAATCTCCCCCCATAGTGTATTGAATAACAGCCTTTATTTTGCAATTAACGGCCATTATTTTTAGTCGTTCACACACGTATTTTATTTCCACCTTTCTTTCACGGTCTTTTCTACTTCAGGTTCAATAGACCTTTAAAAAAAACTACACCCATAAGGGCCAGCAGTTAACCTGAACTAGAATAATGTGCCAACGTCTGTCATTGTAATGACGGCTGCCAGAGTATGTTAAACAATGGCCAATATTTGATACTCAAAACAACGGCCATTGTTTTGAGTATAAAATAACGGGCAGAAAAAAACGTTGTGTGATCAGAGTCTTTTCTAGGAGTCTCTAGGAGTGAACTGCCAAAGCTTCAGTAAGTTTGCTCACCACTAGCTAATACTCGCTGTAAGACTGTACAAAAACTTTCTCAGCAGCGCATAACCCTTGGGGCCCATAAAGCCTGGCGTCCGTAAATGCATCAGGTAAAGCATTACCGCATCACATCAGAAGCCCCCCCTCCCCCCCCTCGCCAGATACAAATGATACCCATTCTCTTCCTCTCTAAGCGACGTAAATCTAAATCAGCCCGTCAGCCCCTCTTCTCTCTCCCTCTCGTTTTGATGAATATTTAGTTAAAACAGATAATAAAAATGTTGCTTTATTTCAAATTATGACAATTTACAGTATGTAACCAAGTGTTGCGAGCGAAAAAAGAAAAAGGCAACAGAATAACAAATCATAAGACAACCCCGAGGACAGAAGGTAGAGAGAAATGTTAAATTAATGAGCCCATAAAAACGGCTGCAAATGAAACGTGTAAATACATTGATCTTTTTTTTTTGCTTTTTTTTTTTTTTTAACCTAATGGTTTTCTTATGATTCTTACATCACAGAAAAACCTGTTCTATTTGCACCAGCACAGCTTCTTAGTAAACAGTGTTCTTTCTTATCTGCTGAATGCCTTCTCCCTGGGCTATGGCAGATTTTTCATTTAGCTAAAAGCTCAGTGAGAGGTCTGGGAGAATGATAATCCTAGTACAGGCCGCAGCTGGCACTTTCATGGGCTAGATGATTAGTAGAACGTTTTTCATTCGACCTGGAGAAATTCTCTCAGTAGGAAGTTAACATCCGCTTACTGTCTTTACCAGAACGCAACTCATCAGTTCTCCATCTGACACGGCGAACGGAGCAAGCTGCCTGAATAATGGATAGGATGGCGGAATTTTCTTTTCTTCCTTAAACAGTGGAAGCGGAGTGTTACAAGGCAGTCCAATGGCTTCATCGAAACTCTCGCCGTCGCTTCTCCCATACGCCACCAGCGGGTCTCATCAGCCCCCCCCCCCTTTTCCCTCCCGCTCGAGAGTGTTTACAGACGGCACATATTGTTCCATTACGGCGCAGGTTTAATTAGTAAGGTTTGTCTCGCCGGATAAGAGGACGAGGAGAAGAAATTAGAAAAAAAACCTTGAAACCTACCTCCTACTTCTTCTTTTCCGCGGCGACATTAAGATTCCAATAAATCTAAGAAGAAGAATTATGCAGGGTTTTACTGCAAGAGGATTTTGCATAAGCTTTAAGCAAATTCGGGAAATCACCTAATTTAACCTTAAACCTCTTTTTTTTTTTTTTTTTTGGAAAAAGAAAAAAAAAAAAATCTTCTCTCCTGATCCTCAGCCTGTGGCCTCGCTCTGTGATCTGATGCTAATATTGTCTAATAGAGCTGTGCGGGGTAGTCCCTGTCACTGTGCGGAGCTGATTAAGAGCGCGCATTCACTGACATTATTACATGTCACCGCGTGTCACTCTAAGTGACCCGTATGCATTGACAAGTGAGGGCGTCTCAATACAATCCTCAATCCCCCTCATTTAACAGCACTTTAAGCCGGGAACAGGCACACTGTGCCATAAGAACTCTTAATACGTTATATTTTGCATATCAGCTGCGGTTTTTAATCCGGCCTTTTGTATTCAGCAATGAGGTGCATAGTATAAGTATTGCCTATTAATGGGATTTAATGCACCTGCAGGCAGCGAGACGTTTTATTTTTCAGGGAATCGCATAAGAGAATTTCTGCTATAATTATGCATGAGGGCATTTAGAATAAACCGCTGGGACTAAGGAGGTGGGGTGGGTGGGGGGGAGTTAGGATTTGGAGGAAAAGTTTGATTGTGCGTAGACATTGCGAATAAAAAAAAGTTATGGAAAATGTTGAGTTGAATGAAGGATATTAAAGGGGTATTCGACTCGGAATTAACTTTTAACATGTTGCTGCCCAGACGCAGAACATAGCAGGCTGCCTATTCTTAAAGCCCTATTCCACAGAACAATTATTTGGCCGATAATCGTCCCTTAGAATAGAAGGCAACAATCAGCCGACATCGTTCATGTCGGCTGATCATTGCAGTCGTTTGTCTTTCAACCATGTTGAAAAACAAATGACTGTGATAGCAGCGATCTGCTTCCCTCCCTCCGTGGAACAGGAGCGGCGGCAGCAGACCGCCACTATCCTCTATGGGCTGCACGGACGAACTAGCGATCACCCAGGCAGCCCCCCTCCCCGCAGCTCCCCCTGGCCCCTCCCACAGTCACCCTCTCGCTGCTGCCGTGTGTAATAGCAGTGGCAGCGAGCTCGTTTGCTCCTCACTATCGGCCCATGGAATAGGGCCTTATGCTTACCCTGCTCCCCGGTGTTCCCCTACATCATCTTTGGTCCCCAGCTGAACAATGTTGCCTGCACACTCGTTTGGCAGTGACAGCCTGCTCAGCCAATCACAGACTGAGACGGGACAGCGCCGTGGCCAGTGATTTGCTGAGCGAGTTTTCACTGCAAGGTGAGTCCGTTTTGGAAGTGGAGGCGGGATCATTCAGCCGGGATGACAATGGAGGAGACCCAAATGGTCACTCTGGCTCATATGAATAAATGGGAGTTGAACAAATGGGACAAATGGGAGTTGAACTTTTTGAAAGTTTGGAAAAAATTTTGGCTCCCTGAGATTGAATGTAAACTGCTATCTCGTTTCCCACAGTTGAAGATGGTAAAGTGCACCCAAAAACATTACTCCCCTTCAATCAAGAAAGAAGATTGCCTGATGTATAATTCTTTCTTTGCTTTATGGATGCTGAACCATTGGCTCACAGCTTTCTCAATGTTAATGATGTAAGCCTAGATAATACTGCCCCCATACCTCCCAGTATACCATGTCTGCACATATAATACCGCCCATCATGGTAATTTATGTAGGTAGACTAGTTATATTTTGTAGGTACAGATGCCTTCTTGTAGTCTCGGAATCTGTTGGCACTAAACAAATATATATATTGATTATCTATAATAATATAACACAGACAGTACTGCTTCTTGTTTCCTCTGTATAAAAGGAAGCAGAGGTAGTACTGCTTCCCCATCTTTCCTATGAAAATATAAGCACTGCCTCCTTGTGTTCCCTGCAATAATGTAAGCACAGGTAATACTGCACAGATAGTACTGCAGCTTTTCTTTAGTGAACTGAGCGTGAACTGACAGGTTCTCTGTGGCCGTTATTCAGTGAATAGCGGACGCAGAAAACTGACATGTCAGTTTCCCGTGCGGCTGGATGGAATCCCGGCCGGAGCGTATACCATGTGTATACGCTCCGGACGGGATTTCATTCATTCCAATAGAACGTATGTGTTGCATAAATCACGTCCGTTGTTGCAAATTGCAACAATGGCCGTGATTTATACAATATATAAGTTGTGTGAACATGGCCTAATAATGTAAGTACAGATAGTACTACCTCCTTACTCTCCTGTAATAATCTAAGCCCAGATAGTACTACATCTTTTCTCCATTGTAATACTGTAAGTACAGATAGTACTGCCTCTTTTCTCTCCTGTAATAATGTAAGCACAGATAGTACTTCACCTTTTGTCCATTGTAATAATGTAAGTACAGATAATACTCACCCTTCCCATAATATCATAAGCACAGATAGTACTGCCTCTTTTCTCTCCTGTAATAATGTAAGCACAGATAGTACTTCACCTTTTCTCCATTGTAATAATGTAAGTACAGATAATGCTGCCTCAATGTTTCTCCTGCAATATTGTAAGCAAAGATAATACTGAGTCTCACCCTTCCCATAATAGCATAAGCACAAATAGTGCTGCCTCTTTTCTCTATTGAAATAATGTAAGCACAGATAGTATGGTCTCCAAGTCTCTTCTATAATAATAAACTCATAGAGAGCTACTATCTTCCTTCTATAGTTGAAGGAGAAGTCCGGCAAAATTTTTTATTAAAGTATTGTATTGTCTCCGAAAAATTATTCAAATCCCCAATATACACTTATTACGGGAAAAATGCTTATAAAGTGCTTTTTTTCCCTGCACTTACTACTGCATAAAGGCTTCACTTCCTGGATAACATGGTGATGTCACTTCCTGGATAACATGGTGATGTCACTTCCCGCATAACATGGTGATGTCACTTCCTGGATAACATGGTGATGTCACTTCCTGGATAATATGGGGATGTCACTTCCCGCATAACATGGTGATGTCACTTCCTGGATAAAAATGGTGATGTCACTTCCTGGATAACATGGTGATGTCACTTCCTGGATAATATGGTGATGTCACTTCCTGGATAAAATGGTGATGTCACGACCCGACTCCCAGAGCTGTGCAGGCTGTGGCTGCTGGAGAGGATGATGGTAGAGGGATGCTCAGTGTCCCTCCAGTGCCCTGTGTCCTTCAGTGTCCCCCTGCCATCATCCTCTCCAGCAGCCACTCTAAAGATCACTAGTCAAAAATGATTACCCATTGAGATATAATTTTTATTAGTAAATATAATAATCGGATCCTGTCCGTCCAGATAAGAGCGACCCCAACTACCGCCTTAGCCTTGACTGCAACCTGATCCCATTCCAAGTGTAGGTCAACATGAAGCCGGGGGGAGTAACTCCACACCCGTGTCATCCGAAGCACAACTGCATAGTGACTCATATAAAAAAGTCTAACACTTCTAGAGCCAAAAAAACTGCAAAAAAAAAAGAAAGAAAAAAAGAAACAGACTGTGTTCATGTATAGATGGCATGATAATTCGTTATTCATGGCCTATTGTACTGTTTGACATAGTAAGATACGATTCCATGTACCATTGGCATCCTTCCCATATGTGCCGCTCTCTGTGTGGTTGTAGTCGCCCCCATTGAGGTTACATTACGGACAGCATGGACAGGTTGTTAAGATCAAACTTTGTGACCCCAGTGATTGCTAGAACCAAGTAGGCCTTTGGCTCTATTTTTTAAGGCCCTTGGTGAAAATCTTTTTTCTTACAAATCAATTGATTTGTAAGAAAAAGTTATATAGATTTTTAATTTACTTCTATTTAAAAATCTCCAGTCTTCCCATACTTATCAGCTGCTGTATGTCCTACAGAAAACGTTGTATTCTTTCCAGTCTGACACAGTGCTCTCTGCTGCCACCTCTGTCCATGTCAGGAACTGTCCAGAGCAGGAGAGGTTTTCTATGGGGATTTGCTACTGATCTGGACAGTTCCTGACATGGACAGAGGTGGCAGCAGAGAGCACTGTGTCAGACTGGAAAGAATACAACATTTTCTGCAGGACATACAGCATGGGAAGTATGGGAAGACTGGAGATTTTTAAATAGAAGTCAATTACAAATTTATACAACTTTCTGAAACCAGTTGATTTGAAAGAAAAAGATTTTCGCAGGACAACCCCTTTAGATGTGATTTTTTTAAATTGAACATTCCTGATTCCCGATTGCTTCCAAAACAAGTCCCTTTTATTACCTTTTCTAACCTCATAACGGTAGAAGCCGCTATCACCAGATACACCCATGTAGCTTCTATCACTTACAGTTTTTTTACTATATTTTAGACAAAAAAAAAGAAAGAAAAAAAAACTAATTCTACACAACTGGATTAATTCCCTAAGTCGTGATTTTCTGATACGGGTCTGATACTAACCGCGGCTCTGACAATCCCTGAGCCAAAGCCGCTGACTTCTACTGCTGAGTTAATCTGCCAGGTCACGCCGACAGGTGCGGGATTTGCAGATTGCTATCTCTCTTTTTTTTTTTTTTTTTCCTAGACATACATTAAGGAGCTTTTCAAACTGCGCGAAAAGTGCGGAGAACAGACTTGTTCATTTCAAAGCATGTCACCATGAAAAGGAGACAAATAAGCCGAGATGAAAGCAGTTAATTGTAAAAAAAAAAATATATCTCTATCACTATGTAATGTTGCCGAATTTATTACAATTTCTACAATTCCTTTGACTCATTCTGAAAAGTACCTGGCAAAACAAAGCAAAGACTTAGCACGTTCTATTCAAAGTAAATGAAAATATGTGTAAAACGAAGCAAAGTCCTTTATAAGGCACCAAAACCAACACAAACGTATTAGTTACCAGTCTATAAATCTTACCCTGTGACTCAATAAAAAAAAAAATTCTATGAGAAAGTTTCGTTGCCATAACATAAAAAGTCTCTAAGATACGAAACAAAACAATGAAATCCCGGCATAAATGCAATCATTTTTTTCGACCACTTTTTTTTTTACACTACTATGAGTTTATTGGCTCTCGGTTGGCGTTAAATCCCTTGAAGGATTTTCAGTGATTCTTGGAGTTACGTTCAAATCTATTCTGTCAACTTTACTTAAAATTAAAGCTAAAATGACTGTAGTGGCTCTTTAAATGGGAATTGTTTAGGGTAATCTCATTTCATAAGGCGTTTACAGGATAGCCGGGCCTACGGGGATTTGGCTGATATTTGATATATGGATGTGAACTGCAGATGGCGGGTCAGATCATCAGTCTATTGGAACAGTAGGTACAAGTGCAACATACAAGCAATGCAACCGAAATGACAAGACCAGCTCTGCAATATTTGAACGGTGCGAAAGTATTTCAGACAATGAAATTTAAAACACATACTCACCTACTCCTGATACCCCACTCTTTTTGTTCTGATGCTGCCCGTCCCCCTGTGCAGGGCTTTTCCGACAGGTAAATGTCCACTCACAGCCCAGGGGTCATTCCCTATATGTGAGCATGGAGAAAAGGAAGCACTAAGTAGCAAGACCGGCAGCAACAGAACAGCACCGGCAGGGGATCAGCAGAAGGTGAGTATGTGTTTATGTTACTCTGTTACCCTGGGCACGTTTAGTCTAAGGGCCCTATTCTATGGGACGATTATCGTTCGCATAATCGTTAACGATAAACGATCTCAAACGACCGCTATTGCGAACGACCTGAAATCGTTCACCCATTTACACCAAACGATGATCGTTACTTACAGTATGATCGTTCTTGCGGTCATCTTGTTGTCTGTATTGCGTTAATCGCTACTGCGAATGACCGAACGACATCTTATTCCCTGCGAACGATCTGCGAACGAGCAACGATAAAAATAGGTCCAGGTCTTATTAAGTGATCAACAATTTTTAATTTGTCGTTTAATTGTTAACTACTATTCAACCGAATGATTAACGATTCATTACAAATGATTTAACGATTATTCAAACGATAATCGTCCCGTGGAATAGGGCCCTAAGGCTATACCGCAACTCTGGTTGCATGGAATCTCGGTTGCAACCAAAAGCCTTAGCTTTAGCACCCCCCCCCCCCCCCATATATATATATATATATTTTTTTTAGGGATTTGAAACAGATAAACATGTTCTTTCTCTGTTTGTAATATTTTTATATCGCTTTTATAGAACTTTTCGTCTTGCCTGTGTCTGTTTTGGTATATGTCTATGTTCCCCCATAGACATATAAAACAATAAACAGAAGCTGTAACCTAACATGACCTGAGGAACATTACTAGACATACTCTGTGACCTTTGAAGAGGCCATTTACCAGGAGGCTGAGCTACTATTGTCTCTATCCCATGTCCCCATCCATCTTGTATTGTAATACTGTACAGATCACTTTCTTCCTTATCATCACATACAGATCAGGGACTCTTTTCTCAGTTTTAGGCTTAGTGGCAAGAAAAGAAATTGCAAGACTTCAGGATTGTTTCACAGTATAGCTAGTACAATGGAAGTTTAGAAAAAAAAAAAATCACCCAAAGCACCAAGAAGCAGTGTGATGGCCACGTTTCTAATGGAAGACCTTGTGTCCTGGAATCATGTGGATGTTACTGTACCACCTACCTAACACTGTACACACTAAGTGGGACATTTTTTTATATTTCGGCAGGGACGTATGCCAGGGAGAAGGTGCAGATTTGCCCCTTCTCCCTGGCGTACGCCTGCCGTCCGATGGTCGGGAAGGGGGGACTCGGGGGGTGCAGCAATGTAGAGAGGAGGCGTTGCCTTCTCCCACCCCACATTTATCATGATTTACGTCTGCTCACAGGCGTAAATCATGATCTAAATCTACACCTGCTGTAGGTTTGGTAGACACAGGGTCAGGCACCCTGCCGGATTCACTAAGTGGCATGCGCCTCTTATTTTTAGACTGGCGTACGCCGGCCCCTGCAGATCTTAGAATGAAGGAGATGTGGTCGAATGTGGCCAACTACAATTGTTTTCACAGCAGGGTGGTCGGTGGTAAGTAAAAACATTAAGGGGCCATCTTTAATTCTCAGGATAAGTTAAGGTCCCAAAGGTCAGGTCAAAATATTCATATAATAATTAATAAAAAAAAACAAAACAATGTCTGGTAAGGAGACCTAAGTAGTCCATAAAGCTTGCTGTTTAACATTATTCCTTTTATTTCCGATAGCCAATTAAAGGTATCTTATCTTCAAGACTATAAATTTGTAGCAATAAGACCATCGATGCATGAAAGATATTCTGACGGACATCTGTCCTAAAATCCAGTCACTTACGAGACTTTAACCAAGGAAGCAACTGGCCCGGGCAGTCGTATTATTTATGACTATAAATTGCTCAACAAGGTTTTCGACATAAAACTCTTCACACCTCTCATTAACCTATGTGCTCCCACCGCACGGGCACAAGACAGACAGTCTCCCTGCCACTTCCAAGATCGTAATGGACAATTAGCATTTGTAAGCGCTGATTCGGCTAAAAACAGACAAACTAAGAGGATATGTCTTGCAATAAAAATAGATATTTCTTTGCTAGGCACTTATGAGAGCTCAGAAGCAACAAGGCAGGAATGCTAATGAGAGCCCCATCCCCTGCCGCCCTCACGCCGAAAGAGGAGAAAGTTTGCTTACCAACTCGGCAACGGATAGGCACTAATAACACGGATGAAAGGAGCCACATTTTAAGCCACAGAATAAAAAGTAATTTATGGATCTATAAAACATAAACTGGAACATTGTAGGTTGGAGGTCTAATACTGACTTATATCCCTCCATAAAACAAACATCATGGGTGCGATTAGAGATTGCTTAGGGAAGGGAAGCGAGTTATGGCGAGGGGATGGGGCTCTGCATATTTCTTACTTCGCAGAGGGTATTCAATAACATATATAAGAAATGTAGCAGAGCTGAAATTGTCGTGTAACTATATGAGATAGCCTGGTATGTCCGAAGTCTAAAAGGGGGGCTCCTAGCTTATGCCACCTGTTCTCAGGGGTGGATAGGGTTATCTGAACCCTATTGCAGACACATATAGGAAAGGCGATGGTGTATAAATATTGCCCTGTCTACTGTGTTGTATGGAAGTTGTATAAACAGAATAGTCTCTTAACTTCATCATTGGCGCCATTCTTGTGCAGTTTTATTGTAGTCCTCCCAGTTCTATTTGGAGCACTGCCCCTTCCCCATAGTACCGGTCTGCCCCTGGTTGGCCCGCCCCTTCTTATTATTAGTGGAGCCAGCTGGCTGGGGGTGGTGTATTCTTCTCAATCTGACACAGTGCTCTCTGCTGCCACCTCTGTCCATGTCAGGGACTGTCCAAAGCAGGAGAGGTTTTCTATGGGGATTTGCTACTGTTCTGGGCAGTTCCTGACATAGATAGAGGTGGCAGCAGAGATCAGTGTGTGAGACTGAAAAAAAATACACCACTTCCTGCAGGACATACAGCAGCTGATAACTACTAGAAGTAATTTACAAATTTGTATAACCTATTGGCACCAGTTGGTTTAAAAAATATTTTTACCCCTTTAACTGAGTGGCAAGGTATACAATGTATGCCAAGCTGCTCAGTATACAGGAGCACTGACTCTTGCTTTTGAAAGGAGTTCCTGCCCCTGTATGAATTCATGAGCCAATTTGATTGAATCTGCCTGAAAAAAGGGGGGTCTACTGTATGTATTGTCATTGCTATAGAGTTACATGTTGGGATATCACCCTAAGGCTGAGTTCACACAGAGTAAAACTGGTGGAATTCCACGGCAGAGAATCCCACCAGCCTCCGTGTCATACTGGCAGTCTATGGGAGGCTTGCGCGCCTCCTCTCTACGCACAGAAGAATGGTCATGTCAATTCTTCCATGCGGCACGCGAGCCTCCCATAGACTGCCAGTATGAAACAGAGGCTGGCGGGAGGATTCTCCACCGTGGAAATCCACCACTTTTACTCTGTGTGATCTGGCCCTAAAGTATATATAGCTCTATTAGACTCTGCTCATCCCAGTGTGAATAGAGCCTTATAAAGCCCAATCAATGCAGCAGTTGATCAAACCTCGGAAAATCCTAGTTTCGATAGAACTCGAACAATCCCGGACCTTTCGTATTAGATTGCTGATGCCTTCCCGGTCCGTGCGGAAGGAGGAGTGTGCCTGGTGACCGCCTGGAATTCCAGGATTCAGCCTAGGTAATAGGCGGTACCCGGGCACTCTCCTCCTTCGCCACGGACCGGGAAGGCATCAGCAATCTACTGCGGAAGGTCCCAGAATGTTCGAGTTCGATCGAACCTACGATTTTCCGAGGTTCGATCAACTCTATTGATAAGTTCAGCTCTGCTACATCTTTCAGCATATTAAGTATTATTTAAACTTTTTTTAAATTCTTTTTCCCCAAAAAATTATTAGAAAAAGGAAGTAGGTGTAAGAATTCCAGGTGACTTTTACGAGGCCCGTATGACAGTGGAACATATACTACATACATTTCGTCTTCTTAATGGACTCCATCCAGCCATTCATAAGAAAAAAAATATATGCACATCTGCGCTAAGTCAAGGAATAAGAATTACTTGACAGATTGACAATTTCGTTAAGAAATAAAGAGATGGCCAAGACCACCAGGAGCAGAAACCCGCCTCCTCTGGCGTAGGACCGCTAATCCTGCATTACTTCATATATATATATTTGCATGCCTCCTACTAAATTAGGATTAGAAAGCGATCAGGTTAAGAGGTCCTAGTCAGCTTGTGATGAGCAGGGAATTAAGATAGGAAAATATGCAAATAAAAAAAATAAGAGTTGTCCGACCGTCTATTTAAATGTGGCTGGTTAAGCACATTCCGGGGTCTAATGAATCCCACATATCCTGAAGATGGTTGGAGTTGGACCTTGTAAAGTAAATGTATTATCTAAGATATTATTAGCACAGATTTTTTCGGAGAAGTGGAGATGTTAATATTCATCACCGAGTGTCTAATCTTTAAAGACATTATAATCTAACTGTTTAGGATAATTTCTGCATTAATACATAAAGAGTCGGCAAAGCCTGAAGGATGGGATTATTAAAATAGAATTTTAATGTTTGAATTATCAAGGAATAGAACACGTTGCTTTGTGATAATGCAATATATCATAGGCGGCGGTGATTGGTATAAATAATATACAGTATTATGTCATAGGCTGATGAGATGACTGCGGGCGGTTCGGGGCTTGTTACTGCTTGTCGTGACATTCGAACGCATGAAGGTTTATGGAAGTTGGAATAGTTACCTTAGAAATTCATGACATTTGTGCAAAGTTGTAGGTTGGTTCCAGCCAGTCATAATGAAATTCTTTTGTGCTCGTATTATAGGTCAAAAAGACCCCCCAGTGTTACATTATAGGATTCTAGAACACTCTATAATCTCTAAGTTCAGATGTGTAGAACCAGAATAGTCAGGGATCATACAGTACAGACATTAATGGGGTTTTCCTTTGAGCAAAGTTGGTAAAATCAGTTGTGTACCTCATACATATACGTAAAAGAGTACAAATGTGCGTTAGGAAAGTACGAGCAGGGAGGATAGGTGCCACAGCTGTGGCCGCCGCTCGTACCTGTTTCCGCAGCCACGCTGTGGTCCCCAGCTGCGGCGGCACTGTGCTTCGTCGCGCCCGTGTTTCCCCTCGGGTGGTTCAGTGGTTTCCCCCAGCGGCTCCTACTTCCCTCTTAGCAGGCATGCGCGTCCCCATCTTCTAGGGCGCGAGCGCCGGCTCTGCTTAAGTTTAAAGGTTCCTGATTGGTTGCACCTAATCACCTTCCACACTATAAATACCTGCACCTGTCCTGCCTTTGCTTTGTTGGAGCCACTGTATGCTTCCCTTGTGTGTGGTTCCAGTTCCCATTGTTTCCTGCCTGTGTCAGTGGTCACAGCTGTGAGTCCTGCTGATTTCCTGCTATCCGCCTGTGTATCTCGAGCTGCACCTCGCCTGCCGCCGTTAGCAAGTCTAGCCAGGAGTAGCGACCTGGGGGTCGTCTGCCGCAGCAAACCCATCCCGCCTTACGGCGGGCTCTGGTGAAGACCAGCGGCCCCTTATCTCACTGGTGCGGCTACGTCATCGCTAGCGGTGGTACAGCGGATCCACGACGACCGTCGTTACAATAGGTAGGGAAGACATGACAGTGAGCCTACATCACATGACCTACATCACTGTATTATTGTTCCTCCTCATGGATCTGATCACTTCCTGGTTCCTTCTCTGAACTGTGACCCTGTTGTTTCCATGCAGCCGAGCACACACATGTTTAAGTGGAATAACTTTATTTCATGCTCAGAAATCAAGCGCTTCCTCCCTCCCCCACCTCTCCTCTGCTTTGACTAATTGATGTACAGGGCTCCTTGCTAAATGATAAGCCTTGTATATCAAACATTCAAGGCAGGGAGGGGTGGGGGAGGGAGGAGGCATGCATGCTGCAGCTCAGCAACACCCCCTTGACACTTGAGCTCTGAGCACAAAATAGAGCTGACAGATTCCCTTTAAGGTGGTTATCCAGCCATATAAACCTGCTTGTAGAGGTCACAATGCTCTTGCTTGTATTGAAACCACTTGGAGAGATTGTGTGACCCGTGCAAGTACTGCAGTCTTTTTAATATTTTTTTTGGCTGTGAAAGGAACTGCAGCATTCGCCGATTCAAGGGCTATTAAAAGAAGGGTGTTTGCAAGGGCGAACGCTGGTACAGAGAGGCACTGGCATAGGTAACGTGACCTATTTAAGTAGCTAATCAACAAGGATACTGAAAGTCACCCTGCTGATCTACTATCAATGGCCTAACTATAGTTTTAAAATGGCCCCCTTAAGGGGGGCAATATGGGCCCAATGTACCAGGCGCATAAGTACATGTATGTATGTTAGGTGGAATCTGATGAAGTGTGCATGCGCGCGAAATGGACGTCATGTTCATGATGAGCATGTAGGATCTGGCGTCTGATGACCCATGAAATGTATCCACATTATGTTTTATCCATGTTGAAATAAAAGAATACAGCAGCGATCCGGTGAGTGCCCTCAGCTTTCTACTTTACTCACTTGTATGTTAGGTGGAATGTTCTTTCAGATCGGTGGAGGGTAGGCCTCTCCTCGAAGTCTTAGTCATAATTGACAATCTTTGACCTCTGTGAAGAAACATCTTAAGTATTAGGATGAGATCACAACAAATCAATGGAGAAAACATTGTTTATAACCCGTAAACCATCAGTCATTAAATAAGATCCCTGTGTACGGGATTGCAATGTAAGGATAATTTTAATAGATCTTAATACGAGCCCATCAGGTTTAAAAGCTATAATCACGAGGTCAGGAGCTACAATGTGATGTCACGCCGCTTCCACGAAGTGCAATTAAGTTCTACTAAAGTGCTAAAACTTTGAAGACACGTGTGATTAAGCCGGCTCTTTACTATGAGAGCATATTATTTTTATGACATATGATGACTTTAATGGTGATTGGGAGGCGAGTAATAGCATTAGCAGGTCCTTGTAGGAAGGTCTGTTACGTGGGTGAGTGCATTAGGTGTATAGATGTGTACCGATCACTAGATTTTATGGCGCTTTATGGCGAGGCACATCGCAGATGGCTTATAAAAGACGTTTTAATATACAATTGGATTACAAAGTAAATTACATTAGTCTGACATCTCTCATTGTCATCAATGTATAGTTTCTGCGTTGCCAGTGCTAGTTGGGAATAACTGCATATGAAATAGCAGGTCTACACAGTGTTAGAGTGGGGTACTTTGGGCCCACCAGGGAATTTAATTTTAGGGGGCCCTCCCTACATACACCAGATATAACCAGCGCCAAACCTTTCACATTACTTTAGCTGTGTATGTGACCACCAGCGATGCTAGGTTACTGCTAGTAACTGTTCAGTCACTCTATGCAAAAAGTACAGGGTGCCACTTTTCTTCAGGTTCTTGAAAGGAGAAGTCCCATGAAACTAACAAATCTCGGGCAGCGGAGTGCGAGAATATAATAAAGTATACTTACCAGTCGGACATCTTTTAGCCTCTTGCAGCATCTTCAGCTGCAATATCACCTACTTGGCTGATAGATCACCCGCCTCAGCCAATCAGTAACTGGGACACACACACACACTGCTGCAGTCAATGACTGGCTGAGCAGGCTATCCGGTCAGCCGGTTCGAGACATTACAGCTGTGCTATGCCATGATGTGCTTGGAGCCTTGCCGAAAATGACTTCCAGCAGCTGTGGGAGAGATTCGAGAGTGGCACTTTGGTGGCACGGGACTGGTAAGTATACTTTCTTTATTATCGTCAAGGTTACTATATAGAGGCAGTGAGTGACAGGCATGTGTAGCAGTGCTGGGGGATATGTCATCCTGGAGCTGTTAAACAGGGAGGCCTACGTCCTGCTCAGGGTCCTACCAAGGCATAGGGCCCACCGGGGGATTCCTCTTCTCCCTTGTATGCCAGTCCGAACCTTGGTCTACAGCATCTTTTCTTATTATATTGTTCCTCTTATTCCTCCGGAAAATGTAAGAGTTAATTGTCAACAGGGTGTTACCATTCTACTTGTCGGAAGGGTGTATCCCTAAACAGCCCGATACTACCATCAGTTTCATAAATCTCCCCCAATAAGGTAAATTTAGAGTAGCTAAAAAGTAGTAGGAAAAAATCTCTCTCTCTTGTCTCACCTGTTGGAGAAAGAAATTGAGCTTGTTTCCTTCTGGGAAGGAGATACTTTGCATATTTGTCTGTCATTTTTTCTGCAGGGCAATAGGAAAGTGCTAGAAAATGCATTACAAATTGTGTTTATAGTTTTTTTTTTTTTTCTCCTTTTAATGCATTTTTTTGGGTGATTTCCCCCATTTACCTTATTTTTTCTCATATTTGTTCAGACTTGAATTGTGGAATATACTTAGCTTGGTGCTGGTACGGGGATCCCTGTAGCGCGACCCTTTTTTTAAAATGCCCCCCAATTGTTCGCCTCAGAGCACTGGGGGGCATTTAAAAAAAGACCTGCCCCCTGTGCTCCGAGATGGCGCTTGGAAAAAGACCGAGCTCAGGAACAGGTCAGTGTTTATTGAAAAAAAAGGACTGTACTACTGGGATCCCTGCACTGCTGCTGAGTGGCTAAAGTGATGGCCCATTCACTTTAAAGAATATCCCATTAATGTCCACGCAGCAAAATGATAAAATGATGGTACCTCTTTGTACTGATTGTGTTTTCTTGAGCTCTATCTGTACTGGCATAACCCGTTTAAAACACTATTCTGTGGAAGACTGATTCTATGCTCAGTCCAGGCTCCTCGGGGGCGGAGCATAACACAAGGTGAATCCTCAGTTTAATGTTCTTTGAACCTCTGTGTATTGCTCCACCCCCTCAGACCCTGTATTCCCTAACACAGTGTGTCAGCTGTCCCGGAGAGTCCCTTTAATCACATTGATTCATATCGGATTAAAATACATTTTCACCTCTTTGTCTTAAAAATATAAAATATGTATGACATATATTATTAACAGATACACGGAAGGATTCCTGACATGTGTGGAATATCAATTCCAGCCCCGCTAACATCTGTTATAAAGAGCTGAACAGGCTCTAACGTTACATATTTCACATGAAGCAAATATGTTTTTCTCATAGAATCTGCCTAGGAAATAGAGCTTCTCCTGAGTCTGATGGTTAATACTTAAGTAAGGATTTATTGAAGTGAACGCTGTCTTATTTTTATTTTTTATTTTTTTGCTCTGGGTAATTGCAGAAGAATAACAGTGTACAGTACAGCGTGCTGTAAAACAATCTGATAAACTGCAATTTAGCATCAATTTTAAAGAGTACGAAACAGATGTCTTCCATTCCCCAAAGGTATAAGTGCGTTGCGTCTTCTGCTACCTACGGGTATATCCAGATGTTTCCGATGTTAACACCTGTATGTATCAGTCTTGTATCATTACGAGGCTTTCTGATTGTGTCATAAAACTTGTGGGAATGCAAAACAAAAACTGGATTGTTCTATCCAAACATCGAAATGTTCTAAGTGATGGAACGTAAGTAACGGATCAGATATCAGGCAGAAAACAACTATACATGTAATGTGCATAGAGCCACAATGATTAAGACACCTTAACCTGATCACAATATCTCCTTATGTAAAGGGGCATATAGGACGGGCAGCAATATACAGGGTGATTAGGTCCTACTCCAACAAGAGATATAAATAGATACCTACTTGCTTGCTTTGCCCACATGGTGTCATACTTATCCTATGCTCAGCGGTTAGCTCCGCTACCTTGCTGTGCTCCAGTTCTGGGTTCAAATCCCACTAAGGAAATCATCTGTAGGGAGTTTGTATGTTCTCACTGTGTTTGTGCGGATTTTTTCTAGGTACTCCACTTCTTTCCCACACAAAACATATAAAGCTGAATTTGGAATTTACATTGTGAGCCCTAATGGGGACAGGGATAAATGTGAGTGCTGTACAGTGCTGTGGAATATGTTGATGCTATAAATAAAAAAATTCATTATTACTATTACTATTATTATTATTGTTGCTTTTGTTATTATTGTTATTATTATTATTATTGTTATTATTATTATTATTATTAGTAGTAGTAGTAGTAGTAGTATTGTTAGTATTAGTCTTGCTATTATTATTATTATTATTATTAGGCTGGGTTCACACACAGTGTATTTCAGGCAGTATTTGGTCCTCATGTCAGGGCCTCATAGCAAACAAAACCAGAAGTGGATTGAAAACACAGAAAGGCTCTGTTCACATAATGTTGTAATTGACTTGATGGCTATCATTGAATGGCAAATATTTGCTGTTATTTTAAAACAATGGCTGTTCTATCTAAATAAGAGAAACAGATTGCTGAACTCAGGGAGACCAGCTAAACGACAAAACTGCCGGCTGCTAGTGAAAGCGCTCAATGCAGTGAAGTCCTAGGTGCATTGCCCCCTGGGAAACATGAATATGCAAAAGAGGAGCCCGTGGAGCCTCATTGAAGAGTCTCAAAACACAGGACTAGACAGATATTCCTTTCGGGAAGGACCCATCCAAGGGGCAGCTCCTGTTAGGAAACTACCAAAACCACCATATTAAGTGGCCCTATAAGTCAATGTAATGACAAGGGATAAACCAAGGCTAGGTTACCATCCACATACAGCTGTTTCGGGGTGTTGCCCCTCATCAGTGTGGAGCAGGATTCTGGCTAGGGTCCTTCCCGGAGGGATATCTGACTAGTCCTGTGTTTTGAGACTCTTCAATGAGGCTCCACGGGCTCCTCTTTTGCATATGCATGTTTCCCAGGGGGCAATGCACCTAAGACTTCACTGCATTGAGCGCTTTCACTAGCAGCCGGCAGTGTTGTCGTTTGGCTGGTCTCCCTGAGTTCAGCAATCTGTTTCTCTTATGGCTCTACTAGGCATTGCTCCCACCTAGCCAGAATCCTGCTCCACACTGATGAGGGGCAACACCCCGAAACAGCTGTATGTGGATGGTAACCTAGCCTTGGTTTATCCCTTGTCATTACATTGACTTATAGGGCCACTTAATATGGTGGTTTTGGTAGTTTCCTAACAGGAGCTGCCCCATGGCTGGGTCCTTCCTGGAGGGATATCTGGCTAGTCCTGTGTTTTGAGACTCTTCAATGAGGCTCCACGGGCTCCTCTTTTGCTCCTCTAAATAATGGCAGTTATTTACTGTTATATGACAGCCATCCACTCAATTTCACCATTGTGTGAACAGAGCCTTTCTGTGTTTTTAATCCACTCCTGGTTTTGGTTGCTATGAGGACCTGACATGAGGACCAAATACTGCCTGAAATATACTGTGTGTGAACCCAGCCTTATAATTATTATTGTTATTATTATTATTGTTGTTGTTATTATTAGTAGTGCACATCCCTATTCTCTTTGCAGGCAGCCAGAAAAAACTAATAATGCCTTATTGACGTTACTAGTTTTACTATGCAAAAGTTTATGAGTGCAATGAGATCTCAGCTTGGGCAATAAATTGGTGCATTAGGTACCGTAAATCTGAGCATCTTCCTTTTGGTTTGGTAAATATAAGATAGTTTTCTTCCTCCAGGGGAGAGCTAATTTACATGCTTTTTCCCATGAAGTATTGCCTGTAAATACATTTTCCATATACCTACTAGGACTATTTGATGAAAACCAATATCCTGTGCCAATTCTTTAAAGGAGAACACCCATTAGGAAAGATGTAACCCCCATAATCTAAGTTTGTTGTTAATAGGTTTCTATTACATGAATTGGACCAATTGTGGCAGCCCACCCTGACTCACACTCTGAAGCTGCTGAAAATCCTCACTTCCTGGTCCACTCTGTCTCCATTCCTCTGTCTTCCCCCTCCCTTCTGAGACAGAGGTCATGTGATCTCTGTCACTTCTGTTGCCAGGCAAGCTGTAACATCTCATCTGTAACCCCAACAACAACAGCCTCTCCTGAGTAGTATAGGTGAAAGGAGATATTGTTGTTCTATTGATAGAAAGATAGATAGATAGATAGATAGATAGATAGAAGATAGATAGATAGAAAGATAGATAGATAGGAGATAGATAGATAGATACTTTAGATAGATAGATAGATAAAAGATAGATAGATACAAAAAATAGGACACAGATAAATACTGCACAAAGTAGAAGCAGATGGAGCCAGTGGTGGGCGGATACTACAAAACAGGGACAGTGGGCTGGCAGTGGGCTCTGAGGTGCAATGCATATTGGGAGATGTGGTTTCCTGTCCGAGTGTCATGATGTAAAATTAGGATCATTTGTAGAAGTTTGAATCCAGGGATAGGAGCAGCATAGACAAGCAGGAAAAGTGTTAAAGAATCTGTGGGGGTCAGTGAGTGCACCTCCATACCTTTTGTGCATGTTAGTTTTCTTATGGGATTGCTGGAGTTTTCCTTTATCCAACTAATATCCTCATCTGTACTGATAAAGGGGAAAAAACTCCAGATTGGTAGTCTACAGATATTTATCTCCTCTACAGTTTATAGGTCCTACACCTGAAACGCAGTGAGTGTCTGGAGAGGAGTCAGCGCTTCCACTTTGCAGCCCACCTTGCAATGATTGACAGTTTTTTTTTTATATATTAATGTGTAGAGGACAAAATCTGTCAATCATCAGTGGGTGGGCAAAGCTGAGGTTGTTTTCGGGTGTATGATCCCATCTCCTAACCTCCAGTAACACGCAGTAACTACTTAAATCAATACTGCAAACAGAGAGGGCAGCATGACCTAAGTGACAGGTTCCTTTTAAAGGGGTATTCTGGAGAAATAAAAAATGTTTTAAAATCAACTGCTGCCAGAAAGTTATGCAGATTTGTAGATGACTTCTATTTAAGAAACATAAGTCTTCCAGTACTTATCAGCTGCTGTATGCCCTGCAGGAAGTGGTGTATTCTTTCCAGTCTGACACAGTGAACTCTGCTGCCACCTCTGTCCATGTCAGGAACTGTCCAGAGCTGGAAAGGTTTTCTATGGGGATAATAAGGACAATTCCTGACATGGACAAAGGTGACAACAGATTGGAAAGAATACATGCAGGGCATACAGCAGCTGATATAAACTGGAATACTTATATAAAAAAAAAAATAGAAGCAATTTACAAATCAATACAACTTTCGGATACCAGTTGATTTAAAAAATAAATAAATAAATATACACACATATATCTATCTATCTATCTATATATATATATGTATATATATATATATATATATATATATATATATATATATATTAAATAAATAATAAAAAAAATAATAATAATAAAAAAATAATATATATATATATATATATATATATATATATATAAAATTCTCCAGAGTACCCCTTTAAGTCATGTATAATAATGTCAGGATTACATATATATATAATACGGTCTATATATCTTATAACTGCTTACATTTTTGTGTTTTAGCCCTTCAGAAGAACACCCATGCACATCCCAGCCGACAGCACCCTCCCTTCCTCTCCGTCTATCCTCCTCCAGCAGCAGCCTATATGAGCGCTGTAAGTTCCTGCCGGAATGGCGACGAGATTAGACGGAAATGGGGAAAGTTTCTCCAATTTCCAGCACAGTGGCGGCACGGCGAGCTTTATGACTTATTTCTAATTTGTATTGATGGCCTTAAAGTCGCATGCTTTGCAGTTCTATGAAAGAAAAGATTATAAATGGAGATTAATTATAATTTTGCTAGCTCAGTACTTGTAAAACTAAAGCAATTTATATTCTTTCCCTTAATGATCTCCATTCCTGATTGCAGTAATGTAATCTAATTGTGATTATGATAGTATCTGAATCATGTGGGCCTCAATGTGATTGAAACTACTTTTTGCATTAAAAAGTAATTTTAGAGTAATGATGAAAAGTTACTGTGGAAAATTGGCAAGTAATATATTTTACTCAGTATCTTAAATTTCTGTTTTTACTTCTGATTGTATCTTCCGTGCCGGCTGGGTCAACGATACCTTCGCAGGAACGCCGCAGGCAGACATTAAAGGAATAAGATCTATAATTCACGCGCACGGAACGGTTCATTTATAGCAGGGAAATATGTTTGCAGGAATCTAGGAGCCGAAGGTAAAAAAAAAATAAAAATAAAATTGAAAACACAAAAACATCTCAATAACGCCGAACCTAAACTTGCAGTTATTTTTGTAAACGGCTCAAAAAATTGCAACTTAAAGTGATTCTCGAAGAATTATTTTTTTCTCTATTGAAACATTTGAAACTGTTTTATTGGGATTTGCGCTGCTACAATTGCCGGAGAATTCAAAGTCTGGCACGCTCGACATCGTTTTGCTTTGGCAAAATGGCCGTACATAAGCATTTTTAAACCTAGCTATTTAGAGAATGGTGTCATGAAAAAAAAAAAAAAAATCATATTGCTTTACAGGGCAATAACCGTAAAATCAACTGTGGTTTTCTTTGCAGTGTTTATATATTTAGTATAAAAATTCTGGGATATAAAACAGATTCTTCTTCTGGATGTATAGCCACTTTTTATGCAATGATAAATCATATCATATGTCTTAAAACAAATATTAGGATTATGTGTACCTCTACAGACTTACATGTCACATAAACACGTCTAGGGAGAAGCCGCCAGCTCCATAATGTCTGTCTTTACGTTGCCATTGTGTAAATGAAAGACTCTAAAAACAAATACATTTTTATTGTCGTTCAATAACAAAGGAAAACCCGATATACAAGGGGGGGGGGGGGGGGCTGGTGATGGGATCCCTGCTTTTAATTTAAATGGATTTAAACAAAAATGGGAGGGAAAGATTAAACATTTGGATCAGTGGTTTATATATTTTTTTCAGTTCACTTTCCATGACGTTGGCATATGTATCATCAAAAATCTATGAAAATTATCAAAACTTTTTTTTATTAAATTGCAGGGCCATGGAGGGGGGGGGGGGGGATAACAAATGGTCCTGACTTACCTCTCCCTGTGCCTCTTGCGGACGTCATAACCCAGAGTGGATTTACAGAGTGGCTGATGGGCTGGCTGCTCAGACAGTCAGTGACTGGGATGGGACACCACTCCAGTCACTGATTGGCTGAGTGGCCAGTCCATCGGCTGGGACAGGTATTTTCCCTCGAGTCATGACGTCATCACAACTCAGGAAAAATTGCCTTCCGGTGGGTGTCCCAAGGCTGTTCAGGCTCGGTGGGTAGTAAGAAATGCTTCATTGTTACACTCTACCCTGTTACACCCTCCCCTGTCAAAAGCTATCTAAAGCCCGACTTCCCCTTTAAGCATGATTGGTTCCCTTTATGCCCAAATGACCTTAAAAAGATTATAAGAGAAACAGATCACTGATCTCAGGGAGACCGGCCAAATGATAACACTGCCGGCTGCCGTTTAAAGCGCTCAATGCAGTGAAGTCCTAGGTGCTCTGCTCCCTGGGACTACTGCTCATCTAAACTCACAAACAAGATGCACTAACGTCTGAGGCTATGTTTCTAGCACATCTTTTTTCGGCAGTTCGATGGCAGTTATTTTCAAGGCAAACAGTGGCAGTGAATTGCCATTAAATTGATGGCCGTCCAAAGAAAAGAAAGTCAAATGGCCAATTGTTCAAATGGTCAGCTGACATTTATCTCTTTTACCCACTGTAAAATAAAAATATGTCTGTAGTTTTAAAGTTAAAGGAGAAGTCCGGGAAAAAAAAAAAAAGTACCCAACCCGGCTGAGGGATTGCTGGCTCAGTCAGTGACTAGCTGAGTGGGTAAGCCATCAGCTGGGTCATGACATTACAACAGCAGGAGCTGCAGGTGATCGGTGAGGGTTCTAGAGCGGTCATGCGTAGCTGCAAGGACATAGGGACAGGTAAGTATACATTCTTTATTATCTTCCCTCCAACCACAGCCTGTGTGAGATTTTTTTTTGCCAGACTCCTCCTTTAAAAATTGGCCATATTTTCAATATAATAATTCACTCCACTGAAGTCAACAACAAATTGTCTGGTTCACACCATACGGAATAACATCAATAATTGATTAGGAACAATCAAACAATGAACATTCTCTTTATTAGTGCTTTTGCAAAATGTTTCCTTTTTTCAACTGTTCACCATTTATTTTCACTCAAAATCACAACTGTGTGCGAACTTAGCCTTGACTTCCCCATACACTTGGGTGCACCAAAGGTTCATGTGTCCACCACGGAGAGGGAAAAGTGACTGTCAGTCTGCTTTGGTGGCAACTTATCTGTCTGAGAACAAAGGAGTCAGGCAGTGAAAATCCATGACCCATGACCCCCATCTCCATCAATATCACCTGTTAGTGGAGACTCAGGAGACACCAATACACCTTTTACTTCTACTGGCCAAATATGCTGTCTGTGGCACAGACTGTAATATTAAGTGTATGTGTACCTGATAAGACCTTATGGCATAACAATTGGTGTCCGCCTATGCAAATGTCCACAGAACAGCAGATCTTTTTGCAAACGAATGTTGAAAATAGAATTGCAGTAAAAAAGCAGCATTTACCAATCCATATTGTGGTCGTTCATTGTAGACAGAATACACTGATGTACATTTGCGGGATAGACAAGCAAATGCAGGGGCGTTCCACAGGCAACTTACACTTTATACATGCCATATCATTGAAGATAACGGTCAGGCATGATGGATAAAAATAGCCCAACCCCTTTGTTCTGGAAGCAATAAGCCAAAGTAAGAGTAGTCTTCTTGCAACTTAACCCTCCCCATAGAGAACACAGAAACGCTCGGCCATGTTGAACGTTCCTGTGTATGGGGAGGACTTTGGCTGGACAGGAGAGGCCAGCCATCAATTATTAAAGGTGTCTGGCCACCTTTACTTCCGTGACATGGAATCGCCAGTAATAGGCACCAGGGAGCAAAAGGCTTCAGCCATCTTCTGCTCCCCGGACATCCCCTTTAATGTACACATCAATGTGATAAACTCACGTCATGGTGTGACCAAGGGCAACTCTCTAATCTTTATATTAACCCACAAAAATTCCATAAATTATTAAGTAATTTCAACAGAACTCATTTCTCTCGTTCGCGATATATCCATCTAAATTGGCCTATAGGTCATCCCGACTTTGTACCTTGACATATCTGCTCTTTATAGATAGATTCTGAATATAACATGGAAACTTTAGAAATGGAAAAACACAATAAAAGTCGATAGTACTGCAGTACTTTTCACCTTCTTCCCCTGCAGAGATTTCTTGACACGTCTACATCCGTCAGTCATTACACTTCAATGAACACCTTTGTCACCTTGGAGTCTGACCTTTCACCCCTGATAAACTATAGGCACAATTAGCTCATTTTTCTTTGCCACTTTTTGACAGGTTTCCTCATTGATTTGGAAATACAACAAACCTTTGTTCCTTGAGTTAGAAGAAACTCGTTTTTTTCACTCACCTATTACCAGGATGGATATTGGAATTTTCTCTCCGTCTCGGCATGAAGAACTTATAGTCAATAAAAAGATAGTCTTTATTAAACCTCAAAAAGAAGTCATAGGAGTGGTTGGATACAAGGCAGGTTTTGCTGTTAAAGTCTACTGGTCATGGCGGCCTGTTGCCGAATCAGCAGCCAGTTCCTCTCTTCATCCGGAAGTTCGGGTCTCCATGGATATGAACATGCAATCAGATTGTAATGTGCATGTAATGTGACCTAGCCGTCATGACAGGTACACTGTAAGGTTATGTATATTTGTAACATTTTTTATTTTATTGATCTAAGGCATCAAAAATGAAAAATTTAAAATATGCATTTTGTTTTGTGCATGTAACTATACTTTCTCCACGGTCTTAAATGGAAAGGACGCTTTCTCTTTTTTTAAAATGAATTTCGGTAAAAAAAAAAATCAACATTACAAATGTGAACATTAGGGTATGTTCACACTCAGCAAATGTGGCTGAATTACGCGGCGGAACTTTCCGCTGCGGAATCCCATCGGCCTCAGCGTGACACTGCTTTTTTCTCATTTGCTTAGTGTGAACATACCCTTAAAGTAATAAGCAGCTAATTAGGGCTGTAATAATGAGATAAACCATACTCACCTCAGCTGGTCCGGTGCCAGTGCTCCTGGCCATCAGGCCTCCCCGGTGTCTCTTTTTATTTACGTTGATTGTGTGCTCTGTTTTAATATTATTATTTATTATTATTATTATTTTAATATTCTAAACCCTTTGCAGCCAATGAACGTCATCAGCTGATTGGGGTAAGTAAATGAAGGGACAGGTTATTTTATTTTAATAAAGTTTTAGTAAAATTTTTACCACAATTTGGCTACCTCTTTAAGAGAAACAATATTAACTCTTAGACGACCTAAGACATACCTGTATGCCTTGGCCGCCTGTCACCAGACGACCTTGGGCGTACAGGTATGTCCTGGGTGTTTATCTCGCTATGAAGCACGCTCCGGAGCAGGTGAGGTTGGCTGCAATCAGTAGCCGGGCCGTCACTGTTAATGACAGGCTGCACCGATCGTGCTGCAGCCTGTTATTAACCCCTTAAAGTGTTTAAGTGTAAGTGACTTACCGATCTGCGGGAGTCCCGATCTCTGTCAGACCGCCGGCGGTCTCTTACCATCCTCCGTTCGGTCCGATTGGTGTTCGGATGATTGAGTCTGTCAGAGGCAGGCTTAATGAGCAGAGGGCCTATTACACTCATCAATGCCATTGTACAGTGTATGCAATCTATTGAGTGCATGTAAAAGTCCCCCAAGGGGACTTAAAATGTGTAAAAAAAAAAGTAAAAATGTTTTTTTAAGTATCCCAAAGCCCCTCCCCCTACAAAACTTAAAATCACCCCCCTATCCCATAATTTAAATAAAACATATAAATAAATAAACATATTATATACCGCAGCGTGTGTAATCGTCCAATCTATTAAAATATATCAGTTGCCATCCCGTACAGTGAACAGCGAAAATGAAAAGAGGGAAAAAAGCACCAGGATCTCCGATTTTTTGTTACATTTTATATATATAATCATAAAAAGTGATGAAAACGTCCGATCTACACAAATAATGTATTAATAAAAAATAGACATCATGACACAAAAAAATGACACCCTATAAAGCCCCGTAGGTGAAAAACTAAAACTGTTATAAGCGTCACAATAGGCCCATTTTATTAATAATTATTTACAAAAAAAAAAAAGGATTTCATATAAAAAAAAAATATATAACATTAGAGAATCTGTGTAACCTGCATGTGGTTGTGTTCGGACTGACCTATAGAATAATGGTATCATGTCGCTGTTACCATATAGTGCATTACGTAGACACAGGAACCCCCCAAACGTTACCATATTGCATTCTTTTTTCCAATCTCACCAATTTATATCTTCATAAATAATATATTTGGGATTCCATCATACATGTTATGGTAGAATGAATGACGCCATTACAAAGTACAATTATTCCTGTAAAAAACAAGCACTTACATGGCCTTGTAGATAGAAAACTGAAAGTGCTAGAGCGCTAGGAGGAAAAACGAAAAACACAAAAATGAAAATTTGCCCGGTCCACTGGGTCATTTTGGACCTGGTCCTCAAAGATTTAAAAAGGGATTATCCAGCATTTAAAAAACAAACAAACAAACAAAAAAAGCATAGCTGTTTTCTTCTAGAAACAGTGCCACTCTTTTGCTCAGTTTATGTGTTGTATTGCAGTTCAATTCCATTGAGGTAAATGGAGCCGAGATGCAATACTACACACAACCTGTGGACAGATGTAACACTATTTTTGGAAGAGCAGCTATATTTTCCAATACTGGTTAACCACTTTAAGTCAAAATGTGCATTGATAGCCCAAAATTCCCCACATGTATTAAAGGGGTACTCCAGCAAAGAAAATTTCCCCCAAAAAAGTTTTTTCCCCACATCAACTGGTGCCAAAAAATGCTAGAGACTTGTAATTTACTTCTTAAAAAAAAAAAAAAAAAAAATCAACTCTTCCAGTACTTACCAGCTGCTGTATGTCATGCAGAAAGTGGTGTATTCCTTCCAGTTTGGAGAGCAGAAGAGGTTTTTATGAGAATTTGCTACTGCTCTGGACAGTTCCTGACATGGACAGAGATGGCAGCAGACTGAAAAAAAAACAACAACACTTCCTGCAGGGCAGGACATACAGCTGCTGATAAGTACTGAAAGATTGGAGATTTTTTTTTAATAGTAAATCACTAATCTCTGGCACTTTATAGCACCAGTTGATTTGAAAGATTTTTTTTTCTTGCTGGAGTACCCCTTTAAGAGGTACATGTAAAAACTAAGCTGGAGTAAGAGGTGAAGTTTGGGTATCTTTGATGAGGAACCATAATGGAACCATTGGTTCATTGTCATGGATACCCGAACTTCCGGATTACGAGAGAAATTCTATGCTGATCCAGCAGCAGCTGCAGGGACAGGTACACTTCAAGACCAGCGTGTGAAATGTGAATTTAGTAGATTTTCCCCTATTTGTATTCAACAAAAGTAAACTTTGCTTTATAGTACATCATAAATGATTTCCGTCACTTAAAAATGCCGGTTTTGCAGTTTGTATAATTTGTGAAAACTAAAATTTAATGTGATTTAAAAAAAATAAATAAATAAACAAACATAATTTGCATAACATTTTTCCTTTAATTTTTAAATTTTTTATTTTTTACTTCTTTGCCGGCCGTTTTTTTTTTTTCACATTAAACTTCCAAGAGAACCAGTAGATGTCAGAAGTCAGAAGCCTTTTGGCTTGTGTTAAGGAAGTTCCGTCAGTGTCTTTTACACATGGAGTGCATTGTGATAGTCCTGGCCTGTCACTACTGTCCCTTTAGGGGACTTGACAGATTGGAAAAAAAAAAAAAAAGAAAAACAATTTTAAGCTCACATGCCCCAGCGGGTGCCATAGTCACTTCACAGAGGCTGAAAGATGACCAAGCCGACAGGATTTGACTTCTTAAGGTAGAAAGGTGACAAACTCTATCATGTGAAAGGGGCAAGTGAAGGCCTTAGAGGCGTAACCTGCTCTCCGGATCTGGGGGCCCTACTGTTCTATTGAACCTATTTATCTCTTTCAGGGGCCTAGGTACCACAGGGAAAAAAAAAGTTGTTGAAAAAAACTGCTGGCAGAATTCAGGGGTGTAAATGATGAATTACTTTTCATCAGCTGAAAGGAAACATACTCCGGAACAATACTGAAAGGGAGCAGGAGCGTCTGACCTCCTGTTTCAGAGCAGCCAATATCTTCATTCAAGAAGACAACCATGAAATTACACAGAAAATGGGATTGTCATGAACAGGCCCTTGAAATTTCAGTATACAGTCATTACTGCATGGGAAGAAAAAAAAAAAAAAACTACATCCACTAATCAAAATGTGAAACAGACAAGAAGGAAAAATACAAACAGGCTTAAGAGTTACTTGTAAGAACAGGGGGAAAAAATGTTTGTCGATTCAAACTTTTAGCCTCAAGTAGCTCGAAATCATTACAAGAACTGAACAATGGACTGGCCGTGGAGTCGACTTTGGGGATTTTGACAGAAACTATTTTTTTATGACCTATTTTGGGAAACTGGAAAAAAAAAATTGCAATGGTTAGAAGTAAAAGGCAAAATAATAAACAAACATTGATAACAATAACAACAACAACAATATTATTAATAATAATAATAATAATAATAATAATAATAATAATAGTGACTAATAAAAACAACAACTAATAATAATAATATCATTATTATTATAATTAAAGGGATTTTGCTGGGATGAAAAGTAAATAAAACTGTCCAAAATGTTTAAAAAAATCAACAAAAAAAAGTAAATGCTTTTTTTCCGCTTTGGTTCTTTTATCACATCTTTTTTTTATACTCCTGTGTGATGATGTAAGCATCCTGCTTAGTGATGTCACTATGATGGACATGTTTATGATAGGTATATTAGACATAAGTGGCTATGTTCACTCATAGTATTTTGGTCAGTGTTTTTTCCACCAGGGTGGTTGAAACCACAGAAATGTTCCCACAATGTGTTTTTGGGCCATTACTTCACGTGCAAATTTTTCGACTGTAATTTTTCTCTGTTGGTTCGACTTCTGATTTTGGCTACAAATACTGACCAAAATACCGTATGTGAACATAGCCTTAAGGCCCTGTTACACACACAGATTATCTGACAGATTCTTGAGACCACAAACAGGAATGGATCTGAAAAGAGGACAAATCTGTGTCTTTCCCTCTATGACCTGTTCTCTGTATATATTCCTGGCTTTGGCTTCAATGATCTGTCAGATAAATCTGTCTGTGTAATAGAGCCAAAGTAAAAGTGTCACTGTCATCATGGCAAACTTTTGACATGTCATAGAGATTTTATAGAGAAGTCATAGAGATATCATAGAGAAGTCATGGAGACATGTCAAAAATTTTGATTGGGAGAACGAGCCGAGAGAAGACCGCGTTAAGTGCAGCCCTCTCCCGACTCTGTGTTACGTGATCAGATGGGCTCATAATGTAAGTCTATGGAGCCCGACTGATTATGCTGACACTGTGCAGGGAGAGGACTGCTGCAGTACTGCTGACAATCAGTATGGATCTGAACACTCAGACCCGGACCGATCAAAACTTTTGACTCTCTATGTCTCTATGACATGTCAAAATTTTTCTATGATGACACTGACACTTTAAGCTACATTCGCACGTTCCGTCACTTTGTCAAATTTAGGGCCCATTAATTTTAATTGCCATGTTCACACTGTCCGTAATTTTACGGATGCAAAAATTACTGCCCCATAAATTAGTGCTAAGCCCTGCTACAGAGAGTAATTTCAGCTCAGAAACTACTAAACATGTGACTGTATCGTAAGGGTAAAACCACAATAAGCGGACAATAAATAACGCTATAAGAATTTTATCATATTAGTGTTTCATAAAAGTAATAATAATAATAATAATAATAATAATTAGAGATGAGCAAATTTACAGGAAGTTCAGGACGAACCTGAGTTCTCAAAGGGAACCTGTCACCCGGGACATGGGCGCAGAGCCCGCCCGACCCCCAGTGCAGCCCTGGATACTTACCCTTTCCTGCAAGTCCCGCTCCTGGAACCGATCTCGGGACGAAGATATCCCCATTGGAAGTGGTGCGCGCGCTGCAGAGATCAGCATAAAGTGCACGCTCAGCTTCGGGCGCCAATATCTCCGTCCCGGGACCAGTTCCAGGAGCGTGACTTGCAGGAAAGGGTAATTATCCGGGGCTGCACCGGGGGGTCGGGCGGGCTCTGCACCCGTGTCTGGGGTGACAGGTTCCCTAAGTTCTGAGTTATTGAAATTTCACAGCCTGGAGAAGATGGATGAATGCTGAGGGATCGGGTTCATGCAAGTTAGGTAAGCCCTATATATATATATATATATATATATATATATATATATATATATATATAAATAATAACTATTATTACTATTATTATTAACGTGACAGTAATAATACCCATAGGCAACATCTAAAAAAATAAAATGTATGAAATTAATGTATTATTTATATATATATATATATATATATAAAAAAATATATATATATATATATATATATATATATATATATATATATATATATTTATTTTTTTCATAGAAATAATACATTAATATCATACATTTGATTTTTTTTAGATGTTGCCTATGGGTATTATTACTGTCACGTTAATAATAATAGTAATAATAATAATAATTTATATATATATATATATATATATATATATATATATATATATATATATAGTAACTATAGTTTCTGTGTGGCCTGGTTCCCATTTAGCCATGTATAATGTGCCTTGCAGGGATATTACTATGTGTAAAGACGTTTCTTTTCATTCCAAAACTGTTCAGCATCTTGTAAAACCTTCTCAAGCATGTCTGCTGTGTTGTTGGTGAGTGCGACCCGATATCACCGGGGAATCATGCCCCGTAAAGTGTCGGATTCTGAGGCTCCCAGCTGACTATTTATGTATTCTCACAGTCTCCTACATTCTAGATTTTAAGTCTATATGTGTTTCATATGAAGAATCAGTACAATGTCTATTTATCCGAATCCATAATAATCCTATGTCTCCATCCATGTAGTTAAAATTGTTGTGTGAGATCAGAAACATAGATTGCTTCCTGTTCCATAACAGCGCCACATCTGTCTACAGGTTGTGTAGGGTATTACAGCTCCAATGGAGTAAATGCAGAAAGCACATAGATTTATGAAAGCCCCCTTTAAGGGGAATGAGGCAGCTGTAGAAATATCTTCTGAATGTCACTCCACCTATAAGATGTTCCCCACAACTTGTGAGTGATATTTAGTGCAGGTCACATGGCAAGATCATCATTAATTTGACATTTTCTATACATAAAGTAAAATATTTAGGGTATGGCCACCTATAGGTGCTGGGCTGTTATGGAGTAAACCCCAAAACACTGATCCTCACTATAATGATTAAAAGCATGTAAGGGTCTCTGCCACGTGCGTTCCACAGTTTGGCATGGAGACACAGAGCTTACCCGAGGGGATTGGGTTGCCAAGGCAACTGTCCCATATCTGCTGAGTACTGTGCACAAGCTCTATTCTAATTAATAAGGCTTGTGCACAGAACTCACTGGGCGTAGGATGGTTGCTATGGCAACCAGATTCCCTGGTGTGGGCTATGTCTTTCCATGCTGAACCATAGAGAGCACGTGGCAGTGTAAAGTGACAGATATCCTCTACTTTTACCCATTTATTGTAAGTGTCCAGTACAAAGACGGAGCTCCTGATCGACACTATAATTTATATGGTGGCGCATTTTTACTTCTGCCCTGTTTCCCACCAGAATAAGACATCCAACGAAAATAAGACCTAGTTGAGGTTTTGCTGAATTGCTAAAAATAAGGCCTCCCCCGAAAGTAAGACCTAGCAAAGTGTTTGGAAGCATGCCCGCTGAACAGAACACCAGGGCAGCTGTGATTCTTTTTAACCCGCCACCATTGTCCCCTTCCTTCACCATCTGTTGCAGAGCAGCTGCATGCAGGACATGAATCCCGTTACCTGCCAACCAACCCTGATGTTCCTTTCTGCAGATTTCACTTGTAAATGTGCAGGCATGACATAAAGAAGCCCGTCACCTGCCACCATCCCTGTTGTCTCCCTGCGCCACACACGCTGCACCCAGTCTACCTTTATCCCATTGCCTGCCACCATGCCGTACACTGTCCCTGCTGTGCTGTACAAGTGTGCTTTGGTAAGCTCCCCTGGTGGCCGGAAGCCACCATGCCGTACACTGTCCTTGCTGTGCTGTACGAGTGTTCTGTGGTGAGCTTCCCCTGGTAGCCAGAAGCCACGATGCCGTACACTGTCCCTGCTGTGCTGTACAAGTGTGCTGTGGTGAGCTCCCCCTGGTGGCCAGAAGCTGTCCTTGCTGTGCATGTGACATGTTAATTATTCTTCATGGAAATATAAGACATCTCCTGCAAATAAGACCTAGTGCATCTTTGGGAACAAAAATTAAAGGTACTGTTTTATTTTCGGGGAAAAACAGTATGTTATTACATGTAAGAGTGACCCTGAGTTTGATGATCTGAGCTTAAAGTCTAGGTTATTGGACCTGCAACGGGCTGAAACACATATGCAAAATTTGTCTATTGTATGCTCATGTAAAATAAACCTTAGAGACACAGTGTTATAGATCAAGCGTAGTATCTGTTCTTATCAGTTAAATATCTGTTACGTCCCCTATCTGCGGACCATATACTGTATTAAATGGATTTTTAGAACAGGGATTGACCTGGTATTGCAGTGCTTTCAGGTTCAGTTCAAAAAAGAAAAGAAATACAGTTGCTATGAGCAACGAGACCCAACCGCCCTTGGATGGTCTAATAGTAAGGCTGTCTTTGTTTCCCATAGCAACTAATCCAAGCTAAGCTTTTACTGGATCAATATAAGATATAATGGCTAATTTGTGATTGGTTGCTATGAGCAACAAGCCCAGTTTTGTATTAGATAATACTAAGGTATAGGGTGCACAGCGGCCTCCTGATTTTCTGCAGGCAGATGATGTCACAGGAGAAAAGGCTTTAGGCGATGTTTGGCCTGTTCAATGTGTATGGGACAGCTGGGAAAGATGACTGTTGGCCAGCACTAGACCGCCCTTTGTTTCCCCTAGCTACCAATCAGAGCTCAGTTTTCATATCCTTAACTGTTTAGGTTATTTGAAAGCTAAGCTCTGATTGGTTGCTGTTGGCAATTGAGACAGTTATACAGGCTGAAGTGGTGTAGACAAAAGGGCAATGGTGAATTAAAGAGGTATCCCTATTGTGGATGGCCGCCGGTAGTGGCTGCGACTGTTCATGTGTTAGATGGTACTGTGTGATGCCACTACTGTGGTGGTTGGTTGATGGAGTATAGCTCAGCCAGGTGGTATATTGTTGTGACGCCTGTGCTGGATCAGCACACAGGCATGGAGGCACACCTGGTTTTAGTTTTTTGTGGCTAGCTATACTTTTCTCCCCAATGGTTGGTGACCTGCCGGGTTGTGATGGGTTCTTAGGCGCTTATCACAGTGGTCCGGAGTGGAGTTATGACCCACTCGGACTGTTGGTACCGCCACCCACAGAAAGGGGAAATGACCCAAGGACGGTGTAGCTTGTGTGTAACTGCTGGTGCAATAATCACTGAGTCCCAGTAGAATAAATAAACTTGTTCTTTACTTGTAGATCTTCCGTGATACACGCAAACAGTATAATACAGCTTTGACTTTACGAGATGTGCTACGAGAACTGTAAAGGTAGTAAGTAGCAGAGTAGTAGCAGGTAGTAGAGTAGCAGCGCTGGTTTGCTTGCGTGCTGAGAAGAGTAGAGCGAGTTCAGAGTAGTGAAGAGGAGTAGGTCGTAAGAGTCCCAACCCAATGTAGTACTGTGCTCTGCCGGAACTTTAGAAGTAAAATACTTGAGAATACATGAAAGAAGAAGAATACTTGTGCTCGTGTTTCGACCTTTGTCGCTACACCACCTTCTGCCCTGCAGTGTTGGGGTACCTGTCCTATCAGGGTGACACAAGCCCCACTCCTAGTTACCTGAGTTGAGCAAAGTGTCCGAAGTTATCCAGTGCCACCTGCGTTGTGAGATAGAGTAAGTAGGCTCTTAGCTGCTTGGCTCTATCCGGATCAGTTCCTCTACTTATAGGATACTGTCCTGCACTGTGTTTAAACTGTTTACGCTGTGGGATCTCTGCCTTGTCCTCCCTGTAGATGTTTAGCACTACATTGTAGATAGAAGTGTTGCTTTAAGAAAGAAAGTCTACACTACAGCTGGTCTGTCCCGGACGGGGAACCTGGCAGAGCCAGGTCTCTGGCTAACTCAGCAGGGATGCCTGATCTGTGTGTCTTGTTCCACTGAGAAAAAGAAAAGAACTGCACAGGTGAGAGTTACCTGCACTTGTTTTTCTCTCACCCAGTGCACACTGATCCTTGCCATGGAGCGCTGTCCTTTTGTTTCTGTGTAGAGTGCTGTACTTGGCTCTCTCCGGCAGCTCCATTTATTCTCTATTGGGAGGGGGAAGGGGTAGTTAAAAAGAATTACAGCCACTTACCTCCCCGACATGAGATGTGACGTAGGTAGGCCAGCTCAACCATTCAGCAGCTGTACTGGTGCCCCACCTCTGCTGGCCCACCTCACTGATAGCATGTGAATGAACCGCAGCCACTCCCGACTAATCCCCACAGGGATTAAAGTCAGTATCCTCCTCCACTCCAAGGCAGGTAAAACAGGTGGAGGTCCAAGGGGTAATAGTGATACAAAATATCATAAAATGTATTAAAAGAATTATGCCAGCGACACGTTTCGAGTCTAACCTTGACAAAGACACCGGACCGGTCTCAAAACTTGTTATGTCGCTGGCATAATTTTTAAAATAAATGTTATGATATTTGATATCACCATTACCCCTTGGACCTGCACCTGTTTTACCCGCCTCGGAGTGGAGAAGGATACTGACTATAATACCAGGACTGAGGACATTGAGTAGTGATCTTTCTGTATCTATATAGTGCACTTGGTGATTGTGGTTTTAACCATTTCATCTTATTTATATTTTAAAGGCACAATAAGAGTTATAATCTAATGGTGGGGTCTAACTCTTAGGCTCCTTTTACAGAAAGCGATCTCCAGAAGTCCATGGCCATAAATGAAGACTGATCAGCCAGATCGGGGCTAATTTACATAGTTACATAGTCAATATGGTTGAAAAAAGACACGTCAATTAAGTTCAACCAAGGAGGGGATGGGTACAGGGAAGGGGGAGGGGTGATAGGTTCTATACATATGCATTTATATTATTTTGGTCTAAGAACTTGTCTAGCCCTGTTTTGAAGCCCTCTACTGTTTTTGCTGTGACCAGATCCTGTGGTAGACTGTTCCACAGATTCACAGTTCTCATGGTAAAGAAGACTTGTCGCCTCCGGAGATTGAACTTTTTTTTCTCCAGGCGGAGGCAGTGCCCCCTTGTCCTTTGAGGGTGTTTTACCTGGAACATCTTTTCCCCATATCTCTTGTAGGGGCCATTTATATATTTAAATAAGTTAATCATATCTCCCCTTAAACGTCTCTTCTCCAGACTAAACAAATGTAATTCTTTTAATCTCTCCTCATAACTAAGATGCTCCATTCCCCTTATTAGTTTAGTTGCCCGTCTTTGTACCCTCTCCAGCTCTAGAACATCCTTTTTATGAATCGGGTTCCAAAACTGGACAGCATACTCCAGATGAGGCCGCACCAAAGCTTTATAGAGCGGTAATATTATATCCCTATCCCGAGAGTCCATGCCTGTTTTAATGCATGACAATATCCTGCTGGCCTTAGAAGCAGCTGCCTGACATTGTGTGCTGTTCTGTAGTCTATTATCTACAAGTACACCCAGATCCTTCTCTATCAGTGACTCTCCCAGAGTAACTCCCCCCAGGACATATGATGCATGCACTTTACATTTATCCACATTGAACCTCATTTGCCAGGTGGACGCCCAAACACTCAGTGTGTCTAAGTCATCCTGTAACATCTGCACATCCTCCATAGATTGTACTGTACTACATAGCTTGGTGTCATCTGCGTCATCTGCCATAACTGAAGACTGATCAGCCAGATCGGGGCTCATTTGCAGTGGCTTCATAAGGCACAATTAATCCTGTGGCCAGGCCGCACAAATGATTGCTGTATCGTTTGTGCGGCCATTAAAGTTAACTGTTAACAGCCGCACGCTTTCTGTTTACATAGAGATGTGCGGCCGATAACGATTAATTTTACCGACGCACAAAAGATGCAATCAGGTGATGAAAGGGCAGACAATTTAACATGAGCCGATTATCAGCCGAGTGATCGTTTCTAGGATTGCTCGTTGCCGTTAATTGGCATTATTTTGTTTTTTTATTTATTTTAAATCTACAGATATCTCTGCTAGAGATGAGCGAAGGGAAACTGACGAATCCCTATTTGCAGCAAATCGGTCATTAAATTTGCTTCTTAGTGATTCGCAAATTTGCCTTTCCAAATTCACTAAACATGGCGGCTGCACATAGTAACTTACAGAACTGTCCTTTGGCGGGAGCAAGAGATTATCCATGATCCTGTGCGCTGTAAAACCAATTTCGGAGTGATTCGCTCATCTCTAAGTTTTTAAGTACATGTATGTGTGTCACATATATGTGTAATATTATATATATGTACTTTCAATACTGTATCACATAATAAAATGCCGAGATCACAGGGGACAGGAACTAACTAACTATATATATATATATATATATATATATATATATATATATATATATATATATATATATATATTTTTTTTTTTTTTATTTAATATGTTAATATTTTAAATGACGTAATTAAAAAAAAAAAAATCAAATACCCAAGCGAATGTTCTTAAAAGCCATAGCTGGTAATGTGGAGTAATCTCTGTGCAGAGTCAGAGGTAAGCAGGCTGCCGTGTTGAATCTCGTGTTCGCCTTCAATCTCCGAGCTCAGCGGGTTCAGTAATTGGGCATCTGAAAAGTTCCTATATTTCTATTTCCAGCTGGTAATACACAAAAGGCAGGAAGTTATCTCATTAATGGGGCACCGGCTTTATGCAAATGATCCCACTAAGAAGCTTCTTTTCATACGTTTTCATAAATGACCTAATAAAGTTGGGATAAATGGTCATATTCACAGGCCTTTGTTGTATTTTTAGAACAAGTCTCTTTCTGTTACCGAAAAAATATGACTAAATGCGCCTTGTTCAGAAAGGGGTGTTTATGAAATCCGAAACACTCAGACCTTTTATTCCTCCGCAGCCTTCGGTTAATTTTATTGCAGAAAATTAACATAATTAGTTACAGAGAATGTATGACACAAGGATACGAAGGAGTCACGAAAAAAAAAAAAAAATGGCCGATATCTATGGAAGGTGTTAGATCAAAAATGTTCAAAGTTCTTGAGACAAGTTCGTTTTATTTGTTCAATGCCTCAAGACGCTCTTTTTTTTTTTTTTTTTTTGTAACCATGAAATTCCTATAATGAGATGCAGGATACAGATGACATTAGCAAGGCGCTGTAAGAAAGAGGTCAGTCTCCTCTGAAAGATAGTCAGTGTTCTTGGCCGTCATTAATTTACAGCTTCAAAGAGCCCAGCATATGATAGTCTGGTATGTTAAGCAAGATCTAGTTATCTTTAAATAACCATTTTTCCAGTTATTAGGGCCCAAAGATTTTTTTTTTTTTTTAAAGCTTCTGACTAGCAGCAAAATTAAAGAACTCTGTGTTAAAAAAAATAAAATAAAAAAAATCTACTTCTAGATTAGATAGAAGAAGATTGGTTTAGAAATGAAGTTGGCTGCTTTCACACTGGTTGCTTCATTATGGAGCGAAGAAGAGCCGAGATGGTGCAAAGTTTCAGAGGGGAAATCATATGTGCATAAATTTACCGCTTGTTTATCTCGTCCATTGGGAAATTTTTTGTAAGGGCTTTCAATGAACCAGAAGTGCAGTACTGCTTGCGACCTTTAGGGGGCAACAAAACAGTATTTACTCTCTGCCTGTTATCCGAATTTCTCTAACTCTGTCTATATGTGTTCAATAGCTGTTAACCCCCATCCCCTCCCCAACCTGTATAAATGTATGGTGGACTTGTCTGAGCATGTATGTGTTCTAAATGGGGAATGGAAAAAAAAACAGCTGCTAAACACCTAAGAATAAAAAGGAAGTTGAAATTATATATGGCCAATAATGCTTCCCCCAACATTATGGAAGTGTCTAGAGGCCACCCTACACATTGAATGGTCATTGGTCAACTGACTGAAATCATTAGGTTCGGATGACACATATCGAATGCATCTGACCATCTTAAATTGGTTACACCCTACATAGTCATGTGGGCAGTCCTCTTCAGTGATTGATATTCTTCAATGTATGCGATTATATAAAGAGCAGTCAGTCACTGAGTAGGCCCGCCCACATGACTACTGAGATGAGTAAATTAAGTTTGTTTTGGGACTTTTCCCTCATTACTATATGTCAATATGTTAAGCTTCTCCTGCTCTATGACATGCAGAAGAGTCTGCAGATTCTTAACAGTTTTGAAACACGGAACTAGCCAGATATCTTTCCAGAGAAGGACATAGCCTAAGTCTGGCTCCAGTAAGGAGACCCTCCAAACCACCATATTAAGTGACCCTTTCAGTCAATATCCAACTCAATTAAGAGTCCAAGGACATGACAAGGTGCTCTATAACATGGTGCCTATAGATTAGAATTGTGGTCTTAAAGGGAATCTGTCACTAGGTTTGTGCTGCCTTAAATGAGGGTAGCATAAACTAGTGACAGAAATGCTGAACCGATCGGTGTTTTACTTCCATCATTTTGTTTAGCCGTTCTCCTAATATGCAGGAGAAAATTATTCTTGCCACACCCCTCACCCCAAGTGATTGCCCATACATAGCATAGATAGATAACTGCCAATCAGCAGCTGGTGGGCAGAGCTTTCTGCTTCTCATGAATATCTAGGACTACTGGGCTCATGCACATAATGGATAGGACTACTTATTATTCAGGAGGATATCTCTGAATCAGCTGCACGGAACAGTGTAAGTGATACATCATTCTGTTCAGCTTCTCTATGACTAGTTTATACTACCCTTAGATAGGACACCATAAACCTACTGACAGAGTCTCTTTAAGAACAGGAAACTGTTAGAATGGAACATGTGTGTTAATCCATTCACTCTATGGGAACCATTGAAGATGGCCGAGCACTGTGCACTTCTATCTCCAGCAGCTCCCATAGAGAATGAAGCGAGCAGTGTATACATGTTCCATTCTGATGGGAGACTTTAGTCCCTGTTCTCAACATCTCAGGAGGTCCCAACCCCCCGCCATCAGACTAGGCAGGCAGAGTGACAAAGATCACTCTTATTACGGACCTGTAGAGACTCCATGGGTCTCTATATGGTGCCTCCATAAGGCTTCATACTTTTTTCTAAAAACTTTGCTTTTAGGGGAGAATATACCGGACAAGGACTGGACCATACCATAATTTTGTTTGAGAAAATGCATATGTGAATGAGGCAAAGATGGTGGTGCAACACAGCAACCAAATCTCTCCAGCCAAACCAACCCACCGAGGCCCCTTCAGTGTGATGATCGATGGGGATCCCAGGGGATTCTACACGTATAATAAAACCTGTTGAACCTCCACTGTTAGCCTCAGTAGGACAATGAAAGATTCATTCACAAAGACAATAATTCAACGGTCAAAGTTGCCTGCGCCTATAGAATCTAATGCAGGAAATGCTGACACATAGCAGGTGCAACGCTGAGCAGAAAATCCCTGATTTCACTCAAACTTCACACAATGTCGCCCATTCATCCCTCATATTAAAGTCCTGACAAAGTTATAAGTGCAGTGACCATGAAGGTCATCTGGGGAAGAAAGAAATCCCTTTCTGATGCTTCTAGGGTGACACAAAGAAGTCTTCAATGCGTTTATATGATGTAGTATAAGTATATACGTATCGTCCTCTTGTATACATGTAGAAAATCATGTGTATACATGTAGCTTGTTGACTGGTCATATCACTCATGTTGACCTCTATTTAAGTGATTACAAGGGGCATCAGGAAGGGATCATGGAGCAATGAAAGAAGAAAGTCTGGGCTGATGAATTATATTTTGTGATATATCAAGTGGATGGTTGGATGCGTGTGCGTAACCTGGGGAACAGATGGCACCCGGGCGTACTAGGAAAAGAAGACAAGATAGTGAGGGCAGTATGATGGGCAATGTTCTGCTGGAAGCCTTGTATCCTGGCACCAGGTGGATGTCACACGTTCCGTGAAATTGTCCGTATCCACGGATCCGTGCACAGGGACAAATTTATAGCCCATCGCTTTGTATTGGGCAATTCACATATTCAATGTTTTCACGGATCTCCAATCTGTTCCGTTTAAAAATAGGATAATTTTGTGTCATAACTCGGAACGGAGGCACGGATCTGATTCTACAAAGAAATCAATGAGATCCGTGTTTTTCACTGATGTACACGGATGTGATGTAATCAATGTCATTTAAAATGCTTTAAAACAGATCCGTGAAAAAACAGACACGGATGCAAAATGGATGACAAAACGGACTGTTTTGCACGGATCACGGCTGTAGCTAGCAGACCACAATCACGGACAAGGAAAAACACTTATTGTGTGAATGCAGCCTTAGGGTATAAACCCACACACCATATACGCAGCAGATATGCAACAAATACGCAGCAGATTTGTTGGTACAGATTTGATGCTGTGTTCAGTTATTTAGATCTAATCTGCTGCGAGTTTGCTGCGAGTTTGCTGCGTATCGCAGCAGTAAATACGCTGCATATACGGTGTGTGGGTTTATACCCTTACTGTGACACGGACCACCTACCTAACCATTGTACACACCAAGTAAGCAGGATAATACCCCCGGGGGCCACACTGTTCACTTCGTTCAGGATTGAGGTACAAGACAAAGAGGTCAAGGTGGTAATTCCACGTCCTTTAGATGTGAATCTGTTTGATCATCTGTGGGATGTGCTGGAGAAACAAGTCCCATCCATGGAGGCCGCACCTCACACCTTAACCTCTTGGTGCCCGATACGACAGAACACCTTGAGAATAGTGTTGCGCGGAGAGGCCAAACTGTTCTGGTTTGGCAATGTTCTCCAAACCCGCTCAGCAAAAATGCTTGACATTTGACTCCCCGCAGCTGCAGAGGGAGTCCTTGAAAACGTGGATACAGCCTACGTCAAATGCCAAGGGGTCGGAGAACGTTACCAAACCAAAACAGTTCAGCCTCTCTGCTTGACACTACCTGACAAGTCTGAAAGACTTTTATTATATAGTAAATAATGGAATTGTCTCAAAGCATTGCCACTATAGGTCCCTCAATAATAACCTGACCATAAGGGGAGTGGTCACCAAGAGTAAAAAAACATCTAGTCTTTCTATAAGGAAAATCTATTGGCCTGAACTCCTTACTGTTGCTCATGGTCCCAAATTATCCACATGCCCAGACGGGATATATGGATATGGGTTGTCTTGAATAAGACTGGAAAATTTCCTATACTAGATGAACGCTAACAAATGGATATTTAAGTAAAATAACCCAGGCATAGAATAAATGTCACCTCTAATATTTTGCATCCCAGAAGAGAATAATCGGGTTATCTGTCTGCTTTGCATAGGCAGCTCCATCTCCCCCACTAATGCATGTGCCATACTGTGCTTAGCTATATAATGCCAAGGTGGACAATGATATGTAAATACAATTACGGAATTCATATCCCATGCTTGGTTTCCATCAGTCAGACCTGTAGCGGTAATCTGCTTTTATCATTACATTACTCAGATTTTATGTATGGCTGTAATTTGAGGCTTGGAGATTCCACCATTTATAGTCACTAATCTGCTTTGTAAAAAGGGCAAGTAGGTTTGGATAGGGCCTAATAACAATATGGTAAGCGATGGCCATTTTATGTAAAATAAGGAAATAATACATGGCCCATTAGATGATACTGTGTCTCTGTCTACTGATGGGCAGTAAGTTCTGCAAGGCCATATAATGGTGCTATGTGTGTCTGTAAAGGAATGGTGCTATAGTGTCCCAAAACCAGAACAGCTATAACATTTGCTGCATCTGACTATTGAACTTTGTCACGGTGGCCAGGAGTGGTAGTACCCACCCCCGGACACACAGGCACCGGACCTTAGGAGAACGAAAGTGAAGTGTGAGGGTGCAGGTGCAGGTGCGACAGAAAAAAGGTGACAGAGTCCAATAACTTTACGGGTGGTAAACTTTAGTGCAATACAAAAATACACAACAGGACCACTCACCAGGTGCAGTGCAAAGTAAGGTAACACTTGAGGTAGACTTTAAGTAGAAGTGAAGAAGCAGATAGAAGCTTGTGTTGCGAGGGAAGTGTGAGGGCTGTGCAGTAGCCCTTGTGTAATTACTCTGCCGAGATTGTATATTGTAGATTCTTGAGACTTGAAAAAAAAAAAATGCCTTCTGCCTAACCAGCTCAGAGACTGCCAGCTTAGGTAACATGAGTCCCAGGTCTCTGTCTCTGGGCTTAGCTTACTCCTCAAGATTCCCCAAGGTACTCAAGTGTATTCAGTAGGATACTTCGGCTCTCTGCAACTTTGTTCTACTGGGGATTAGTCCCTCTTCCTTTTCTTTAAGGGTTGACTGTCCTGCCATTAAGAAGGAACCCAGGCATAGGCAAGGGGTTACCTAGATTACAGTTACCCCACTTCTAAGGGTCTAGCACTGCATAACTGTAGTCTCAGTGTCATAGCGATAAAGGGGAATACTTTGGTTAAGCGACTTGAATAGAACAGTCTCTGGTGAGTTAACTTGACTTTACTTGTACAGAGGACTAGGGGGCTACTAAGGGGACCTCTCCGGGAAGTATAAAACTCTGTTAGGGGACTGCAGAGACTTTATTGAGAAGAAGATACCTGTACTTAAGAGGACCTGTCACCCTGACTGCAGGGGCAGAGCCCGCCCGACCCCGGTAGAGCCCTGGATACTTACCCCTTCCTGGAAGTCCTGTTCCTGGACCCAGTCCGAGGAGATATTACCGACCCAAGCTGTGCTCACGTTATGCAAATCACCAGAGCAGTGACTGAGGCATTTTCTATGGATCTTGGACTAATCTCAAGTGATTAGCATAATTCGCACACAGCTTCGGGCGGCGATTTCGGGCGGATCCAGGAGCTAGACTTAGTAGGGCAAATCAGCTATTTGCTGCTTTTCCAACCACTGGGGACCTTTGAAGTGTAGGATTTCTGGAGAAGAATTCTGATCAGTCCCACCAAACGTGGACAGGTAAGTTCCTCTGCGCTGGTATTTTCTTCTGCTTAAGGCTTAGCTAGCCATAACTTGTGAGGCTCGCACAGGAACAGAATATATGCTACCGCTTTACTTCTCTACTAGTCTACTACACTCTACTAGGAAATAGGAGGCTTAAGTAAGCTGAGACTAATTTCCCATTGGTGGAGAAAACACTAAAAAAGCGCCCCCCCCCCCCCCTTCACCAACAAAAAAAAAGTTTGTTCCAGCTACAATTTATCTCTTGTGAACCTGCCAGACAAACATCTTAGGCTCCGCACTTTTACAACAACCTCCACTTTTTTATGTTTTGTGCAGTAAAGTCAATAGGTATGTGGGTTTCCCCCTGTATATAGGATCCCCTGCTGTGTCCCCATATAGCAATAATGTTCCCCTGTGCTCTTCCCCCATAGTAATAATCCCCCTGTGCTCTGTCCCCATAGTAATAATCCCCCCTGTCTGCACCCCTATAGTAATAATACCTTTTGTGCTCTATCCCCATAGTAATAATCCCACCTGTGCAGTCCCAATAGTAATAATCCCACATTTGCTCCCCCCATAGTAATAATCGCCCTTGCTGCAGGGGCAGTGATATGACATCATTGCACCTGTTGGAGGGAAAAGATGTTTGCGGGGGTGGCGGGGGTGGCGGCCTTACCAATGCTGCGCATGTGCCACTAGGTGAGGTCCAGGGGGGTTTCACCAGTGCCCCCTAGCTGTCGGCGCCCCGTGCGGTCGCCCACCCCCCTGCATTTAGAAACGGCCCTGATCCCCTCCCCACCAGTTTTGCTTAATAGATCTCTCTATTTTTAGGTACAATATATAGAGATATCTATTAATCCAGGCCCCCAGGCAGGCAGAACCCCTCAGGGACCGTCTGATGGTTCAAGCAGTATAAAAATGATAACAGGTTCCCTTGAATTACCAATAAACAATTAGATGGGGGTTCCATAGCAAAACATGACAATAACGTAGTACTTTGGGCGACATCTATCAAGACCGGCGTACTAGTACACGTGTCTTAAATAAAGCCCTGCCTCCTTTTCCTGGATGGATTTAGGTCTGGCCCTGCACCTGACACAACAAATTGAGCGGGCGTCAATTATGATAGGAGGCCACGCCCCCTACCCACCCATCAGGCCAGTGGGGGTTACTGCTGGCATATGCTAGGGGGAAGGCAAGAATCCATGCCCTCTCCCTGGTGTACGCCAGGGGCGCAAGCTTAATAAGTGTCCCCCTTTGTGTTTAATGCAGATCATTTCCCACCAGTACCCTCCCTATTATCATATATCATCATAGAGTATAGTGACCGGTGACACCAGTATATAGATAAAAGAGGTGCACACAACTTATGACCTCTATAAAGTTCAGTAAGCATTCCTAGAAGCCTTTCTCATTCTGAATAGGACAACTTCTGTCTTTTGTGCCAATGGTCCATGGGGCTTGCTGTAAAGCATATCATTAAATGCTGTTAAAGGAAAACAGATAGCCACGGGACCGGGACCCCGGAAAGCATTTTCTTGGGGGAAATGATGATGTCACCACTTGGGGGAAAGTGCCCATCCTGGCTGATGGACTGGCCTCTGAGCCAATCAGTGACTGCTGTGGCGTCCCGCCCCAGTCACTGACTGGCTGGGCGGCCAGTCAATCAACCAGGTCATGATGTCGGCTCTGGTTGAGATTCCCGAGCCTGGCTGGGGAGCAGCAACCCCGCCTTAAAAAAAAAAAAAAAGTAATTGGCTGGACTTCTCCTTCAATCCATATTACAAAGAGTCCATTATCCGCACAGACACTAATAATAACATATAGTTTGGTACAAATGTTGTGCGTATGTTTTTGGTCACTTTGCGTCTTATAATCTTTTATATTATCATTAAATATTGATTCAAAGCAAAGGCCTCCTAGTAAGAAGACCGACTCTTCATCATGGAGGGAGCAACTTTAAACTTCATTCCGGCATTGGATTATTTAATATTTCCAGTGGAAATGTTAAAGGGAGAATTTGTGGGATCATTTAGCTTATAAATAATGATCCTGTATGTCTGCATGGGGAAATATCTATTCCCATTGCACATTCTGATACAGCAATTAATATCAATAAATGCTGAAGAAAGCAAATTTCTCTGCGCTTTGCTCTAGATCAGTGAGCATTGTAAAAATTCCATATTTTATAGCGCAGTAGTATTTACTGAATCCATGTGATTTAAAATAATTAACAGAACATTGATAAGGGACTTTTATCTGTAATTGTCTGGTAATAAAACACCTTAAGGGTCATTTATGAATCCTGGAAAATATAGAGCACAGCAAATTTCAAGTCGTTTCGGCAGAGCGGCGATCAGTTTGCTGCCTGGCGGCCCATGAATATTAAGTGTGGAAAAAACTAGTCGGGGAACTGCTCGTAGCAGCCAATCAGATCGCTTCTTACATTCACTGGCTGGGGCAATAAATAAAAGAAGAAGTGAGGTTTAATTGGTTTCTATTAGAGATGACAGATCAGATTTAGTGGTCATTCTACAAAAAAATTGGATTTGTTAGAATTTGAACTTTTTGTGATTTATTTTGGATTCTTTTAATCCCCGATCCTGTTCAATCGGGAGGTAACTGAAAAGGCTTTATGGAACGCAATGTCTACTTACTATATTCAAAGGGCTGGCACTCTGCATCTGTAATGGTCATTTATTTTTTTTATTTTTTTTTTACAGAAATCAATAGTATAAGCAATTTTAAGAAACCGTGTATAGGTTTTATTAGGCAAAAAAGGCTCTATCTGTACCCCCCCCCCACACACACACACACACCCCACACACACAAAGCCATCTACATTACAAAGGAGCAAAGTCACAATGGGTTTAATAAGTCCATTATAACCTATAGAGGGGGGAGGGGACAAGATGGATGAGTGAGCAGGCAGAGTAGAGAAGCAGCTGTACAGTTTGGAGACTGTCTGGGCACATAAAACGCTGGATTCACAGATTTGAAAGGTCAGTGCTTATCTGTGAACTTGGTGATAGAAGATTGCAGGAAGTAGTGTTTTGCAGGGCTGCCTTTTCTCCTCTCCATGTTCACTCATACCCCTTGGCCCCACCCCCTCCATAGAGCATAATGGACACTGAAATCCTGCTTCTTCTGAAGTGAGAGGGGAGGCTGCAAAACAGCTCTTTAAGTACAAAAGGAAAGGCTTTTGCTTAATAAAACCTATTACAGAGTTTCTTAAAATTGCTTGTACTAATTGATACTTATTAATTTCTGCAAAGTGACATTTAAATTATGCTAACATTTTAAGTTACGCTTAAGTGTACAGCATAAGAGCAGGGACAGGTGTACATATCTTTCTGTGGGCTATCTATTTATCTCAAATCTATCTATCTATCTCCTATCTATCTATCTCCTATCTATCTATCTGCAGTATCTATCTATCTATCTACAGTATCTATCTATCTATCTATCTATCTATCTATCTATCTATCTATCTATCTATCTACTGTATCTATCTACAGTATCTATCTATCTATCTATCTATCTATCTATCTATCTATCTATCTATCTATTTTTTAGTTTTATTACCTTTCCTCCTATTTCTCCTTTTCTCTCTCTCTCTCTCTCTCACCACTAGTTACCATTTTCCACAATATACTGATCTGTTGATCTATAGGGTTACTGCAAATACAAAAGAATAAGACATAACCCCAGCATGGCCTCATACAGGACAGCCAATAAAATGTATAAACACTACACTAGACTACATAGGTAGTGAAATGAACCATAAGCTCTGTTAGGTACAATGGGTTATGGACCCACAGCAACACATAGTCATTACAGAAAACTCATATATTTCTCAAAGCGTCAAAAGCGTAGGAGGGATTGTGTTTACATGTGGGGCAAATAAAATCTACCAGCATTGCTCTACTACAGTTTCATTCCATGTAATATGTAGAACCTGGATGGAAATAATAATTGGTTTAAAACAAGAAGGTGTCATTGAGGTATAACAGATATCCCTTGTACCATGCCTGTAATCTCATACTCGCACAAAGCATGGCCAAAAAACGGTTTCCCATCGTTTTAAGTAATATCTGTAGGATTGAAGATTTTATTTCTGTTTATGCATTGGGGCATAACTTTTCTCCTTTGATAGTTTGTTGCTTTTAGCATATCTAATAAAATGAAATAAGACTGAGCTGCATAAAATGATCATTGGTAGCTGAGGATTATATGGAAATCAATGGGTCCTATCGCTAGTATATTATAGCTTCCACCATGGCCATATTGAAGGGTTTTTCTATGAAAGCTACTAGAGATAACTGAATACCTCCCCAACCCATGATCAGATATTAATACTCTATCCTGAAGTTATGGAAAACATTGCCAGTTGGGAAACCTCTTTAAGAACCTATGTAGTGCTCTGATATATCTACTGAAGGCTGCAGATAGGAGCTATCTGCTGTACGAGGGCCATCTACGGTATGATGGCTGCACATGGGGGCCATCTACTATACAGGAGCTGCACAGAGAAGCCTTATACTATATGGGGACTATACAGAGAGGATTCATATTATATAGAAGCGGTGCAGAGGGGCATAATGCTATATGGGACCTGCACAGAGGGTCCTGATACTATATGAAAGCTGCACAGAGGGCCTAATCCTATATAGGGACTGCACAGAGAGGCGTAATATTATATGGAAAATGCTCAGAGGGGCCTAGTTCTATACAGAAACTGCACAGACGGGCCTAATACTATATGGGAGCTGCAGATAGAGGTCTAATACTATATGGGAGCTGCACAAAGGGGCCTAATACTATATGGAAGCTGCACAGAGGGCCTTATCCTATATGTGGACGGCACAGAGAGGCCTAATATTATATGGAAGCTGCACAGAGGGGCTTAATACTATACAGGAGGTGCAGAGAGGGGCCTAATACTACATGGAAGCTGCACAGAGGGCCTAATACTATATGGGGACTTCACTGAGAGGCCTATTATTATATGAGAGCTGCACAGAGGTGCCTCATACTATATAGGAGCCGTATGCTTCTTTTCATGACAAGAGGCATCCTTGGTCATCTGGTTTTGCTGGGGTTTGCAGCCATCATTGTGATCCATTTGTTCACAGGATCGTATAGGAACTTGTAGATCATGAGCATATTCCTGTTCATTGATGGGAATACCCCTTTAAAATTACTAAAATACCCTGGTCATAAGGGTTCTAGTATTAATCTGTTTATAACTCAGTAAACAAAATAAATAGCACTTTCAGACTGTGAACTTTTGTCCTGCGCTCCGGTCGCTCCAGGCCTGCGTTCAGATTGATCTCATCTTTTCATCATCTAAATGTAAACAGACAATTGTTTAATGTTTGTTCTCGTGTTTATCGGTTGGATACTAAGAAGCTATTGGAGACCATCAAAATAAACAACAACTAGTCAACAACAGGAGAACTGCCAGGTCGAAAACTAAACTTCCCAACTAAACAGGACGGTACTTATACTAAGGTTTACTGGAGAGAAAGAACATCTGTACCTCAAGATTACATTTTTTACCATGAGAGATTGTGATAATATGTGGAGAACATGAGGATACTTATACCGGAGGTGGTCGGCAACCTCCGCCATCACTCCCAGCACTTGTCTCTCTGCCCTTCCATGTTGTTTTTGTCTTTCAGGGCTGTTCCCACTATGACCTTTAAGACGCATGCGGCTGATCTCACTTTGTCTTTTTGCCTTTTATTTCCTCATGTTTTCTCTGCCTTACCGACCCTCCTGTCGACATTGAGTTTATACCTGGCTATCAGCCACCTAAACATCCCAAGCTCCGCTACGTCACCCCAGAGAAGATATGAGCATGCTCGAATCGGATCGTTTGGCATCTGAATATCATTGGCTGAAGAAGTTGGATGCAGCCCTAAGGAGTCTGGGAAAACATGGATACTGCGTATGACTGAAGGGTGTTTAGGCTTGATAGAACTCTATAGGTCGAGAGATTTATCCGGATTGCTTGATAAGAAAATCGGATAATTTTTTCCTCACTTGTGAGTCAAAAAGTCAAGTAACATGGTGGATCCAGATCTTTCAGCATATTTTCCCAATGAATCTTTCCTATGTCTGGATCAATGTCTGAAGGCACACGACCTAAAACATTGGTCTATCTTATCTTCCCCAGTTGTAGTCTTATATAATGTTTGGCTTCTGCCCCCCCCCCCCCCGCCCCCAGGCTCTAATGTGGAAGAAACCTGTAACCCTGATGTATAACAGCTAGATTGAGGTAAAGGACCCTGTCCTGCCCTGATAAGTGGATGTGGAACATGGTACATATAGCAAACATACACTACATACACTACACACACAGTGTGATCAAAGCCTAGCAACATTTATAGATAAATATATATAACTTGTAACACATTCATCATGTTTCTTAGTAACAAACAACTATTGGCAGAGATAAAAAGGGAGAATTTCACTTCCAGTATTTTGAATTTCTCAGTTGATTCTCTTGCTGCCATAGATGTATAGATTATCAGCAGGGGCTCCGGTTATTGTTCTAATTACCGAATTGTCTATAGCAACAAAATGTACAGGAATACATGAACCGCAATGAATGGAGCAGCTACATCTACAGTATCTATCTATCTATCTATTTATCTATCTATCTATCTATCTATCTATCTATCTATCTATCTATCTATTATCTATCTATCTATTTATTTATCTATCTATCTATCTCCTATCTATCTATCTATCTATTTATCTATCTATCTATCTATCTATCTATCTATCTATCTATCTCCTATCTATTTAAAAAAAAAAAAGTCCACAGCACTCGTTGGTGTGTATAGGTGTTGGTGCGGATGGAAAGATGACAGAGTTCTAGTGATATAAAAATATTACAGCTTTACTCTAGAGTCTCTTGATAGTACAATACACTTTTGCAGCAAATAGATAAATCTTTACATAGACTTTAGCACTTGAACTCGTTTGTGCTGAGGACATGCTTGAAGAAGTAGAGTATAGCAGATGTAGTTGTAGCGGTGCTTGAAGGGTTGAGAGTAGAGTAGAGTAGCATAGAGGAGAGGAGCTTGTCAAGGGAGTCCCAACCCAATGTAGAAATGAACTCTGCTGGAACTTGAGAGAATACTTGAGAGGGAGAAGCTTACTTGTACCTGTGTATAGACTTTAGTCTGACCACCTTTTGCTCTACAGTGTCGAGTGACTGATCCTCCTAGGGTGATACAAACTTAGCCTTGGTTACCTGGACGAAGATAAATTCCTGGGGCATCCCAGTTACCTGTACTGCAAGATAGGATACGTAGACCTTCTGGTAGCTTTGTCCTATCCAGGCTAGTTGGGACTGGTTCACGGCGTGGGCTAGGATGTTCCCAGACCCTTCTCCCTTTGTAGTGTTTAGCACTGCATAGTAGCTATAGCAGTAGTATAGAAAGAACTAAGGAGGAGATTTATCAAACATGGTGTAAAGTATAATTGGCTCAGTTGCCCCTAGCAACCAATCAGATTCCACTTTCCATTCCTCACAGATTCTTTGGAAAATGAATAGTAGAATCTGATTGGTTGCTAGGGGGAACTAAGATAATTCTACTTAACACCAGTTTGATAAATCTGCCCCTAAGTGTCTCTAGCTGCATCTAACCACACGTGTCTTAGACCAGATCAGACTAAACTAAACTGTTCAGAGCCAGGCACTGACTCGGCTACAGCAGGGACGTCTGCTCTGTGTGTCTTTCTCCCATGAGAATCTTGGTAAGAAGTGACGCTGCTCCTCCTCCTCCAACCAAGTGACTTCCTACAGGGGCTAAGTAAGGTACCCTGTGAGTGGTGGAAAGGGATGTGTGCAAAAGAAAGAAAAGAAGAGATAGGTTAGAAGCAAAGACCATTTCCCATAGGTCAGCAAAGGCACGTGGTAAATGCCAAACAGTAACCCATTCCTAAGTTTAGCTGTGCAACACATAAGCGCATACACATAGAAAATACTGATATCTAGTGGTGAAACTATAGAATACTACCTTCATCACCACTTAACCTGGAGTAAGAAGCTTTTGCAAAAGGTGTACAAGAGAAAAGAACACCCCCGTGGAATACCACATTATCTATCTATCTATCTATCTATCTATCTATCTATCTACTCCAATCTACTAATATCTTTTGTACTAATACCTTTCTTTCCGTTTTCTATCTGTCTCTTTATTTGTATCAATCTATCTTCTTTTTTTTTATCCACTGTATCTACCTACTCCAATCTACTTCTATCTATCTAATGCAGTCTACTCATATTTATCTAGCTTTCGTTCTGTTCTCTGTCTCTTTACAGATACAAAATTATCAATTTATCTTTCCTTTTTATCCACTGCATCTATCTACTCCAATCTACTTATATTATCTTTCTATCTATCTCCTATCTATCTATCTATCTATCTATCTATCTATCTGTCTATCTGTGTAATATCTACCTTGGAACAATTACTTCTAAAACATTTCCCTCTACACGCCACCAATTTCTGAACCTCCTTTGTAAATAAGTGACTTCTCATTGCTGACAGAATCATTAAAATCTCCCCAGCCCGGGGGGACTGCACTCCGCCGCCCATGCCAACCTGCCCCTTCAATTAGACCCCTAAAATTCAGACCCTGTTTGTTAAGTTGAGTAAATATTTTCCCTGATGGGAAAAATCAAAGCTCTGTGCTATTTCGTCCTGGTAAAGCTGATTCCTGTTGAGCAGCAAATCAGAACTTTCAAGTCATTTATGCAGCGTTGCACTTTGTATTCACATCCACTGACATAAAGAGTTCTTTATAAATTGTTCTGATAATCCTATCATAACCGACTGCCCTATTCCAGACTAATGTAGTAACAATGTGACAGGGCTGGCTGTAATAGACGTCCCGTGACATGTCTCACTGTGTAAGACAATGCACGTCATCAATATAACAAGCTGCCTTATCACTGTAACCATACTGCGGGGGACTATGTGTGTAACATCTACAGGGATGGACACAATGGTTAATATTAGTTTTGCAGTTTATAGTTTTTGCCATAAACTCTTTGTTGAACTCAAAAAAAGTAGCAGACTGGCCATTTGGGAAGCTGATTACATGTGGTCACTAGTTTGATCTATTAAAGTCTATAGAAACACCTGTGCTATATGTCGGAATGTCTTTTTATATTCTGTGATATACTAGTGACTAGACATGAAAAATATGATTCAGAACAAATCCGTCTAAATCCAGAAGCTTCAGGTAAATCTGTACCAGAGCGGGGAGCCTGTGCTTCTGTACTTATTATTACAGCCGTCATACATCACATTCACTGGGGATAAGCGGGGACACCGAAAGCATCACCGCTTACACAGGCCAGAAACTCTTCAAACCTTCTCTGAGCAGGAGGTATACAGTATATATCTCCTGCTCAGCACTTAGTTTCCATGGTGCCCTGGCATAGGGTGCTATTGATACTGTGCAGAGGAGCAGGGACTCCTGTTAAAAATCTGTTGCTTCTCTAAGTTACGTTGTCAATCACAAATAGTAAAAGACAGGAGACCCAGCTCTTCTAGAGTAAGTATTGATTCAATATGTATTGCTGCTCAATGTCTAATGGAGGTCAGTGGGGATGCATTATCACTTACTGTATCTCCTTACACTGAACAAGAGTCATACAATGTAGGAGGCATACACTGTATGGGATATACATTGAACAGGAGGCATACAATATAGTAGGGACACACTGAACAGGAGACATACAATATAGTAGGGATATACTGAACAGGAGGCATACAATATAGGAGGCATACACTGAGCAAAAGGCATACAATGTGGGAGACATACACTGGGCAGGAAAGATACAATGTAGGAAGCATACATTGAGCTGGAGGCATACAATGTGGAAGGCATAGACTGAGCAGGAGCATACGATATAGGAGCCTGGGAGGCATACAATGTAGAATAATACACTAAGCGGGAGGCATACAATGTAGATGGCATACCCTGAGCAGAAGGCATACAATGTAGGAACCTAGGAGGTATACAATGTAGAATAATACACTGAGCAGAAGGCATACAATGCAGATGGCATACCATGAGCAGGAGGCATACAATGTAGGAACCTAGGAGGCATACAATGTAGAAGCATACACTGAGCAGGAGGCATACAATATAGAAGGAATACACTGAGCAGGAGGCATACAATGTTGGGGGTATACCTTTTGGTCTCCTGGAGACACTCACCTCGTGAAAACGAGAGTTTGGGAGAATTAATGAGGATAGTTTTTGGCCGATAGGTATTTAAAGAAAAAAATCAAAATAAAAAAATGCCACAATTATTATTTTCCTTTAAATTTTCTCAAAATTATATGTTGTACATTTAAAAGTGCCATAAACACACAATTTGTCAGGAAAAATATTCTCATATTTGGTTATGTTTACAGAAAAATAGAACACTAAAAAAAAAAATCTACATGGTGAGGAAAAAATTCTTGATTAGCATATAGCAAACTTCACTATTTTTCTAAAAAGGAATTAAAGACTGGTATTAACAGTAAGTAAAATAAATAAAATAAAGTGGGCAAAATAAAAATTTATTTTATGAAATGGGCTGATTTTATGCGGCTCCATATATTTTTTTAGGTCGTTATTCGTAATTTCCTTAAAATGAGAAAGAAACCTTTTGAACATTTATACACATTTTCATGCTTCAATTAGTTTCTATTAGATATGGAAATTCTAGGAAATGGCTGCAAATAACCGAATTATCAGACAATATCAATTTTCATGTACTGTAAATTCATGTAACTGGATCCATGACATTCTGCTGATAAGGTTTAAAGGAAAATTATATCAAGATTATATTATATGTAAAAGGCACTAAAAAAATTCTATGTACATTACAAATAAATATTTAATTTTCGTGATTAGAGTTTAACTTTGATTTACACTTTTTTTTGCTTTTTTTATTATTTTAATCTGATGTGTCTTACATTTTTAGAACAGACTGGAAGCTTTCATTGGTCATAAGGTTTCACCAATATGACATCATTAAAGCAATGGGTGTAAAAGAAAAGTGCAAATTATAGTGCACAAATTTGCACCATTTCTGGGGAGGGTGTAAAAAAAACCTGTATACTCACCTCACCTGTATACCATACCTCCGGTGCCTCACTGCTCTCTGTTTTTGCCTGGTTCTGTGTCCTTCTAACCCCACATGACCCACCTTTTCATCCAATCAATGGGCGTAGCTGTGTTCCTCCTCAGTCAGTGATTGGCTGAGTGGGCAGGTCACATGACAAAAAAAACAGAAAAAGGTGGAGGGAGGCTAAGCATTATGGATGTGGTGAAGCTTTCACATCTTTTCACAGATTTTGCATATCTGATAAAGAAATACAGCAATCTTGAATAGACTGGTGAACATTGGCTACTGGAACCTTCACTCAAAGATCACACACTGGTTAAAGAAGTTATCCGGTATTTAATATTTTTTTTTATATATATATCGCTGCACTGTTGGTAAACACAATAAACATGTTATGCTTGCCTCTCCACGATCCCCCCGGTGTCCTGATGCGGTTTTGCCTGTGTCTCCTGCGACTGCAGCCCCGCTACTTCTTAAACAAACTCGTTTTAGGAGTGACAGCTCACTCAGCCAATCACTTATTGAGATGGGATAGCCCCATGGCCAGTAATTGGCTGAGTGGGCTAAGATAGGTAAATGAAAAGCTGAGGGCACTCACTCATACTCCTTTATTTCATTTCAAAACGGATCAAACCTTTCGTTGACACAGATCATGAGACGGCAGAAGCCATAATCCTACATGTTCAACACACATGATGGCCATTTCACGCTCATGCGCGCTTCATCAGATAAGTGGGCTGTCACTCCCGAGACGAGTTTGTCTTGGAAGTAGTGGAGCTATAGTCAGGGTGGGACACCGTGGGAGTGCGGAGAGGTAACATGTTTATTATGTTTACCAACAGGAAGCAACATATATGAAAATGTTAAACGGTGGATAACCCCTTTAAAGTCCCAACTAGATAAAGTCATATTGATTTGTGGGGTGCCAACAGCCGATACTCCTGTCAATCAGCTGTTTTACACAGGGAACTAGACCGGAAACCATTGGCTCCATTCACTGTGTTCCAGTGACCACGCTGAGCTGTAGTAACTACATCAGGCCACAGAGACAACTGTTTCCAGTCCTTTGAGGGGCAAGAATAAATGAGGGGACCTGAAGGTTATCAGAGAACTCTGCACAAATATATAAATTTTATCGTTTTTATGTGTATAGCACCAACTTATTATTAGTTTTGGTCCTTGTCCCTACTAGGGCTCCTAATCTAAATTTGCCTATCTGTATATTTTGTGAGGAAACCAGAGTACCTAGAGGAAACCCACACAGACACATTGGTGGGATTTGAACCAAGGATCCCATTGCTGCATGGCTACAGGGCTGCAGACACTGGTGCAGGCCAGGGGTGGGGGGAAAACATAAATAAGCTATAGTTACCCATGCCCATACCCCTGCAGGGCAGTGTCACCAGCTCTCTGACAGCCTCTGGTCTCCTACAACTTCTACTCTGGCCACCTCATGTGATGGCTAAGAAATGCCTGCTCAGCCAGTCAGTGACTGAGGCGGGACACTGCTGCAGTCACTGATTGGCTGAGCAGGTACAACAGGACAGGAGAAACAGGAGACCGGCAGCTGTCCCTGCACTGCAGGGGTTAGAGGACAGTAAGTATACCTTCCTTATTATGTTCCCCTCACCCCCTGCCTGCATCTGGATTTTAGATTTAGCCAGAGTTCCCCTTTTAGGGGTTGTCTGGGCAAAATCCAATTACAGGGAAACAAGTCATATGCACATGTCCCAGTCCCCTACTGCTGCTCTCGCTCCATTCTGGTCTCCTGCTTCTCCTGGTTCCTATGATATCACCACAGGATCAACCCACTCAGTCAATCAGTGACAATAAGTTGGGACCTCTGCTGCATTGCAACTTTTGGGTTTGCTGGGACAACCATTTTAAAAGGTTACACTTCCTCTACAATGGCTTGTACAGGGTTGTAGTCATAAGGATCGAAGAACGTGGTCACCTTTCAAAATGGCTGCTTCCACCATTCATATGCCATTAAGAAAATCAAATTGCCTTCACGTATCATGTAGCATTTACTACATCGTAAATTGAGCTGAAAACTCAGAGCAAAACAAGTTCTAAATTAGCAATGTGGAGCCAAGGTTCATCAATTTGTAAAAGGCAATTAGAAAGTACAACATTTCATTAAAAATATACTGTCTCCAGGCAACGGAGGTTGATTACAGAAGAACAATTCTCAACAGAAGTTGGTTATTTCATGACAGCCTCCCCCCCGTTACTGGACTCTGTAAATCCCCTGCTCGATGGACTGCTGGAGGCCTGGCATTTCCATGGACACTTTGCTACTGGGCTGGCTTAACTAAGTCTAGCATGTAAAATGATTATAATCAAAAGCAGTGAAGTTTTCCTCTACCATGTGGACTTCATTTATATTATTTCGTATAAAAATCCCCACTCAATAATTATTTATTGAGACTCCTTAGAATTATATGGATAGAAGTAAATTCATCCTATAGAAAAAGTGTGGTCAATTAGAAGTAACAAGAACAAGGCAGTATTTTTCTAAAGAACAGCCGTTGTTTTGCATTAAAACAACGGCCATTCTTTTCATACTGCAATGATATGCATTAAAGTCAATGCATTAAAAAATGTTTGTTTAAAAAAAAAAAAATAATAGTGCATTGTGTAAACATAGCCTTAATATGGTATACACTTGGGCAACCACAAATTTGTGCTTGTTTTGGAAGTACAGTAGAATAGCCACGTGATGTTGCCAGTGTTGGAACGAATAGACATTCCAGACATGGTTTTAACCAAATTCGATGATCACAATATGGCACCTGCCCCCTCTTGTTTCAGAGAGTATACTTCAAAGACTAGTGCAGGGAGGAAGTGAGTGTAGAAGAAAAGAAAGGGTAATTCAGATTCATAAAGAAGCAGGGACATCTGTCAAAAAACAGGAGTCCCAGCTCTTGCTCCTGTATACTGTGCAGTAAGGTACAGACTCTATGCTGCTCTGTAGTGTTTACTGAACTTGATGAAAATGTCCGGGTTCGGCAACTCCTCTGAATCTGAACACTCAGCATGCAATTCCCTAAAAAAATGCATACGGCCTATCCATACTCCCTAGGGTTGCATCCAACTTCTCCAGATGTCAAGGAGTTAAATGCAGAGCATTCAGGTTCAGAGAAGTTGCCGAACCCGGACACTTTCATCAAGTTTGCTCAGTAAAATTCAGCATCACAGCTTACCCATGGGACACATTCATTGAGAACATTTGAATGTGAATTGAGTGGTGAGGCATACAATATATTCCTTGCCGATTATTGCTCAAGAGCAAGGACTCCTGTCCAGTCCTCACCAAAAATAAACTGCGACGTGGCCAGTGAATGGCTTAGTGAGTCTGTCTCGCGACCTGAAGATGCCGTAACCAAACAAACAAACCACAGGATTACGGAACGGTAAGAATAGGCTTGTTTTTTATGTTCTCCTCAGAGGGAACAACATATTAAAAATGTACTTTGGGCGAAATACCATTTTAAAGGGTTAAAGGGAATTTGGCAGCTGGAATTCAGGTTTCAAACTGTTGACATTGTTAGTTTTTAATGCAAAGAGAACTGAGCATTTTGCACGCTATGGAGGCACGGACAAATCTATGAAAGGTGCCATGTGTATCTTTGACCTGCGACAGCAGTTTGGAATATGAACTGAACTGGAGCTGGATTCTCTTTAAACAATGTCATTTTTTAATTAAACATTCCCTTTTGAATATAGGGTGTCTGACTGCTTAGACTCCTCGTAACTCACAGTAATCTGGGAAAAGATCAATTTCCCTACATCACTACTAGAGGAGAAAAGAAGAACTACACTGTTGGCATTAAAAACAATAGATGTTAATGTCTTAGTATTGTTGGGATATATACACTTTTTTTTAAAGAAGGGGACTCCTCTCCACCAACTAAAAATTCTCTTGGTTTGAAAAGGACTTTAATAACCAGATTTTATAAACCCCTCCAAAATTAGGTGACAGGACCATGGATGGATAAGTTTATGCCATCTGCAATATACCTCCAGTTCCTTTTTTTTTTTAACAGTTTTTCTTTGTGGTTCCAAATTCCATTGCATTCCAAGTGTATATAATAAATATATAAGAATGTTTAAATATTTATATTGTCTAAATAATTAAGTCTCGTGCACAAATCAAAGAAACAAATTAGGGTGGAATGAATTGGCTGTCAATTTCAGTTTCACGGAAGACGGCAACATTTCTTTCATACTAAGTTATGCCCTGTTATGGGCAGGAAAAGCATTTGTTTCTGAAATTACCACTTTCTAAGTACAGGTATTGATTAGTTTCTGTTAATTGTGGAAAGCTGAGAAGAATTTACATAGCTATACCATAAATTTAAAGACTACCATGTCTATAAAAATAGTGTTCCCTCCTTATAACAGCAAGACCAAAAATTACTACCCCTGTCCATTGATGGATAGTTCCATAGTCATACCATCAACGTAAGTAAGATCTGTGGCTGCATAGTTCCATAGTCATACTATCATAGTAAGATCTGTGGCTGGATAGTTCCATAGTCATACCATCAATGTAAGATCTGCGGCTGGAGTTCCATAGTCATACTATCATAGTAAGATCTGTGGCTGGATAGTTCCATAGTCATACCATCAATGTAAGATCTGCGGCTGGATAGTTCCATGGTCATACTATCATAGTAAGATCTGTAGCTGGATAGTTCCATAGTCATACCATCAATGTAAGATCTGCGGCTGGATAGTTCCATGGTCATACTATCATAGTAAGATCTGTGGCTGGATATTTCCATGGTCATTCCATCAATGTAAGATCTGCGGCTAGATAGTTCCATGGTCATACTATCATAGTAAGATCTGTGGCTGGATATTTCCATGGTCATACCATCAATGTAAGATCTGCGGCTGGATAGTTCCATGGTCATACTATCATAGTAAGATCTGTGGCTGGATATTTCCATGGTCATACCATCAATGTAAGATCTGCGGCTGGATATTTCCATGGTCATACCATCAATGTAAGATCTGTGGCTGGATAGTTCCATAGTCATACTATCATAGTAAGATCTGCGGCTGGATATTTCCATGGTCATACCATCAATGTAAGATCTGTGGCTGGATAGTTCCATAGTCATACTATCATAGTAAGATCTGTGGCTGGATATTTCCATGGTCATACCATCAATGTAAGATCTGTGGCTGGATAGTTCCATGGTCATACTATCATAGTAAGATCTGTGGCTGGATATTTCCATGGTCATACCATCAATGTAAGATCTGCGGCTGGATAGTTCCATGGTCATACTATTATAGTAAGATCTGCGGCTGGATAGTTCCATGGTCATACCATCATAGTAAGATCTGTGGCTGAATAGTGCCATAGTCATACCATCTTATTATTCCATTCTTGTAGTATATAAAGATGTTAACAACATATTGTTTGGTTCTTTAGTGTTATGTGGCACTACTTTAGGAAATTGGTTCTTACTATTATGATCGGGGGCCATGGTTGTAACCATAGGAAGTCTAGACATTGTGGTCAGACCATTTTGCCCTTTATCAGTCGTCTACTTTAAATGAGGCACTACAGGTGTGGACTCTGTTACTCAGATACTAGAAATCGAATTATTGGTGTAAACTGAGCTTCAAAAAGTGCACATCACGGAACATACTAAATGTCTGCAAAAAAATTGCATCTCGGCACTCACTAATAAAAGTGTACAAGGGTCTTCAGAGGTTGGGTGTGTTGTTTAGGTTTTAGACAGATTTATGAAGAAGAAACCCAGGCCCACAAGTGCCAAAATAAATGTGCACTTTTTAATTTGTTTTTGGCACAAATCACAACAACTAAGGGTCCTTTTATATGGGATGATCTGCAGGCATAGTATGGAAAGCTGGCTAGACTGGGAGAGTACTACGGGAAGCTGGCTAGACTGGAGGAGTATTATGGGAAGTTGGTTAGACTGGAGGAGTACTATGGGAAGTTGGTTAGACTGGAGGAGTACTATGGGAAGTTGGTTAGACTGGAGGAGTACTATGGGAAGTTGGTTAGACTGGAGGAGTATTATGGAAACTCAGGCTGAAGGAGTACTATGGGGAGACGGTTAGACTGGAGGAGTACTATGGGAACACGGTTAGACTGAAGGAGTACTAGGGAAAGTTGGTTAGACTGGAGGAGTATTATGGGAAGTTGGTTAGACTGGAGGAGAACTATGGGAAGCTGGTTGGACTGGAGGTGTACTACGGGAAATTGGCTAGACTGGAGGAGTACTATGGGAAGCCAGTTAGAATGGATGAATACTATGGGAAGCCAGTTAGACTGGGGGAGTTCTATGAAGAGTCGGCTTGAATGGAAGAAAAATGCCGGGATTGGTAATCTTTGCCGTCATATACATTTTATCCAAGGATTTTCAAGGGAATTTTTTTTTGCCAGTCTAGGGTCACTCACTGTGCTATCAAACTCTATCATTGTAACTGTGTTTATAAAGAACAAGTATAAAACGCAAAAACCCTTCTTGTTCTATTATGCTTTTAAAAAATTTTATCTAGAAAAAAAAAAGGCTCATGTCCTTAAGAAAGTCAATCTCTACAAAAGATCAGATCATTTTCATTTAAGTGTGTAATACATCCTTCGAGATGTCATTACTTCATAGAACAATTGTTTAAAAAGTCTTCCTTAAAAAGCAGGTTCAACTTATTGTGCTAAGGGGCCTCATCAATATCCGCACAGCCGTGCAGGCAGCTAGGAGGCCAGTCCATTAATGAAATGTTAATGACTGAATTAGACCTGGAATCACTGATGTGGGATGAACTGCTGTGAGTCCATTAGCATCAGACGAGCCTGCTGGGGAGAGAGTAAACACAAAGCCAAATGAAAAACCAAATTGTGAGTGCTGTCAAGTTTGCGTCAAGTAGGTGCTTCAAACATTCTAAAATGTAAGAGTTACCTATCTATTTCATATCTATCTATCTATCTATCTATCTATCTATCTATCTATCTCCTATCTATTTCATATCTATCTATCTATCTATCTATCTATCTATCTATCTATCTATTTCATATCTATCTATCTATCTATCTATCTATCTATCTATCTATCTATTTCATATCTATCTGTCTATCTATCTATCTATCTATCTATCTATCTATCTATCTATTTCATATCTATCTATCTATCTATCTATTTCATATCTATCTGTCTATCTATCTATCTATCTATCTATCTATCTATCTATTTTTTAGTTTTATTACCTTTCCATGAACTTTCATGCTTTCCTTCTGTGTTTGATGTAAATTGTCTGATCTGTTGTTTTCATTGCTCCATATCCTGCTTAGTACACAATCTCTAATAGACTTTCATTACCTCCTGTACACTCCCTAGCCAGAAATACACCTCCCACAAACCATCCCTAGCCAGGAATATACCTTCTACTATGCCATCTTGACTATAAACCTACCCATTACACCCGCAGCAGCCTTCCATATAGTGGGAGAGTGATAGAATTAGCTGAATTCCTAGCTAGCATGTATAGCTGGAATAGGAAGTCCATTACAAGAAGTGCATAAGACAAGAAATAGTGCTAAAAAAAAAGACAACAGAGCAGCCAGTTTGTATCTGAAGAAGAATAAAAGCATAAAAGACCACATAAAAGGTGTAATATAAATTTATTTACAAAGGTGTGTTCAGTTATTAGACAACTGAAAATAGTATATATATATATATATATATATATATATATATATATATATATATATAATCCTGTATATTTCAAAAAGCAATGGGAATTCAGTCAACTGCAATACTTGCCTGGAATAGTCCATTTCGCCATACAGGATAAAGGTGCTGTGGTCTGAAAGTGGGGAGGGCGCAAACAATGTCACAAAACCCGCCTCTGTGATACAGTTATCGGTAATTAAGAATAGTTTTTTACAAACATGACAGATCAGAGAATAAAGATAAAGCTATTTTTGTTATAGAGAAACTATTAGCGTGTTGGATTAATCTAACCTTCCGGTAGCTCCTTATTGCACATGGGGTGCTGAGGATGAAGGTATGTGTCTTATCTTCATCCTCAGCGCTGTTTCAGTGCAGTCTGTATTGTAATCCTGCAGCCAGGATTCCCCCAGCCTGAGCCCGCTACACTTATAATCTTTAGAAGGGGCAGGACGGTCAGGGTTGGACCACCACTCTGGGGGCAGTAGGGCCTTACCAGACCCAGGATTAGGCTATGGTAACATGTAGTATGAGACCAGCCGTTCCGTGACCTGGCCAGGTCGCGGAACTGACAGTCTCAGAAGAGATCATCCCGGCCTGTACTGCAGTACCAGTACCAGGAGTATCATTGCGCGCCCGCATCAGAACTCCCCACAGCACACAATGGAGCATGCGGCCGGAGCTGCACGCTCCATTGTGTGAACTGACAGAATTCACTTTCCTACGGCACCGCTAGGGATCCCGGACGAAGTGTATACTATGTGTATACACTCTGGTCGGGATTTCCTCAGCCTTCAACACTACGTAGATACTGCAGAAAACACGGCCATTGTAACAACGACCGTGATTTCTGCGGAACTTACGTAGTGTGAACATAGCCCTACACTACAAATTGCACAGGAATGACGCTGAGGATGAAGGTAAGAACATTAAGAGATGTCAACGGGTTAGATTCATCTTAACTGCTGATAGTTTCCCTTTAAATAACTAACAAGAAACTGACAGCACTGACAGCTAAACATCTCCGTGCTATACATCCCTGTGTTGTCAGTTTCTTTCTTTTTTTTTTTTAAATCTAGTTCCACTTTTTCCACTGAGCACTCACACTACCTATCTCTTTTCCCTTACTGCTTCATATGGAAGAGCTCTCATCTGTTTGGCAGATAACACAGATAACACTGATCTAACACCATTAGGTATAAATGATGTTTAAAGCTTTTAAAGGGGCCAATAAATAACTTGCAAGAACACTATCTTTACAAGGTGGCACCAGGGAGAGAGTGTTCTTTCTTCTGGAGAAAAGCTTTTTACATGGGCCGATCATCTTAGAAATGGTCATTGCAGAGTATCGGGCCATGTAAAAAGACCAGGAAACAGCCAATGAATGGCCATTTTTGGGCTGATTGGATCTCTGGTGCAGCCCTTTAAATGCATTGTTGTCTCTATGTAAACAGGAGATGTACAGTTGACCATTGACTGGTCCAAAATTAAGGAACAACAAACGAGTGCTGATCATTGAGTTCAGTGCTTGCTTGCCCATCAACCTGGGTAAAAGGGCCATCAGAAGGCGACACATGTCTCAAGGAGAAACTTTACCCTCCCTAAGTCCCATGGCAAAGTAGGCAACCCACTCCAGACTAATGAAGGGTGAGATCTTAAAACACCTGTTTACAAATAGGTAAGTCTTCCATCTGAAGGAGATTTTGGCTTGGCTCCCTAATTATTATTTAAGACTTTTAAAGGAGAAGTCCGGGGTCGGACATTTTTTAAAAACAGCAAGAAGCAGGTGGCTGAACATAACAACAGGCACTCACCTTCCCAGCTCCAGGTCTGGGGATTGCTTTCTTCCAGTTCCTGGCCACTGACTGGCTTAGCTAGGCTAACGTATTACATCCTGGGTCCCCCCTGAGACCAGACCACTTCCTAGTCTGTGACTGGGACAGTGGACCCCACACTGGAGCCAGGGAGGTAAGTGCCTGTTGTTATGTTTAGCCACCTCCTCCCTGGCTGTTTACAAAAAATGTCCCACCCCATTCTTCTCCTTTAAAGAGGAAAACTGCCCAGAGTAGTAGCGAATCGCAATAGAAAAGCTCTCCTGCTCCGGACATCACTGTGTCAGACTAAAAAAAAAAAACACCACTTCCCGCAGGACATACAGCAGCTGATAAGTACTCAAAGACTTGAGATTTTTAAATAGAAGTAATTTACAAATCTGTATAAATTTCTGATATCAGTTGATTAAAAGTATAAATTTCTGATACCAGTTGATTAAAAAAAGAAAGAAAAATTATGGAGTTGCCCTTTAACCTTTCCATATTGTATTCATTGACTTTGTCATCTTAAATTTTTAACTTTTGAAATTTTCCCAAAAAATTTCAACTTTCCCATTTAGGCGGTAATGATTTATTTAATAACCTACAATGCATCTGTCATTGCAGAGCGACATGCCACATAAATAATAATCTGGGTAAATAAACAAAACAGAAGAATAGGGGAGGCCAAATGTCAGCGCCCTGCCTTGTTTCAGATCTGCAGATTTCCCCTGTGATTTCCCCTGTGACATGCGTATGTCAGATTCTAGGAGCCGCCTGTACTTAAATATCATTTGAAGTTTTTGAATAATACACAAATGGGCCTTTACCGTGTCAACATTTCACCTCCGATGACTTCTCTCCATGAACGCCTATTTGCAAATATTGTGATGTTGCTAATATTTATGTCAAAGTCGAGCGCCATCATCATGCTAATGAGGCGTAATGGAATGAGTCAGGCCCGGGCGGCGTATTTTCCTTCGTGCGGACAGGACGCGCACTGCTTAGATTCCGGACACAGGGATAATGTCACAAAACAAAAAGGGTTTTCTACAAATGAGATTGATGAACAATTTACAAATAGACCCAATGACATATTTCCTGCGGTTAATGATTAACTACGAAATTTAGTAAAGTTCAAACGCATATAAAAATCAATGATCGCCTGGTGGCAGAAAGGACAAACATTGATTGATATTGCTTTTATTTTATTAGATGTTTTGTTTTTGTTTTTGAGATTTTTTAAAATAATTCTTTAGAATTTTAGATGTATTAACTCATTTGTTACAGATAAAAAAATATTTGATGGATTTGTATGGACGCATGTATGGACGCAAGGTAGGTAGAAGGAGACTAAGTGAAATATTAATGGTGAAAAATATTTATTAGCGTTATGTTATAAAGACTGGGGCATGTTGACGCTTAAAGGGGTTTTTAGGCTTGGAAAAAAAGGTTCTGCTTTTTTCCATAAAGCGCAATAATCCAGTCCTCTGTTTGGGTGTGAGGTTATGCAGCTTAGTTTTATTGAAGTGAATAGAGCTTAATTGCAATACCATATACAGTCTGTGGACAGGGGTGACACTGTATTTGGAAAAAATAATACAAGAATAATAATACAGAATAAAAAATAGATAAAAAAGAATACAAGACAGGTGAGGACCTGGTACTAGTACCCGTCCCGCCGTCCCTGTCTGCTTACCGCAACTGCCCTGAGTGGCAGCGGATAACTGGGCGACAGTCCTTAATCTTAGTATATGAGTATACAAGCCAGGAAGCCAAAACCAGAATCAGGAAACCAGGAAAAATAATCAGCATAAACATAGAGTAAACATACTTATGGAGTCTGGAGTCCCAGCCCCAGAGCCTGATTGGGGCTAAGACTCCAGCCTCAGGGCTAATTAAAATAGCTGACTGGCGGTGCTGGCTGCCATTCAGTAATTACACATGATACACACCTATGGGGGAAGGGGAATTCACAAACCAAAACTAATGTGACAGTCAGATTCACTGATATACAGTATGCATTGCAGCTTCCACTCACTTTTGTAGCTGTGCCAGGTGCTCTTCATCCAGCTCAGATGCTTATTGCATTGTACAGGAACGGGACTCCTGCTTTTGAGAAGAGTCCCTGTTCCTCTACATACTGCACTATTTCAAGGAAATTGGGGCACGTCCCAATTCAAAAATAATGTGACAGTCAGATTGACTGAACTTGGAACAAAATCTTGAAACATTCCATCTTCTTTAGTTATGGGTGTACACAGAGAATAATTCAGTAACCTGGTTGGCCACTTAAGATAATCCAGTTTCAGAGTTAAAGCAAATGTACCATCAGCCCCATCAGTTTAGCAATAACTTATCGGCGGCTGGGCGGCGGGGATCTCAGAGGTGTGGTAATTTTTTTTTAAAACACCACCGTTTCCCGCACAGCACCTGTCACAAACTCGCCGGACGTAGGTGGGGAACAGAACAAGACAGTGAGCCCTAACCACTAGAACCCACCTTCTGATCCTACCTACTTGCCTCAACGGCCCTAAACGGCCGTGGACAACCACGGTGTCAGTCCCTGTCCTACACCAGGTGATAAACAAAACAAGACAGACGAAACAAACACAATAATGCAAAGTCTACGGTCCGGGTCAGCAACGGCGGTCAGCGAGGTACAAAAACGTAAGGCAGAAGAAGAGTCAGAGACAGACAAGGAGGTCAGGGCAGGCAGCAGACAAAGCAGGTTGGAAGATCAAGCAATAGGTCAGGCAACAGAAGTAACAGAACCAGGAGAGCTGAAGCGCTTAGCTGAGTAACACTCAATAGCCAGCAGGGAAATGAAGAGCCTGCTGCTTTTTTATCTGGAATCAGGGACTGGGTCCAGCACTTGATTGGATCAGCCCTGAACCCAGCACCCAGCTCAGCTGGACAGGTCTATAAGGAGTAACCCCTGCACTGCCAGAGTGTAACAGGCAATGCGGGTGTGGCTGGGAAACTAAGACAGCATTCAGACAGGACTGCAAACAAAAAACAACCAGAGGCTCAGCGCTTCCTCGGTCGCCCAGTATGGACCGAGGAGCGCAAAGTCACATTCCTGACAGTACCCCTCCTCTTATGAGGGGCCTCAGGACCCTTATTTAAAGGACCCGGTTTAGAGGGGTTATGGTCATGAAACTTCCGGATGAGACGTGGGGCATGTATATCCTTACTGGCGACCCACGTATTTTCTTCAGGACCATATCCCTTCCACTGGACAAGATATTGGATGGAATTTTGAATTTGACGAGAGTCCAATATCCTGTCCACTTCAAACTCCAGCTCCCCCTGGATGACCAGAGGAGCAGGGAGGACTGAAGGAAGCACAGGATTAACATATTTTTTGAGAAGAGACTTATGAAATACATTGTGAATTCTCATAGACCCAGGTAATCGTAATCTGAATGAAACAGGATTAATGATCTCTGTGATAACGTACGGACCAATGTACTTGGGTGCTAGTTTACCAGAGGGAACCTTCAATTTCAAGTTTTTAGTTGAGAGCCATACCTTTTCTCCTATACCGTAATCTGGGCCAGATATGCGTCTTTTGTTCGCCTGTTTCTTAGCTGTCTCTTGGGCTTTGACCAAGTTCTGAAGAGCTTGGGCCCAAACTGTGCACAGTTTAGAATAAATACCTTCGGCCGAAGGGTTTACGGACTCTGACGCATGTACAGAAGAATATCTGGGATTAAAGCCATAATTACAATAAAATGGCGACATCTTGAGTGACTGATTTTCACGATTATTTAGAGCAAATTCCGCTAAGGATAGAAACTCTCTCCATTTATCTTGGCTCCCTGCAACAAAACACCTCAAAAATTGTTCCAGAGATTGGTTCACCCTTTCTGTCTGGCCATTAGATTGTGGGTGAAAAGCCGACGAAAAGGATAATGAGATGCCCAGCCGACCACAAAATTCTCTCCAAAATCTGGAGACAAATTGTACCCCCCTGTCAGAAACTACATTTTCTGGAACACCATGCAAACGTAAGATATGGTTTATGAACAATGTAGCCAAGGTACGAGCATTAGGGAGCTTACGCAGGGGAATAAGGTGACACATCTTAGAAAATCTGTCAACAACCACCCAAATGACTGTTTTTCCCTTAGAGGGTGGCAAATCGGTAATAAAATCCATAGAAATATGAGTCCAAGGTCTGGTAGGCACCGGAAGGGGATGGAGGAGACCTTCAGGTAGTCTACGCAGAACCTTGGATCTGGCGCAAGTTTCACAGGCGTCGACAAATGATTTGACATCTCTTGCCCATGAAGGCCACCAATAATGCCGTGAGAGTAAGTACTTAGTACCTGCAATTCCCGGGTGACCAGCCAACACAGAATTATGAATCTCCTCCAAAACCTTAAGGCGAAGGTTTGGAGGAACAAACAGTTTAGACTCAGGAGTGTTCCGGGGAGCCAGAGACTGAGATTCCGCAATCCGAGCTGCCAGATCGGGTTGCAAAGTGGCCACCACCACCCCGGGTGACAGGATGGTCTCTGGTTGCTCCCTGGGAACCGTGTCGATGTCAAAGCTGCGCGATAAGGCGTCAGCTTTAACATTTTTAGACCCAGGTCGAAAAGAAATTTCAAAATTAAATCGTGTAAAGAACAAAGCCCATCTGGCCTGACGAGGAGTGAGACGTTTGGCTTTATCCAAATATATCAGATTCTTATGATCTGTTAACACCTTAATTCTATGTTTAGCCCCTTCCAGAAAATGTCTCCATTCATCAAAGGCTAATTTAATGGCCAGAAGTTCTCTGTTACCTATGTCATAGTTGCTTTCGGCTTTGGAGAACTTCCTAGAAAAGTAGGCTATGGGTCTGAGGTTGGTGAGGGTCTCTGAACCTTGTGAGAGAACTGCTCCTACCCCAACCTCAGATGCGTCAACTTCAATGACAAAGGGTTGTTCAAAGTCAGGCTGAGTTAACACAGGAGCTTCAGCAAAACACCTCTTAAGCTTGTCAAATGCCAGGATAGCCTCAGGACTCCAATTAACCAGGTCTGCCCCCTTTTTGGTTAGATCAGTTAATGGTTTAGCAATAACAGAAAAACCCTTGATGAACTTTCTATAGTAATTGGCGAATCCCAGGAACCTTTGTAGGGCCTTAAGGCTACTGGGTCGCTCCCAATTTTCAATGGCTGTCACTTTAAGGGGGTCCATACAAAATGAGTTGGAGGTGATCTTATACCCTAAGAATGAGACCTCCTGTATCCCAAACTGGCATTTTGACAGCTTGGCGCAGAGGTGATTTTGCCTTAGCAATTCTAACACAGTACGAACATGCTGAACATGAGAGCACCAATCAGGAGAAAATATCAAAATATCATCTAGATATACCACCAAAAAACGACCCAGATGTTCACGGAACACGTCATTAACAAAATGTTGGAAGACTGCCGGAGCATTACATAATCCAAAGGGCATAACGAGGTATTCGAAATGTCCCTCAGGAGTATTAAAGGCAGTCTTCCACTCGTCTCCCTCCTTTACTCTTATTAGGTTGTATGCTCCCCGCAAATCAATCTTAGAGAACCATTTGGCTCCCACAATTTGATTAAACAAGTCTGGAATGAGAGGCAGAGGGTGTTGATTTTTCACAGTGATCTTATTCAATTCTCGATAATCAATACAGGGGCGTAGACCACCATCTTTTTTACCCACAAAAAAGAATCCCGCTCCCATGGGAGAAGAGGAGGGACGGATGTGACCTTTACGCAAGCTATCCTTGATATAATCTCGCATAGCCTCTCTTTCTGGACAGGACAAATTAAATATTCTACCCTTAGGGTACTTAGACCCTGGTATCAAGTCAATAGTGCAATCATAGGGACGATGGGGAGGTAATCCTTCCACCGATCTCTCATCAAACACATCAGCATAATCAAGCAGAAACTCCGGAATCTCCCCATCATCAGAAGAACATTCAGCAAGCGACAAAGAAATACAATGAGGAGCACACTCTGGTCCCCATCGAACCAGTTCCCTGTTGGGCCAGTCAAACACGGGGTTATGCTGGTCCAACCAGGGTAACCCCAGAATAATATCAGCAGACAAATTTTCCATAAGCAAAAAGTCAAGCTTTTCAAAATGAACTGATCCCACCTTTACCTCAAGATGGGGGGTAATGTAGCGTATATTACCCTGAGCAAAAGGGGCAGAGTCCGCTCCAGTCACATTCAACGGACATTTAAGCTGAAGTGGACATGCCCCCAGACCAGACCAGAAAACAGTATTAATAAAGTTAGCAGAAGCCCCAGAGTCAACCTGGGCATATCCCGAGATAAATTTATCTCCCAAAGTCAAAGAAATAGGCAACAACAACTTCTTTTTCTTGTCGAAGGTTACCTGTGCACCTGAATGACCCCCTCGATAATCATTCAGGCGCTGAAGTTTTCCGGCGGTGAACCAGGTCTAGCGGTACATTGTCGTACTTGATGCCCCGCTTTGCCACAGTAGAGACACAGATGGTTCTGGAGGCGATATGCACGTCTGGCCTTGGCGTCAGTTGACCCGATCTGCATAGGTTCGTCTTGCGGAGGGGACACAGGAGAGGAAGAAGAAGGTTTAGGAGGTAAGGTCAAAGGACATGAACCAGAAGGGAATTTAGATGTTTCTCTCTCTTTGTGTCTGTCCCGCATACGCCTATCTACCCGTATGGCTAAGGTCATAGTTTCCTCCAGAGTCTCAGGATTAGGATAGGCTACTAACAAGTCCTTCAGTTGGTCAGACAAGCCCGCACGAAACTGGAAACGCAGAGCTGGGTCATTCCAATAACACATATATAAAGTCTGTAGAACTCCACCATACAAGACACTACCTGTATTACTCTAATGGGGTGGGGGCCGCCGGTGGACACTCTGATTTTTACTATTTATGGTATGACACTGCATTTATTAATTTATTCACTTATTTATTTATTTTTGCATTAATTGAGACACGTGTGTCATTTATTTATTTATTGCGCCTTTATGGTGTATTTATTATATAGCATCTACACATAGATTTCTAGGTACTGTATTTAGCACTCTAGTCTACCTTTTTTACCTAAATCATTTACTGATTTATTAATTTATTTACTTATTTAGTCACTAGTGTCCATCTGCAGCAGCCCCCTCATTGTATGTTTGTCATTTTTAACTATTCTGTCAGCCATGATTCATTGTGTATTTATTTATTGATTATTTCGTTATTTGTATGTGATTTTAACTAATAAAATTTATATGTTGTAATATATCAGAGGTTCAGTTGTTTCTCTATCGGTCTGGGTCATTCCAAGTAGAGGGTACACACCACTGCCTAAAGTCAGCACAGTATTCTTCCACTGGTCTCTTACCCTGTCTGAGTGTCGTCAATTGGCGCTCTGCCTCTGCTGCTCGGTCTGGGTCATCATACAGAAGGCCCAAGGCTGAAAAAAATCTGTCAACGGTCATTAAATCAGGGGAGTCAGAAGGTAGTGAGAATGCCCATTCTTGGGGTGGGCCCTGCAGGAGGGACATAATAATGCCCACCCTCTGGGTCTCATCTCCGGAGGAGCGGGGACGTAGCCGAAAAAATAATCTGCACCCCTCCCGAAAGGTCCGGAAATTTTTCCTGTCCCCCTTAAATTTCTCAGGGAGCTGCACTGGGGGTTCAGGAGCCTGCGGGGGGGTCAGACACATCTGCCTGGGCAAGGACTCTTGTTCCTGCACACGCTCAGCAAGGGTCTGAACCAACGTATTCAGACCCTGCATCTGGGTCACCAGGGTGTTCATAGGGTCCATGATGCAGGTGACCCAAAAATCTTCTTTCTGGCTGGCTATTCTGTCACAAACTCGCCGGACGTAGGTGGGGAACAGAACAAGACAGTGAGCCCTAACCACTAGAACCCACCTTCTGATCCTACCTACTTGCCTCAACGGCCCTAAACGGCCGTGGACAACCACGGTGTCAGTCCCTGTCCTACACCAGGTGATACACAAAACAAGACAGACGAAACAAACACAATAATGCAAAGTCTACGGTCCGGGTCAGCAACGGCGGTCAGCGAGGTACAAAAACGTAAGGCAGAAGAAGAGTCAGAGACAGACAAGGAGGTCAGGGCAGGCAGCAGACAAAGCAGGTTGGAAGATCAAGCAATAGGTCAGGCAACAGAAGTAACAGAACCAGGAGAGCTGAAGCGCTTAGCTGAGTAACACTCAATAGCCAGCAGGGAAATGAAGAGCCTGCTGCTTTTTTATCTGGAATCAGGGACTGGGTCCAGCACTTGATTGGATCAGCCCTGAACCCAGCACCCAGCTCAGCTGGACAGGTCTATAAGGAGTAACCAGTTCTTGTGGTGTAGCCAGCTCAGCACCTAAAGGATCTTCTGAAGGATCTCAGGATTCTATCCGACTCCCCCTCACATATATCCCGACATAATTTGACATGTGCCCAGCAATCAGCATTGAATGAGTTAAAATCACTTAAAGATATCACAATAAAAAATTCAGATAAAGGCGGTTTAGTGGTTGTTATGAATACAAACATGTATAATCAACAAATGTTAGAACACCTCTCTGACAATACCACCTACCGCACTTTGCCTGGAGATCCTATCCAGGCCTTTACTCGTCAATTACAGGAGCTCCTACGTGAGGGGGTTAGTTTGGGTGTTCTTAGTGAGAGAGAGGCAGAGCACTTGTGCCCCATACACCCCATAATGCCCTACATGTATGGGCTACCAAAAACCCACAAAGGCATTGTTCCTCCTCCCGTGCGCCCCATAGTGTCTGGCAGGGGCTCTCTGTGTGAGGGGCTGTGCGAGTGGCTTGACTGCCTGTTGCAGCCTCTCGTGCAGAGAGTACCTGGCTACACGAGGGACACGGGTGCAGTATTGGTGGGTTTGGAGAGTCTTGTATGGCGGCCGGAGTACTGCTGGTTGGGTCTCGATGTCACATCCCTATATACCAGCATACCTCATCCGGTAGCCATGCGGGCTCTCCAGTTCCACCTGGAAAAATACAGTGGCTATAGTGGTGAACTCATTGAGTTCGTTAAAAGTGTCACCTGGTTCCTTATGACACATAATTACTTCAAATTTGGGGACACTTTCTACCTTCAAGTCAGTGGTGTTTCTATGGGAGCCAAGTACTCACCCTCTCTCGCTAACCTCACTATGTCACACTGGGAAGAGATTTTCATTTACACGAGTGACAACCCATTCCTGGACTCCATCCAGTGGTACGCCAGATTCATCGACGATCTGTTACTCATTTGGGACGGTCGTGAATCTGACGTGCCACTCTTTCTGGAGTATGTCAATTCTAATAGTATGGGCCTCCGCTTCACCCATAATTGTCACAAAACCAGTATGATTTTTCTTGATCTCGAGCTCATTGGTAAACCCTCACATATTGTAGAGACTCGGACCCATAGAAAACCTATCTCTGGCAACATCACATTACATGCAACCAGCTCCCACCCCAAACACACCATTAAGTCCATCCCAGTTGGGGAACTGACTCGTATGCGTCGCAACTGTAGCACTGAACATGCATACTTGGAGGAAAGTAAATTGAGTCAAGATAGACTTAAAGCTAGGGGTTATCCATATTGGATGCTGAACCGTGCAGTCCATAGATTAACTAACAGAGACAGACGAACATTACTCACCAAACAAAATAAATCACAGACTACTTATGTCCCAACACTTGTTACCCGATATAGTCCACAATTCAGACAGATCAAGGAAATCGTACTGAAACACATACACATATTGCGGGGTGATCCATTACTAGACCAAATTTTGCAGTCTGGCTGTCGGGTAGTATCCAGAAGAGCCTCTACTCTAAGGGATGTTCTCTCCCCCTCTAGCCCCAAACACAAACCACCCTCTACATGGTTAAATTGCAAAGGCTTTTTTAAATGCGGACAAAACCCTTGCCGCACTTGTACTGTAGCCTTACCTAGTAAATCCTTTACTAGTAGTTCTGGCTAAGAATTCCGTGTTGGATGCTTTCTAAATTGTAATAGCACCAACGTAGTTTACATCATATTGTGCACTATATGCAACCTCATGTATGTTGGTTGCACAACGCGAAAATTTAAAACCCGCATTGTTGAGCACTTATATGATGTGACACATCACACCAACCGCAACCCATCCGGAGCCTCTAGCCACTTTATCACCACACATGGTGGCAATGTGAACTCATTCAAAGCCTTTGCCATTGATCGTATATATCCATCATCCAGAGGGGGCGATATTAGACACGCTCTCTTTAAAAAAGAAGCGTACTGGATTTTCCATTTGAACACTACTGCCCCCAATGGTCTAAATCTCCGTAGAGAACTTTTACTATACTACTAAAGTGTGCTTTGCATGTGGTCTCTATATTATACATTGTAAATGATAACCATTTTGCCATTACTTAATTTGGTATTATTCACACACAGTACACTTGCATATATGATTTAGTTTTAGCTATACCATTGTTTATTATGAGGTGTTGGTTTATGTAAAGACCTGACGTCATCACGCTTCCGAGCGTAAACCAGGTAGCCTACTTATACACACCTGTATGGCTACTCCTTAGCCATGATTAAGGGTACGTGACGTACCGGAAACGCGTTGGCGTGGGTCTGAGAGAGCGCATTACATGTCTCCGTTGTTCTTTGGATCTTATAATAAAAGCAAGTTTATTCAAGCACTGCATCGCTGAGCCCAGATGGACTTTCTTAACTATAAGGAGTAACCCCTGCACTGCCAGAGTGTAACAGGCAATGCGGGTGTGGCTGGGAAACTAAGACAGCATTCAGACAGGACTGCAAACAAAAAACAACCAGAGGCTCAGCGCTTCCTCGGTCGCCCAGTACGGACCGAGGAGCGCAAAGTCACATTCCTGACAGCACCATTTTGTTCTTGTGCTCCGGCTCGCCTCGGATGGATCGGAGGTGGGCCTGGCGCCCCAAATGTGATGATCTCCCTTCAGTGACACAGCCCTGTTTAATGGCTCATTGGTTAGCCCTTTTGCTTTGCAATACTAAGACCTTGGGTTCGAATCCAACATCTGGCTACTTCTACCTAGAGTTTCTGTGTTGTTTCACTTGTATTTTCTAGTTTCCACAAACAAAAAATACTGATAAGTTTTATTGTCTTCTATGGATTTGCACTTGAGCTCCAGTAGAGCCAGGGATAGATACGAGTGATGACAATCTCTGTACATTGCTGCAAAAGATGTCAGTACTATCTAACAACAGGGTATAAATATAAAACTAGACATTATTGATGGCATGTCCTAGCTATATGCTATCACTGTATTAAGTGTTAAACACCTTTACAGCTCAGTTGAGAATACAATACTGGCTAGAAGCCCGGCTCATTGGAAACAAAGCATCTGTACTCGGATAGTAGGAGAATGGAAAGTGGAGGATGACCGGCAATAAAACTCTTGTTCACACTTTCGTTCCAGTTCCTTTCTATCGGTTTTCCATTGCTCTTTGACATCTTATCCAGTACAAAAACAGAAGCCTGAAATACTTATTTTTATTTAATAGGATCCGTTACATCACGCAGTATAATTCATCAGTCATATCTGTCACAGCTCCTGTACAACATGAAACTTGTGTGAATGTAGAGTTTTATCAATTGTTACTGTTCTGTAGAGTTAAAGATCTTTTAGGGTGGGTTCACACGTATCGGATCCACAGCTGATTTCTCACTGCGTATTCGCAACGAGACCCGCTGCGCATCCCTGCCCAGTAAACTCTATGGGCAGACAAACTCGCAGCAGGATGTACATCCCGCTGCGATTTTACCAGCAGCCCGTCCCGTTAACCCCCGGCCGCCAGAGACTACCTGGTCCCCGCTCCCGCTTGCGTTGGGATTCCCGGTGACTTCACGTCCCGCTCGGCCAAACACTGCGAAGTCTTTGGCGGCTGAGGGTTAACGGGGCACACTGCTGTACTGCCAAATGCGGCATAGTAAAAATGTTGGCGTGCAATACCGGCACCCAGGTAATGTCTCAGGATATAAGCGCTTTCAATCACACCCAGAGGGGTGATTACAGCGCTGAAACCCGCCCAGGACTGTGTCTACATGGAGGAGCCACACTCCCAGATGACTACTTGCCCGGAATTTACATACAGCGCGGAAGATTATAAAAGTAAGATTGCGGATCATATACAGATGGGACGGACAAGGGGATGTTTACAAAGTGTGCTGGGTCATGTACTAGCACAATTCCTTAGTGTTATAGACATTTTTGGCGTGATTGTTTCTCTTTAAACCTGAAGCCCTTCAGCTTTTGCAATACTTTACTTTTTATTGGGGGACATTTATCAAGGGCTTTGCACCTATTTTTAGGTGAATAATAGGATTTTTTCACCTATTTTTGGTCTTGGTTCTATTTAAGAACCAGTATTAGACGAATATTTTTTGGATGGAACCTTTTTTAATCTGCCAGTTTTGAGTATTCACCCCAAAATTCACATAATCCGGGATCTGGGCCTAATTTATGATTTGCGACATTTTAAAAAGTTGCACAAAGTGGTGAATGCCTACGTCTGGTCAGTATCAGGTGAATTTTTCACAATTTTTTGTAAATATTTTGCTAATATTTTAAGAATATTCTATTCACAAATTTATGAAAAATTTGTAAAATTAGTCATATTTGCCTGGGTAAAAAAAAAAAAACAGACAAATACTTTGTAGAAAAATCATTTTTGACTCAATAGTAAATGTCCCCCATTGTATTTGGTCAGTACCAGGTGAATTTTTCACTATTTTTTTGTAAATATTTTGCAAACATTTAGATAATATTCTATTCACAAATTTATGAAAAAATTGTATAATTAGCCCTATTTGCCTGGGTAAAAAAACAGACAAATACAAATCACACATTTTTGACTCTGTAAATGTCCCCCATGACAGCCAAAGCTCTATGATTTACCTTACCTGGAAATATATAATAGAAAAGTGCATTGGATTGGCATTGGATTTCACACTGCAAGTTTGGCAGTGGAATCCGCTGTGATGCTCAGTACTGCTATGACCTATGGCTCTGCATTCATTCCACTGTGAGAATGTAGCCTCTGCCCATTTAACTCATTAGCTGCCGGGCTTTGAACAAGCTAATACTTTACCTGTCTGTGGCTAAAGCAGTTCCGAGTATCCGAGTGAAATCCGCTCCAAACTCTGCATGTATGAATGCATCCTAAGGCTAAGTTCACACATCGTCATAATGACGGCCATTTTTGTAATATTATATTTGCCCATAACTTGTAATATTATATTTTTCCAGAAAAGCATCAATGCCTCCCTTGAACTTATTTAATGAATCAGCCATGACATCATGTGGCCGAGAGTTCCACAGTCTCACTGCTTGTACAGTACAGAATAACTTACATCACACAGCAGATGTGTAGTGTGTAAAAGTACTCATTTTGGGACATTAGAGGGAATTTATCAGCAGGTTACAAGAATGTAACCTGCTTATATCTCAGCATAGTTCCCAAGGTACTGAGGATGAAGGTACATACTAGGGATGGTCCGAACCTGCCAAGGTTTGGGTTCGTACGAACCTGGACTCTCGGCAATGATTCCCGCTGTCTGCCCGCTCCGTGGAGAGGGTGAATACAGCAGGAGGACCGCCTGGAAAACTGGGATATAGCCATAGGCTGTATCCCAGTTTTCCAGGCGGTCCTCCCACTGTATCCACCTGCTGCACGGAGCGGGCAGACAGTGGGAATCTGATGCCGAGCGTTCGGGTTCATACGAACCCAAACCTTGGCAGGTTCGGACCAACCTTCATCCTCTCCGCTGTTGCTGTGCAGTATAGGGGACAAGTAAGAGATCGCAGGGGTCTAACCTCCATACCCCCCTCCGATCTCCATATCAGGCCCTGATTCTTTGTTATCAACATCGTTGTGGGTACGGCACATGACCCAGAGCTCTAATTATTTCTATGAAGCCGCCAGAAAGCGCAGAAAAAGTCGGAAAGCGCTTACTTGTCCCCGATCCTGTGGATACTCTTTAAGTATTAAGTATTGAAACAATTTAACTTGAGAGTAAGTCAGTAGCTAGTAATTGTGGTCCATAACCTCATGTGTATATTATAATGTTACACAATATAAACTGCCTGGAGATCGTATGATTTTGCTCTTAACACTCAGATTTGAACGTAATTAGTCACTCTGTATAAAAATAATATGAATAAAATGCCAAACATTAAAAATAGCAAAATGTTTCGGCAAATAATCATTGAGAATTTTTTTTTTCCGTTAAACAAATATTTGTCCTTGAAATTCTTCCGAAATTAATGCGTTCATATGTTCAACCTGCCCTGGAAGCCGCTGAGGAAAACAATATGTACAAACTTGCAGTTAAGCAATGTAATGTGTGTTTGCTTTTTTTTTTTTATACTTGGCAACCGCATTACTTTTGTAAACAAGTCTGATGGTTGCCAAAATTCCAACTTTTTGAGGCAAGAAAGCTGTTTGATCTGCTATATGTGAACGGAGTTTTGTTTTGCTTCCTGTTTTATTTCACATCAATATAACACAACAAGGTATTTGGGGAAAGTGATGGTTTGTATATGATGTTTTTATTCCAGTCTAAATAGAAATGGGTAATAAATTGGATAAAAGAACTTTTTGCACTTGCAGCCTTTCAAATAAGTTGATATAGAATTACTGGTATGAGTCACTTTTTGAGTGATTTCAAAACAGATGATAGTAGAAGAATGTATAAAAAAAAAAAAAATCTCTCCTCGGTTAGGAATGGTTTGACCTTACGTACAGCTGAGCTGAGGCTGAAGAAGTCCACAGCGCTCAAGGACTGGAAAACATTGGCAACTAAACCATTAGTTGTGATGGATGGGTAAAACTCGGCTGTGTAGAGAGAACGACAACAACCTTCTACGGAGCGTGATGAATAATGTCTGTATGATGACTATAATGTACATAGATCATGTATCTACAAGGGTCCAATGGGGTCTAGACCATATATAAAAGAGGAAAGGAGTGATACTACTTTCAGACAAACACAAAGAGTGAAGGGCTTCTGTGAAAGAAGAATATACAAGAGAGTCCTTTCTTTCTAGCAGTCGTGGAGCACCCTATTGTGTCACTAGCAATACATATAAAAGGTATTAGCTCAGATGCCTACATGCAATGCTTTTAAGGTGTCACTGGGTCTCAATTAGCGTTGAGCGAGCAGTTAAATGCTTTTTTCAATGTCGTCAATTGACAACATACCACCAAGTTCTAAAGTTTCATGTAGGTAGGTATTGCATTTTTTTTGTTCTAATTTTTCTATATTTCATCTCTTAAAGGGATGTGTAAACGAAATATTCAAAAAATAGAATTGGTATTTAAACAGTTTCAGAGCTCCAGGCATCATGATAAATGATGATACTGGGAGCCTCAAAAATGTACTGACAAACCTCGAGCACCGTGCTCAGCACTAGTCCCAATAAATACTGGGCCCTTCTGCAAATTCTTAGGTATACATATGGTATATCCACCCCTGATTTTAATTTTGCCCTCATAAGATATATGAGAAATCTGTAAACAACCACAAAGTTTCTAAAGATAGGCAGGTAGGTGTTTACTAGAGATGAGCGAACCTGGAGCATGCTCAAGTCCATCCGAACTCAAACGTTCGGCATTTGATTAGCTGGGGCTGCTGAACTTGGATAAAGCCCTAAGGCTATGTGGAAATCATGGATATAGTCATTGGCTGTATCCATGTTTTCCAGACAACCTTAGAGCTTTATCCAAGTTCAGCAGCCCCAGCTAATCAAATGCCGAACGTTTGGGTTCGGATCGACTCAAACCCGAACCCGGTTCGCTCATCTCTAGTGTTTACTCATAATCCAATGTTTTGTACCATATTTCTCTAGCCTTAAAGCCTTATTTTTTTTAAATAATCCTTTGTCCACAGGATAGGCGATAACTTGCTGGTTGGTTGGGTTTCTGGTTATTGCAATGTTTCTGAGCTTCATAGAGAATGAATGGAATAATGGGTGGGCATTGTGTATGTGTGTAGCTGCTCCGTTGATTCAGAGGACATTTGATCTCCATTCTCTATCTGAGCAGTTGGACCGCCACCTATCAGCTAGTTAACCCTATACTTTAGATAAAACATAAATTGATCATGAAAATACCCCTTTAAGGTGGTGAAACACTAGCCAATCACACCTATGACCTCACTGGAGATAGAAGAACCTTTGGAGGTGTCTTTCCTCTCTTGGCCCATCCTTTTTTAGCCAACACCATCTATCAGGTATACCTGTACCTCCATACAAAGAGGATTATTGGCCAATATCTATGGGTTTGGCCAATTTGGACCTTCAATTTAAAGTGTAACTGTGATTTATATTTCACTTTCAGAAATCAAAGTATCAATAGTACAAGCGATTTTAAGAAACTCTGTAATAGGTTTTATTAAGCACTATTTCTGTACTTAAAATGCATTTTTGCAGCCTCCCCCCTCACTTAAGAAGAAGCAGCTTTTCTATGTCCATTATGCTCTATAGAGAGGGGAGGGGCTGAGGGGAATGAGTGAGCAGAAGGGGAGACAAAGAGCCCTGCACAGCACAACATCATGCAATCTTATCTCATTAAGTTTCCAGACCTGCACTGAGGTTTCTGACCTGTGAATCCAGCATTTTATGTGCCTAGACAGTCTGAAAACTGCAGAGTTGCTTGTCTCCTCTCCCTGCTCACTGTACCCCCTCGTCCCCTCCCCCTCCATATGTTATAATAGACTCTGCAAACCCGTCTTCACTTTGTTCGTCTGTAATGAAGAAGGCTTTGCCTGATAATGAGCAGATAAGAAGTGTGTGTGGGGGTAAGGTGGGGGTGGAGGGGAGGGTTGTCAAGGGGAGTTAGGAAAACAGCTTTTTGAGGCTTTTTTACCTAATAAAACCTATTACAGAGTTTCTTAAAATTGCTTAAACTATTGATGTACTATGCACAGACTTAAATGGCGTCCCTCTCCTTGGCACCAATGACCAATGATCAAAACCCATCAGACAAGAATCTTGCCAAAAATGATAAACTATCTGGCATCTTGCTTCTTTGTAATGGGTTCTGTCAACCTACCCAATGTTCCTTCAGAGCTTTAGATCAGGTAAATTCTTATTGTAAACCATCTCTATAAATTCTGCTAAAGTGGTAATTAGTATTATTCATTATTTTCCATAGACGATTGAGTCTGGCTCTATTCATATTAGCCCCTGCCCCAGTGGAGCTTACAATCTAATTCCTCCACCACATACATACACCCAGGCCAGCTTCATAGGAAGCCAATTAACCTACAAGTGCCAGACTCCATCCCAAGGCCCCGGCGCTAAAAGAAGACAACGCTACCAACTGCGGCACCGTGCCGCCCCAATAATGCACAATTTTGTATCTTGTTATAGAATAATGAGGCAAAATCCCTTCAATTATTTTACATTCTGGAGTCTGTTTATAGTCGATACATTGTCTATAGGTTCCATTTATCTGCAGAAATCTCTGTTCTTGACTAAGAAGTAAAAAATAAAAATAAAAAAATTCTTGGCAATCATTTTCCTTTGATTCATTCACTTATTATAGCGAAATATATAGAGAAAAAAAAAGAATGTCTCCTCTATTTGTTATATTGATTATTACATTATAAAACAGGTTGGAGACTGATTTGTGAATAATGTAGCACTCAGTAATACAGTGAATTGTGAATAGATCAGTAGTTTTTCAAAGGCAGACATCAAATAGAAAGAAAAAGGTTATGTCACCTTCACCCCGTCGGTCTTGTCATTTATACGCTATCAGCTCATTAAATTCACATTAGGATACTCCATGGGACTTTAGGAACCATTAATGCACCTAAAATGGCATAACAAAATCTCAGTTCACTTTAAAAGAGATGGCATTGCGACATTTTGTATTTCATCACTGAATTATTATACTCTCAGATGTATTCTGCTGTGATGGTAATGGAAGGACGGACGCTAGAGACAAAAGATGTCCATTTGTTTATCCCTGGAGAGAGAGAGAGATGGGAAAAAAAAAGCAAAAAGAAAAAAAAATGTAAAAAAAAATATGTATATAAAGCTTTAACGATTTAACCCTGCAACAAAAGTGAAATCGTTCTACTTGACATACGCAGATCACATGGAAATGGAGACATAAAGGGGGACTGTGGTAAAGATATACATTGTTATACTCACAATAGTCGTGTAATCACATGTGCATGGGAATAGAGGTTAGTAAAAATTGGTTTAAAAAATTGTAAAATACAGAATAAGAGAAACACAAAGTAACTCTTAACATTTAACATATGTATATTGATCAATATTGATATCTTTTGATCAATCACAGCTCTCACGCTGGCAGACAATAGCAAGACAGTGTACACAGTCCTTGAATAAAGTTGGTTGCTTACTGAGATACTTTGGTTACGTAGTATTGGTGAGAGTGGACTGCCGGTGTCAGGTGTGGGGCCCTATCCAGACCCTAGGATACTCAACTGGGAAGCTGTTAGAAGAAGAGAATCCTACATCCAAGAAAATGAACATCCGCCTATGCTATCTTGTGGGCACTGAGTGACACAAGATTAGGAATGTCACTGAGTGACAAAAGATTAGGAAGCTAGCCTTCGGGGCGACCCCTAAGGAATCCTAGCAGCTTGCAGTGGAGTTTTCAGCTAATAATGCTTACTTAGCCACTGACTTGAGTCCTGGAGTGATCATCAGGAACTTGGAGAGAATGCTGTCCAATGTAGATAGGGTTTGTCCCATGCCGTCAACAGCAGCCTCACTGTTAGGTGCTCTAGCTGGACATGTCTAGGGTGATGAAAACCAACAGAGAAAACAAAGGCCCTGCAGATGGGTCCTGGCTTCCAGGCCTGGCCCTGGAAGAATCTCCTCAGCAGGGTATCTAGTATACACTCTTTCTTCAAGATACACTGGAAATCTGCCCTAACTAGTCCCAATCCCACTATATATACTGTTTTCAGGAGGATCTAATTGGGCATGAAGACTAAAGAAACCCTCTAGGATAGATTGGGGACCCACTGAGGTAGCTAGCTCAGGGATTGGTGAAACACAGAATCTCATACAGGGGCATAACTCATACAATAAACACTGTAATCATTTAACCCTTAATACAATTTCTCTCTCAGCTGTGTAATAGTAGACAGGTAACACAGTGACACCTAGTGGTGGGAGCAGCATACTACAGACTTCAGCTTCAGAGCATCTATACACACTGTACCGACTTATACATGAATAAAGGAAGCAGTGGACACCGGCTCTGGGACACCACATAGACATCCAGCTCTGAGACACCACATAGACATACAGCCTTCACATGGTTAAAAAAGTAACAATATAAACCAAATAGTAATTTTGCACAGTAGCAATTATTAGGAATGATAGTATTATATGTGAATTACAGTATGCATTAGCCTGTACATACATACATACAGCCAGCAATACATCTTGTGTCAATATACAGCATTACATATATTTTTCTGCATTAAGTGGAAGTAATTAAGATTCCAGTTTATTCAAGACTCAATTATATGAGCATTTGTTGTCTGGATAAGGTTTACCATCCTATCACTATGTAAGTATTGGCAACACCTCCTGTAATTACCTCCGCAACCTGTCCAGAGCAAGGACTCAATTACTGCACAGTCCGCTCTGGGAAAGGTAGATCACATGGGCGGCTCGGTGATATCTCCGCTACACAATTACTTCTCCAATACATCAATTCCTATAGTCATTACTACTAATCCTCTCTCTAATTTACTAAGGTTAGAGCATAATTATCATTTTTTTATCACGCATCTATCCCAGATTTTATTTGGTCTCATAATCAAAATATTTCAACGCTGATTGTGCAGAAATTGTTTTGCATCTTATGTTTATGTTTATTTATTTATGTTATTTATGCAAATAGAGAGAGACAAAGGAGGCGGCACTCCGGCGACAATGAACTCCTGGTGTCAACAGCAGCTAAGGGGAGTGGAAGTATGTACCTGAGGGGGGGTGCTCTGCTCTCAGACACAGGTTCAGCAAACTAATCCATGAAAGAAGAGTCTGGGCGGCACTCAGCCCGGTACAGAAAGAATGCTTTATGTCAGGTGCAGAGCAGGACAAACAAAAGGGGCAATCCCCCATGATGGTCTCAACTTCGCGCAATTAAGGGATTGACAATGATTGTTCATTTAAAAGTCAATAAACAATAAATCAATATATCTATTGATAACTCATAGATGCAGATACATAAGATAAATAGATCGGTAATAGATGCATTGATGATAGATAGATAGATAGATAGATAGATAGATAGATAGATAGATAGATAGATATGAGATAGATAGGTAGATAGATAGATAGATAGATAGATAGATAGGAGATAGATAAATAGATAGATAGATAGATAGATAGATAGGAGATAGATAGATAGATAGATAGATAGATAGATAGATAGATAGATACATAGATAGATAGATAGATAGATAGATAGGAGATAGATAGATAGATAGATAGATAGATAGATAGATAGATAGAAGATAGATAAATAGATAGATAGATAGATAGATAGATAGATAGATAGATAGATAGGAGATAGATAGATAGATAGGAGATAGATAGGAGATAGATAGATAGATAGATAGATAGATAGATAGATAGAAGATAGATAAATAGATAGATAGATAGATAGATAGATAGATAGATAGATAGATACTCTGTACACACAATAAGCTAACCATTGACATAAACATCTGGACGCAGCTGGTTTCCCCCTGACAGCACAGCAGATCCTCGATACCTTTTCATTCCTCTCTGTGAAAACATTCGGTTTACCATGTTAGTTCTGGTGGTTGCGAGGGTTAACTTTGATGTTTTGTTCTAAATGAATTTCAGAGACCATTTATCCAGTTAATCACGAGAACAGGAACAGATTGAAACTTTTATCCTGGCTGGTAAACTGCCATCTCTTACTTTTATCCAAGTTTTCACATGAAAATGTCAGTGGGGAATAAAGCTGACAAATATATTCAATCAAAGATGGAATATTTTTGCTCTTAAGTTGCAAATGGCTTCATTAAAACAAAAACATTACCGCAGGGACAGCGCGGAGCGGAGCCCCGGTACCTAAATGGTGTTTATGACTCGGCTAAATGTAACGCAAATTAAATTTTAAAGGATTATAGTCAGGTAGGTCACAGATATCAGTAAAGCCGAGTCCATTAAGAAGATGAAAGGACCTAGAAAGTCCCCGATGGCAGAACATGTTATATTGGTACCTACTGTACAGGATGCATACATAATGTCACATAAAATGTCACCGCCAAACGGGAACCTTAAAAGACATTAGTATTATGTATGAACAGAGACCTCCATCTACTACGGCCAATGCAGAGGTACAAGGACTGACTGCAAGAACAGAATATCCTATTATTAATGGATATATTACTGTATAAATATACACAATGCAGTATACAGTATATACCAGAGGCGTCAGGAATACTGGTGTCAAAAAGTCATATAGATTTGTAATTTACTTCAATTAAAAAATTTCCCAGTCTTCCAGTACTTACTAGCTGCTGTATGTCCTGCAGGAAATGGTGTATTCTTTTCTGACACAGTGCTCTCTGCTGCCACCTCTGTCCATGTCAGGAACTGTCCAGAGCAGCAGCAAATCCCTATAGAAAACCTCTCCTGCTCTGGACAGAGGTGGAGGCAGAGAGCACTGTATCCCACTGGAAAGACTACACTACTTTTTGCAGGACATATAGCAGCTGGTAAGTACTGGATATTACTTTCTGATACTTGGGAGTACCGCTTTAATAGGATAGGAAAAATCATATGTTTTGCACACTAAAGGGGTATTATGGTGGATTTTTTTAAATTTACATTTCTTCCAATCAAGTTTTAACTTTGTAATATAACATTTTTAATGTTTACTTATTTATTTTTTACATTTTTATTTAGAGGAGCAGCAATAAAGGGGCAACGTGGCTCCTCTACTGCCACCAATGACTCTGTCAGGAACTGCAGGGCTGCAGAAGCCTTGGTTTCGCACAGATACTTATGGCTAGAGCTGCTGCATGCAGTGTTAAGGATACCAGATCCCCATATCATACATGATAGTATTAGAATAGATGTAACACTTAGGGAAGCTGTCTGTGTGCAGAGCTCTCAGGGACTGTAAGTTATCCCTACTTACCCTGAACAGCTGCAGCACTCTATGCACTGACAGCTTCCTACGTCTGCTTATTCTAAGGCCCCGTTCCCACTGAGCAAAGGTAGCGGAATTCCGCGACGGAATTGTCCGCCATGAAATGCCGTTAGCCTCCCGCTCATAATGGGAGTCTATGGGAGGCGCGCGCTCCTGCTCTGTACGTGCTGAAGAATGAACATGTTTATTCTTCAGCGCGTACAGAAAGGGCAGACTAGATGGACCCAGTGGTCTTTTTCTGCTGACAATCTTCTATGTTTCTCTGTTTCTATCTAGCTTTATTGAAGAAGTGTAAAAAAAATAAAATAATAATAATAATAATAATAATAATAATAATAATAATTTCTACCAGAATGGTTCAATAAGTGCCAATTTCAAGACATACTAAACAAAAACAACAAAAACTACAACAAAATTGCACAAAAAATACATGCAGGAAACATATCATGTGTTTTTATCCATGGGTTTGGTTTACAACAGGTAAAAGACTGTAAAACTTCCTTTTACATTTTATACATTTTCATTCCAGTGATATGTCCAATGTTTTTGAGGTGACAATACAGCTGTATAAAGAGATCTTAAAGGTATAGTAGATCACAGAGGGTCCGGACTCTGTACCCCCACCAATCTCCATATCCCCTGGCTTCTGTATTATGAATAGAGCCGCAGGTACGGCATGTGACCTGCGGCTTTATTCATTTCTATAGAGCGACGGAAAGAGCGGAGTATACTGGAGTATATTGGAAGAGCGCTGTACTCGGCTCTTTCTGTGGGCTCCATAGTAATGAATAGAACCGTGGGTCACATGCCGTACCTGTGGCTATATTCATAATACAGAAGCTAGGGGCCTGATATGGATACCGTGGGGGAGATCGGACCCTCTGTGATCTCCTACTTTTCCCCTATCCTTTAGATAGTCATACTCATTTAGGCTAAGTTCACACAACATATATTTTCTATTAATCACGACAGTTGTTGCCAATTTGCAACAACGGCCATGATTAATAGAAAATTTAGAATGCACTGCAGTCAATATGATCCTGGACGGAGTTTATACACATAAGGGGAGATTTATCAAAGGGTGTAAAATTTAGATTGGCGCAAAGCTGAGCTGTAATTGGTTGCTGTGGGCAGTTTGCACCAGTCTAAATTTTACAGCGTTTGATAAATCTCCCCCATAGTATACACTCCGGCCAGTATCCCTGGCTACAGAGAAAACCGACATGTCAGTTTTGTGTGGCTGCTATACATTGAATAGCTGCCGCACAACACTGACAGCTCACACAATGGAAAGTGAATTGTGAATTTGGATAGGGGTGCACACGGGTGCGCCTGCATTCCAATTCAGCACAAATGAAATTCATCCAGCTGGTACTGCTGGTAGTGCAGTTCATTTGCATCAAATCTGCTGCATGTTCCCACTATGGGCCGCCTTTACCCATTATGATCCCATAGGGGGAACATAGCCTAAAGGTAATGGCCCATCTTTTGTAAAAGGTGTTCTCTACTTTGAACAATTCTTTTAGATGAATATCAATGTAGTCGATGGGTCAGTTGGGTCCTCCATTGATTTAATTATACTTCTAAACAGGTTTAATACATTCTCCAATAGGATATGAAACTATTTTTTTTCTAAACCCTTTGAGTGACATAGAAAGGAATGACAGTGAACCTCGAGAAGATCAACATAAACCCTGTAGAAACACCATCACGTATTTCCAATGTCAGTAAATCTAGGAAAGTTGCCCCCTGGGAAGACAAATATGCTAATCCATTAACATTGAGAAACACATGATGGTGTCTCCTCAGTATTTCTGTATGTTTGTTTTCCCGGGGGGCAAAGTTCCCTGATTCACTGACATTGAGAAACATGTGATGGAGTCTCCGTGGTGTTTTGGTTGGTCTCCCTGAGGTCAACCGTCATTTCTTTGAATGCACTTACTAGGCTTTGACCCCGCCAGCCAGGGTCCTCCTGCTCCACAGCAATTAGGGGCAAATACCCTGAAAAAGCTGGCTGTGCATGGATAACTTGCTTGGGTATTTAAAGGGGTATTCCAGGAAAAATCAACCTTTTCCTTATCCATAGTAGGAAATCGTGGGGGGTCCGACCTCTGTACCCCCCGCCGATCTCTGTATCTTGTAGATAGGGGAAAAGTTGATTTTTCCCGGAATACTTCCCATGTCATACTTGACTGTGGCATGTTGGAAGGTACATTACTTGACTGGAGACCCCCCCAACCCAACCCCCTCTTACTGTATTCTTTTCTTCTACTCAGGTACGTAGAGTTGCAGACAACAGCTCCTCTCCGAGTTTCCAATAACAGGATTAATACTGTTTATACTGAGTTGTTACTGGCAGAGTGAAAAATTGCAGAATACAACGAGGGCCAACAAAAATTCTTTCCTCTCGTTTACTAAAGATTAAAAATGATTGTATGTTTCTGCAGTCTGCTATATGATATTCTGATGCTTGTCAAGGAGCATAAAATTATAACACAGAAATGGCAAATGTTTACAAGTCTGTACAACAAGCAAAACTTTTTTTTTTCTTAAAGGTGACTGCAGCTTTTAATTTTTTTTTGTGTTCATTTTGGTGGATTTTTATTTCCTCACAATGACAAACAGAACAATAGATGCCTTTCTATTAGCAAACAATCAAGCGACCGGCAGGCACAAAAAAAGAAATAAATGAAGTAGTGCTTGAGAAAGGTTGAGAACCAGCCGAAACGTTGCGTAGTGAGATGTGAATAAAGAATCACACTTTTTTCACTTGCGTTGCTGTTTCTGAAACTCATTTTCAGTTGACATGGAGGTAATTGGTAAGACTGACACCATTCGTCCTGGACAGAACCTAAGCAGGATACCCGTGTCTGCAAGTAATCTAGATTAGAGATGATTGAACAGGGCCGAGGTTCAGGTTCGTATGAACCAAAACCATCGGCATTTGACTCCCGCTGCCTTCCCGTTCCCTGGGAAAGGTGGAGACAGCCCGAGTACTGCCTGGAAAACAGGGATACAGTCTATTTCCTAGGCTGTATCCCTGTTTTCTAGGCAGTACTCGGGCTGTCTCCACCTTTCCCATGAAACGGGAAGGCAGTGGGAATCAAATGCCGATGGTTTCGGTTCATACGAACCTGAACCTCAGCCCTGTTCAATCATCTCTAATCTTGAGGCTACACTAACTGACTCTTCTTTAAAGCTTGGTAAAGCGAAGGGCATTAAAAGCACCGAATCAGACCATTTAAAGGGGTTGTCAGGAAATAAAATATTTTTTATATATGGCTGGAGCAGTGTAAAAATAGAAAAGCAGTGTTACTCACCTACCCTGTTCCCTTGCAGCTGCGTTTACAATACCCCCAGTCCCCACCTGTGACCACTTCTTCATGGTTCCTATGACGCATCATCATTATAAAGGAAACAAGCCCACTCAGTGTTGTCCACCCTCAGTCACTGACTGGCTGGGTTAGACATTTATACGAGGACTACTCATTATGGTAACAAAAGCGATGGGTCGTTTTATACACCGGGTGCTGAAAAACTTTGGAACTGGACTGGAGAATCTGTGATCAGTGGGGGGAGTTCAAAATGGCAGAGAGTATGCGGTGAGTATATCCCAAACTCTATATTTTAAAGGGGTACTACCAGCGCTGATTAAAAAAAAAAAAAAAAACAATCATTCAAACATAGTCTTTACACTTACCATCCCTCCTGAGTCTCCTTTCGAATTTCCCGCTGTTTGCAGGTCCCTGAAGCTCCAGTTGGTGGCTTCATTTTTTCTTCACTTCCTGGTTAGGGCTTTCCCATGATGCACTTTGTATCCTGTGATGTCTAACCGACTCTGTAAAACTGTTAGATGGCTTACATCTTGTTCAGCCAATCAGAGCTGAGCAACCTGTGTCATCTAACAAAGGGAGGCTGGCCTAACAGGGCTTAGACCCGCCTCCTTCTTGATGATGTCACTGTCACAAAATGGCTTCCTGGGGTCAACAGTCATTAGGTAAGAATGAGTTTACTTCACTTCCTGGTGGGGGATTGAGTAGGGGAAAGATAGGGAAGGGGGGCAGATAGGTGATTGAAGCATATTAAAAAGTTAAAATCTTCTTGGTAGCCAAGCCCGACATTACCATTTAAAAAAAAAAAAATAGAATTTCATAAAACATTACTACATAAGATTATAAAAGTTAAATCTCAATATGAACCTCATGTAATCGTACATGGATTTTTTTTTTTTTTACCTCCCATCATGTTTCTTTCTCTTCCAAGCCTTCAGAAATGAATTTTGTTCCTATAACGAATAATATAGAATGAGCTAAATATCCGCTAAACGCATCGGTTATATAGAGTGCTAATAACCATGTGAGGCATGTTTATAAATTCTGGCTAATGAATAGAGGTTTGGTTTTCATGTATGGAATTGTGGCTGTGTGTCCCAGTGGTCTGGAAGCAGATTAGAGACTTTGGCTCACACCATGTTTTTGGCACGAACTGAAAAATGTTACTGGAGTCCTGAAATTGTTTAATGTGACAGATGTACTGAGAAATGGAACCAAAGGCCGACAAACGCTATTTATCACACAACAATCATTATAGAAGGTAACCGGGTTGTCAACTTCTGAACACAATAATAGTAATATACTCTATTATTAAATTACGAGTTAATAGAGGGGGGCTGACTGTTCAGGATCCGCTCTCTTGGCCAAAGTGGAGAGCGATTATAAAGATTGTCACCTATTCTGGAGGACCTGTCCTGTCCTGTACTAAACAGACAACTCTTTGATTTGAATGAGCACCGTGTAGTTCCTGATTTCCCCTGTGGGGGTGCTGCTGAGAAATTGAGCAATTGTTACCAATAACAGCCAATTAGCTTTTTTTTATATTTGGTGTGGTGGTGATTTGGTGGTGGATTTTCTGAGGCTAATTTCAATTTCTTTGTGTTTAGCTTATTATTAGGGGTTCAAATGTATAGTTCAAAGTGGAGAATCCCTTAAAGGGGTAATTCAGCGAAAAACTTTTTCTTTCAAATCAACTGGTTTCAGAAAGTTATATAGATTTGTAATTTATTTCTATTTAAAAATCCCATGCTTTTCAACTGCTGTATGCCCTGCAGGAAGTGGTGTATTCTCACCAGTCTGACACAGTGCTCTCTGCTGCCACCTCTTTCCAAGACTGGAACTGTACAGAGCAGGAGAAGTTTTCTATGGGGATTTGCTACTGCTCTGGACAGTTCCTGACATGGACAGAGGTGGCAGCAGAGAGCACTGTGTCAGACTGGAGACAATACATCACTTCCTGTGGGGCATACAGCAGCTGATAAGTATGAGAAGACTGGAGATTTCTAAATAGAAGTAAATTACAAATCTATATAACTTTCTGAAACCAGTTGATTTGAAAGAAAAAGATTTTAAATGTTTTTGTTTTTTAGGCTAGAAAACAGTTCTTTTGAGAGTGTAAATAAGATATTGAGCTGTAAGGCTGGTATATCTGTATTTTATCTAATAAGATTTCATGTAGACGTGTTATGGTAGATATCCCCCCACCTTATAATGGCCAGTTTAAATTATATGCATGAAATTACTTATTTACATTTTTAAATACAAAAATATCAGTGCAGAAATTTGCTGATAGGTGGCGCTGTAGCGGTAACACTATTTTACTTGCATCAATTGAGGCTTTTACAGATGCCGTGGTGATCAGCTATTCAATCCCAAAAGTGTGGCCTTCTCTGCAGGGGTGATTCTAGCCTCTCTGCTGCCCGAGGCGAACTATAGAATGACGCCCCCCCCCCCCCCCCCCCGTCAATCCGCCCACATTATAATCCACTACTGCCCCCCCCCCCACTGCTGTCCCCAATAAACATAATGTTTGGTCCCTTGCTGCACAGAGGATGTCAGGAGAGGAGGAGGCTGACTTTATAGGAGAGGTCCCAGCAGCACAGAGGATGTCACGAGAGGAGGGGGCTAATCCTATAGGAGAGGTCCCAGCAGCACAGAGGATGTCAGGAGATGAGGGTGCTAATCCTATAGGAGAGGTCCCAGCAGCACAGAGGATGTCAGGAGAGGAGGGTGCTAATCCTATAGGAGAAGTCCCAGCAGCACAGAGGATGTCAGGAGAGGAGGGTGCTGATCTTTTAGGAGATGGTCCCCCTCTTCCCCCCTTATAGATGGTCCCCCTCTTCCCCCCTTATAGATGGTCCCCCTCTTCCCCCCCTTATAGATGGTCCCCTCTCCCTTATAGATGGTCCCCCTCTCCCCCCCTTATAGATGGTCCCCCTCTCCCCCCTCCCTTATAGATGGTCCCCCTCTCCCCCCTCCCTTATAGATGGTCCCCCTCTCCCCCCTCCCTTATAGATGGTCCCCCTCTTCCCCCCTTATAGATGGTCCCCCTCTTCCCCCCCCTTATAGTTGGTCCCCCTCTTCCCTCTCTCCCCCCCTTATAGATGGTCCCCCTCTCCCCCCCCTTATAGATGGTCCCCCTCTCCCCCCCCCTTATAGATGGTCCCCCTCTCCCCCCCCCCCTTATAGATGGTCCCCCTCTTCCCTCTCTCCCCCTCCCTTATAGATGGTCCCCTTTCCCTTATAGATGGTCCCCCTCCCCCCCCTTATACATGGTCCCCCTCTCCCCCCTCCCTTATAGATGCCCCCTTATAGATGGTCCCCTTCTTTCCCCCTCCCTTATAGATGGTCCCCCTCTCCCCCTTATACATGGTCCCCCTCTTCCCCCCCCTTATAGACGGTCCCCCTCCCGCCCCTCCCTTATAGATGGTCCCCCCCTTATAGATGGTCCCCCTCTTTCCCCCCTTCCTTATAGATGGCCCCCCCCTATAGATGGTCCCCCTCTTCCCTCTCCCCCTCCCTTATAGATGGTCCCCCCCCCCTTATAGATCGTCCCCCTCTTTCCCCCCTCCCTTATAGATCGTCCCCCTCTTTCCCCCCTCCCTTATAGATGGCCCCCTTCCCCCCCCCCTACCTTATAGATGGTCCCCCTCTCCCCCCCCCCCCCCCTGCACAGCAGATAAAACAAAAACAAAAAACAGCACACAACTCACCTGCCCTCCGTTCCCCCGTCGAGCCTCTCTGGTCTGGTCCCGGCTGATGTGCGGCTGCCCGGGGTGTCCCGTCCTGTCCCCGGCAGCGCGCGCATCACAGAGCTCCCCGTGCGCCTGTGCCTGTGACTTCCGGCGCACGGGGAGTATCTGTAATGAGATGCTGTGAGCGGGGGAGACTGTATTCATAAGCGCCGCGCTGTAGTATCAGCACCGCGCGGCTGATTTAGTACAGCGCGGCGCTTATGAATACAGTCTCCCCCGCTCACAGCATCTCATTACAGATACTGCCCGGGGGTGGGGGGGCTCCAGTACATGGTACAGTCAGGGCCGTTTTAATACATTGGTGGGCCCAGTGCACAGCCCTCAAGAGTGGGCCCCCCCTTACCTTTCTGCACATTGTATAATGTACTGAATTTGCCCCCACACTGTATCAAGAGCCCCAGTACATACAGTAGTTACCTTATAACACTATTTCCACCATTCAGTGATTACATATTACATAAAAACTGCACTAAACAAAACAGAAAGATATCACAATTGATACCATTACATAATACCGCCACACCATGACCCCTAACACTACAACCCTATAACAGAGTGCAGTTACATCCAGTGACTCACCGGAGGCGTCTTCTCCGATCAGAGTCTGTCACCTTTTCTTTTTCTCTCCATCCAGCCTGGGCCACCTTGAAGTCTTCTCCTGGCTGTGAATCTTCTCTCCAGAATCTGCCAGACAAATATTTTAGGCTCCAACACATACAGTAGTTAGGTCCCTTGTACCCCTATACAGTAGTTACACCCCTCTGTACTTCTACATAGTTACACCCCTCTGTGCCTCCATAGTTTTAAGGTGTCCCTGTAGTATATAGACCCTCATGTGCTCCTCCAGTTATATACAGCCCTCCTGTGCGCTCCCCCATTAGTATATAGCCCCCCTGTGCACTCTCCCCAGTAGTATATAGCCCCCTGTGCTCACCCACAATAGTATATAGCCCCCCTGTGCTCTCCCCCAATAGTATATAGCCCCCCTATGCTCTCCCACAATAGTATATAGCCCCCCTGTGCTCTCCCACAATAGTATATAGCCCCCCTGTGCTCTCCCACAATAGTATATAGCCCCCTGTGCTCTCCCCCAATAGTATATAGCCCCCCTGTGCTCTCCCACAATAGTATATAGCCCCCCTGTGCTCTCCCCCAATAGTATATAGCCCCCCTGTGCTCTCCATAATATATAGCCCCCTGAGCTCTCCCCCATAGTATATAGACCCCTGTGCTCCCCACTAGTATATAGCTCCCCTGTGCTCCCCAATAGTATATAGCCCCTGTGCTCCCCAATAGTATATAGCTAACCTGTGCTCCCCAATAGTATATAACCCCCTGTGCTCCCCCATAGTATATAGCCCCCTGTGCTCCCCCATAGTATATAGCCCCCTGTGCTCCCCAGTAGTATATAGCCCCCTGTGCTCCCCATAGTATATAGCTCCCCTGTGCTCCCCAATAGTATATAGCCCCTGTGCTCCCCAATAGTATATAGCTAACCTGTGCTCCCCAATAGTATATAACCCCCTGTGCTCCCCCATAGTATATAGCCCCCTGTGCTCCCCCATAGTATATAGCCCCCTGTGCTCCCCAGTAGTATATAGCCCCCTGTGCTCCCCATAGTATATAGCTCCCCTGTGCTCCCCCATAGTATATAGCTCCCCTGTGCTCCCCCATAGTATATAGCCCCCTGTGCTCCCCCAAAGTATATAGCTCCCCTGTGCTCCCCCATAGTATATAGCTCCCCTGTGCTCCCCAATAGTATATAGCCCCCTGTGCTTCCCAATAGTATATAGCTCCCCTGTGCTCCCCAATAGTATATAGCTCCCCTGTGCTCCCCAATAGTATATAGCTCCCCTGTGCTCCCCCATAGTGTATAGCCCCCTGTGCTCCCCCATAGTATATAGCTCCCCTGTGCTCCCCCATAGTATATAGCCCCCTGTGCTCCCCCATAGTATATAGCTCCCCTGTGCTCCCCCATAGTATATAGCCCCCTGTGCTCCCCCATAGTATATAGCCCCCTGTGCTCTCCCCCATAGTATATAGCCCCCTGTGCTCCCCCAAAGTATATAGCTCCCCTGTGCTCCCCCATAGTATATAGCTCCCCTGTGCTCCCCAATAGTATATAGCCCCCTGTGCTTCCCAATAGTATATAGCTCCCCTGTGCTCCCCCATAGTATATAGCCCCCTGTGCTCCCCCATAGTATATAGCCCCCTGTGCTCCCCAAAAGTATATAGCCCCCGTTCTCCCCCATAGTATATAGCCCCCTGTGCTCCCCAATAGTATATAGCCCCCGTTCTCCCCCATAGTATATAGCCCCCCTGTGCTCCCTGATAGTATATAGCCCCCTGTGCTCCCCCATAGTATATAGCCCCTTTGCTCCCCCATAGTATATAGCCCCCCTGTGCTCCCCCATAGTATATAGCCCCCCTGTGCTCCCCAATAGTATATAGCCCCCGTTCTCCCCCATAGTATATAGCCCCCCTGTTCTCCCCAATAGTATATAGCCCCCGTTCTCCCCCATAGTATATAGCCCCCCTGTGCTCCCCAATAGTATATAGCCCCCGTTCTCCCCCATAGTATATAGCCCCCTGTTCTCCCCCATAGTATATAGCCCCCTGTGCCCCCCCATAGTATATAGCTCCCCCTGCTATATAACATTGAAAAAAACAAACACTTTTACTCACCTGGGTCCACGCGTTCCTCTTCTCTTCCCTCCTGTGGCCGCACTTCCTGCGGTCACAAGAGGCTGCACTCCCCTTACCCTCGCGCCGACGCTCCAGTGACGTCGGGCGCTAGAGGGAGAGCGCGGCCTCTTGTGACCGCAGGAAGTGCGGCCACAAGAGTGAGTGACTGACAGGGAGGGAGCCAATGGCTCTCTCTCTGTCAGTGTCGCTGCTGCTGCAGCGCTGAAGCGCCGCAGCAGCAGCGGACGGGGGCAGCGGCGGACGGCCTGCTCGGGGGGGGGGGCCCCTTTAACCAGTGGGCCCGGTGCACGTGCACCATGTGCCCTCTGGTTAAAGCGGCCCTGGGTACAGTCAGTGGCGGATTATAATGTGGGCGGCCGCCCGAACCGCTCATATTATAATCTGCCACTGAATGCCGCCCCCATGAAGATAGCTGGTGGCGCCGCCTGAGGCAGACGATTCAGGTCGCCTCATCATTGCGGCGCCCCTGCTTCTCTGTCCCCCTTTCTCACCCTGTGTGACTTTTGGTTTTAAAGTTTCTTGAAAGACCAGGACTACCTTGACTGACCGGCATCAGCAGATCTGGCATTCATCATTATGTTGTAGCATTTAAAGCTGACATGGTTTTACAAATGAAGAGCTTTGTTGAAAGCCAAGAGGGTCAAATTGAGCACTTGCAGTATCATTTGAATGACTACAGAGCCACCTATCCTCAACTTTTTGTGCAATTTTGCAAGTCTAAAGTGCTCCTTGTTCAATTTTTGGTTCACTCAGAGAGTTGGGTAAATTTATAGGACAACATCAGTGATTTTTTTTTTATTCCAGTACTTACAACACATTACAAAGTTATATAACTTTGTAATGTGCTTTAATTACCATTCTGCCCCCCCTTCCCTTGGATCGGTGACCGGTGACCGAAGATGTAAGACATAATCTCTTCAGCTCATAAAACAATCAAAGCTTTATTATAAATCCATAAAATAACCGACGCGTTTCGGACCTGCTTGGTTCTTAGTCATGGTATGTGTGTTGTGAACATACCAGATACACCAGTGTGTAGGGAACCAGATACCATGAGTAAGAACTAAGATTCGAAACGCGTCGGTTATTTTATGAATTTATAATAAATCTTTGATTGTTTGATGAGCTGAAGAGATTTTGTCTTTCTTCTATATATGATTACCCCGGAGTCCAGGAGCTTCTCTCTCGTGCTCTCCACATCTGGCAATGGGCCTGGAAGTATAATTATTTTTACTGGGTGATGACCACCTTACTTCTTTTCTTGGATATAAGTACTGTAAGCTGTAATAAGTAATACATATTATGAATAATTGCTGGAACCTCTGTGACAAGGTAAAAGCCCTCCTGGGCCTTGTTACTAGAGGGGTCTCACAAGCCCAAAGCTTTATAAATGGACAATGGTACAAATTTTGCATTGGGGCTCGGAGCCTACAGTATACACTTCTAGAGCACATTAACTCCTATGATAAATATAATCCATGGAAATGTACCCAAACAGTATCAGACGCGTTTTACTAAATATAAAATACAGCTTTCCTCTTCCTAAAACCTACTACAGAAGACTTTTCTATCACTTTAAATAATTTAATCTATTGAATTCAAAGCAGATGAATTTATTAAAATACAAGCGGCCTCGCATTCCCTTAAAAGTGTTTTTGCGGTGATGGATTTTTACAGTCCCGTGTTACAGGACCTTGCAGAGAGAGGGAAATAAAACATATTGCCTGGAGGTAGAGCAGTGAAATGAATGTGCTCCTAGTTACTTTCTTGGCTATGTGTTTTTAGAATATGAGAATGCTAAATTATAGATGATGATCAAAAAAAAAAAAAAAAAAGAAACAAAGCAAACACGTTTATTAAAAAAAAAAAGTTAGAAAGACACAACTGTGATATGTGCCAAGATGCTCGGAAATGACCTGTTTGGCATCTACCACGTCATAGGTCCGTGCCAACCTTATTCTGTTACATAGGGGAGCATGAACAGTGGAAGAGGTGGGCACAAGGGGCTGCAGCGAAACCCGGAATAAATATTTCTATCAGCATTAAAGCCTCACTAGTAGAGATGAGGGAAGCTTGGCGAATTTTCGGTCAAACTCATTAAGATACGCAAATCAAATCTTAACGAATTTCAGTAAAACAGCCAACACTATAGCAGCTACACTACTGGGACTATTACAGAAGGGGGGATTTGTTACAGCATGTTGTTGTAAAAGTGTAAAAAATCGGAAAATCACAATTAAAAAAAAAAGTCAGTCAGTCAGGCAGTCATCCAATTTCCACCAATTCTCTCCTCTCTGTCCCTATATCACTCTATCATTCTCTCCCTCCTCTCCTCTCTGTCCCTATATTACTCTGTTAGTCTCTCCCTGCTCTGCTCTAACTGCCTGCTGCCATCCTGCTCTCTCCTCCACACACAGCTGACTGGCCGCCTCTGTTACCGAACCTCCTTATATAGAGGGGGAGGGGCTGACATCACAGAGGGGCCTGCAGCTGATTGGACAGGCGCCACGAATTATGGTCAATCCCTTTCTCCCGCCCAGTGGCGCTCCAGACAGCATGTGCAGCCGCCATTTGTTTTTGTTTTTTTTTGCAAATTTCCTTAATGAATCGGCGGTAATTCACTACACAGAAGGAAACAAATTGACAGTGCAATTTGCATTGAATCTAGAGGTCAAATTTGACGAGGTTACTATTTTTTTCTTGTAGTTCAGATTGATCTTCAATGCAGCTCAACCATTTTTGGGCAAGGGAGGCACAAACAATGTTGGAATAAAAAAAAGACCATAAGAGATATAATAAATTTCAAGCTTTGTTAAAGACTAGAGGTGAGTGAGCACGCTCCAACAAGTTTAGTATTCGCTCAAGTATCGGGGTACTCAAAAGCATATGATACTCTAGAAAGTACTGTGCGCCGAAGGGCAGTTAACTACTGCAGTCGATCACTGGCTTAGCCGATCATTCTAGTGGCTAGTGATTGGCCACAACTATCACATGCTCTGTGTTGAGAGGGAGATGGAGAAAAAGACCGAAAGAGAACCTGAAAAGCAGCATAATGGCAGTGGTGGGGGAGCAGTAAGATATATGTCACAGGCCAGGCCCTGTGCCCGGCTCCCGGCACTGACTGAGCATGCGGCTGGCCTCCTGCGTGTGCCATTAGCGTCCCTGGCAACCGGCCTGGCTGGTTCCTAGGGTGCGCCAGCGGCACCCATAGTTAGTCTTTGCCGTGGCCGGGACTTCACCGCCCCCTGGCCGAATTGCTGTTCTATGTTACTGTGCGCTGACTGGCATACGGCACCGCCAGTCAGCTCTATAGTGTTCTGGGGCTGGAGTCTCTGTCCCTAATCACGCCCTGGGGCCAGGACTCCAGCCTCCATAGAACTACCACCCCCATCATTTCTCCTTGCCTGCAATAGAGCCTCTTTAGAGTGTGATTACGCTAGCGTTGTATACTGATTCTGATTTCCCTGGTTTACTGATTCTGGATTGACTTTTCAACTAATCCCTGACTTCCCGCGACAAGAGATAGATATCGACCCAGCTAGTTGACTCAGTTATTATTGTGTTTCTTTCGTCTTGTCTCTGTCTAGTGTTTCACTTATACCAGCGTAGTATCAGCTTTCAGGTTGGGGCCGGCCCAGTTGATCACTTCAAGAGAAAGAAACAGCGGGGCGGGTGCCAGCTTTAGACCTGTCCTATGTCTCTGGGTCCCAGCCTGACAATAAGACTTTTTTTTATAGCCCTATAATGACCGCTCTAAGTCTCCCCTTGCCTCTGATAATGGTATGGTCCATGACTCACTGAGAGTACTCCATTATGGAAATTTTGGAGCAAGAGCAAGAAAACTATTTTGTAAGGAATGTATCCTCGCCAGTCTTAGTCACATATATCTACATTCATCTTACCTCGTTTTCTGGCCTTAATGCATCTTGTGGTTTATCGGGCACGAAAAGGCAAACCAAGGGCTAAATAAATGAAGCTTTGAACATTAAAATGGGAAAACCTGCAATACATATTATTTTACACTGTAAAGCCAATCCATCAATGCCTTCAGGCAGACTCGGGGATATGGAAATACACAGATATAGATCATATAAGGCTTCTACAAAGACCATTTCAGGTTCTGGAGTTTTATTCGATCCTAGACCACCTAGTGGCAACCAACCCTAACCTCTGGTCTTTGTTGACTTGTGGGTTACCCGACTTTGATATAATCATGAAATAATTTGCATTCTGGTTCTTTCTTAGGCCGCCGTGTGCCGATAATTGAACTATGTGGATTTCTAGCGCAGCAAATGCAAATATGAAGTTGATGTTTCAAAGATAATAAGGATATATTTTTGTATAAAATAAAATACTAAAGGGAATCTTAGTATAAACCAGGTGTGCAGTGGTGCACAAATATAATATATATTAAATGTGGATCTGTAGGACACAGTGTAAGGTTGTCTGGGAAAATGTAACTTTCCCCCCTAAGAAAATCACAATAGCAGAGATATGCTGCAGTCACTCCGTGTAATTTGGAGCAGTAGCAGTAGCAGTAGCAGTAGCAGTAGACCGTCACTATCTTCTATGGGCTACCTGGACGATCAAGGGATCACCTGGGAAGCCCCCCTGCGGTCCCCCGGCTCTTATCCGCTCGCTGCCGGCACATGTAATAGCACCGGCAGCAAGCGGGAATGAGGAGCAAGGAGCACTCTTCCGGCTTAAGCCTGAAGAGTGCTTACTCAGTTTTTTCTGGTGGCTCCATAGGAATGAATAGAGCTGCGGGTCACATGACCGCAGCTCCATTCATAGCAAAGAAGCCTGGGACCAGACCCTCTGCAATCTCTTACATTTCTCCTATCCTTGAGGTAGGGGGAAAGTAATTTTTTTCCCAGACAACCTCTTTAATACAACCATAACACAAAAATTCGGCTATTTTATGTGTAGTTGTGTTTAAAAAAAAACTATATTGTTGACCAAAATGACATCTATATGATGTATTTTACAGAAGAAGCAAATGGCTGGGAGAAGTTTCCCAGGACTGGATCCATCTTTTCCCAGCACCTGGGAAGGAGCGGCACGGAGCGGAGCCGAAACCAAAGCCCGCAGCCTGATGAGCAGAATGCAGATAAGAACAAAGCAATTCTGGAAATTGCAATACTGGAAATTCGATAAATAACACACAAACAATTTTTCGATGGTTTCCCGTATACACACCGAAAGATTATTGTTTAAATTCAAACAATATAAAAAAAATTTTGCACGATAATCGCCCATGTAATAGGACCCTTAGGACTCTATTCTTGCAGCTACTGTATCTTTGGTACTGCAGTACTTCTTTGGGGGTCCCAGGGGTTTACTCCGGCCAATTGGATTGATTTCCTATAATAAAGATAGGTCATCAATGTAAAATGGTAGAAAAAAAAAAACTTTAAGGCCTTGGAACAAAAATGCTATTTAAATGCAATATTCTTGGTCAAATGATTCTAATGTTACTAAGTAATATGGAAAAAACCTTGTAAGCTTTCATCTCCACTAAAAGCATTTTTTGATCACTGAGAGACGTGCTCGACTCGGCTCTTTGACGTTCAACTCACCTGAGACTTCCCCCCGGTGTTTGCTATATAGCCGTCTGCTCTTGTCATGCATGGCTGTTTTTTTTTTTTTTTTTTGCATTGCATGAAAATATTTATGGGACCTCTGTTACATGATTTATAGATGTACCTGTCCTAACATAATTCAGCCTGTTATATATTAATGTGGTGTAATATTAACATTGTAGGAGCAGTCACCGTTCCTGCGGAGAAAGTTTGTGTTCCTGACTGATCATTTACAAGAACGGAATAGAATGCGGAATATAAAGCAAGAAGAGAAATGTGCTCCAGGAGCGGGACCTTGTCATTCTGCCAGGAAATTACATATTAAATAAATATGGGTTATCTGTGCTGTAGGCAGTTTTGACAAATCATAATCCATACATGGAACATATACATATATAGAGATCTACATATGGGCTTATTCCAGAAACATGCCGCAGTCAGAGCTGTATGTTGTTTTTATGGATACATGGAGATTTTATGGATGGCTTATTAGGACCTTGAGGACAATTTAATCAAAGTAGTCGGAATTTAGATATTAGATATAATATTTAGATTAAGGTGGGTCAGAAGGAGGTTTAGTGTAAGATATAGTGTTTTGTCATCATAGAGTAAGGTATGGTGAAAGGAAATATACTTAGGGGTATATCGGAGAAATTATCTATTAATAATAATAATAATAATAATAATAATAATAATAATAATAATAATAATAATAATAATAATAATGTTGTTAATAATAATAATAATAATAATAATAATAATAATAATAATAATAATAACAACAACAACAACAATATTATTATTATTATTATTATTATTATTACCATTATTATTATTATTCAAGACTTATCACAAACAGGAGAGGTTTTCTATGGGGATTTGCTCCTGCTGCTCTGGACAGTTTCTGACTGACAGATTTGGCAGCAGAGAGCACTGTGTCAGACTGGAAAGAACTCACCACTTCCTGCAGGACATACAGCAGCTGACAAGTACTGGAAGACTTGAGATCTTTAAAAAGAAGTAAGCAATGCTGCGTTTACACAGAACGATTATAGTTCGAATTTTCGCAATAAACACAACGAACGATCAAGCGACAAGCGATCGTTGATCTTCCAACATGTTCTCAAGTCGTCGTTGGTCGTTCGCTAAAAATGTGCACATTGCTTCGTGTAAACAGTCTTCCACCGATTTACCTTATGTGTGAAATGGGCTTAAGCGATCTTAAAACGATCAATAATGAATTTTCCAAGCAATATATCGTTCCATCTAAACGCTGATTGTTATAAAAACCACATTGTTACTTCAAAATCGTTAATCGTTCAATTGGGCAAATTATGTGTAAAAGCAGTGTAAACGCAGCATAAACAAATCTTTATACCTTCCTGACACCAGCTGATTTGATCCCTCCCCCTCCCCCCAGTATCCCTTTAAAGTTGTCAGAAAGAAAGATTAAATGACTATTATTGGCTGAAAAGGTCGATATACTCCGATCAGTGGATGAACAAGCAAATGCTTGTCTGTTGGCTGATCCATCAAACTAATTTGCATAAATTTCTGTTAACAAATATGGGTATTTTTTTTTTATTTTTTTATCACAACTACAAAAAACAGTACTAAAACCTTTGTGTGAACACCTGAAAGAACGCAGGGAATCATGACACCAGACATATTGCTGATCTCCTTGGTATAGCATCGCGTGGCTCTAGCTTCTTGAAAATTTTGTAATACATGTTGGCTAGAGATGAGCGAGTAGTAAAATATTCGAAAGCTTGAAATTCCGATACAAATAGACCCTGAGTTGTAATCTATCTTACAGAAACCTATTACACTTTTTTGTTCCAATTTTTTTTATATACATGTCCTTGCACAACTCAACCAGGTGAGAGCTATCAAATTGGCACCCTGATACAAACCACCACTGTTTGGTCAATATTGCACCAGGCGGCGCCCCTTGTTTTTCTTTTAAATATGTAGCACTAGCCATACTTACCTGTCTCCTCCTGATGCCTTCTGGCTCTGTCTGCGGTTCTCCGCTTACTGACAGTCCGCTCTGCCAATGACTACGTCGCAGTTTGTTGTTGCCAAAGTGGGTTGTCACTGAGCGGGGGACCTGATCCAGTGGGAATCGGGAGGAGCGTAAACAGGTAAGTATGGATTTTTCTGAAACTGTTTAAATATTACTGCTACTGTTCTGACACACCATTGCACTTGGTTGCTTGATCGAGCGCTATGCTTTACCAAGCATACCAGAAATAAGATAACCTCGAGCAGGCTCTGTATTTTCTGAACCCGAACTCCAGTGGTTGAACATATTGGATGCAGCCCTAAGGATGGCTTGAAAACATGGATACAGCCATAGGCCATGTGCAGACTACGTATTGGACTGGCCGTTCCGTGACCCGGCCAGGTCACGGAACGGCCAGTCTCTGAAAAGATCAGTACCGGCCGAATGATCTTTGCAGCCTCAGAGTTCTGATGCGAGCCCATCCGTGCGCGCCCGCATCAGAACCCCCCACAGAACACTATGGAGCGAGCGGCTGGAGCCACTCGCTCCACAGTGTGCACTGACAGGGTTTTCAACGAATAGCTGCTGCAGAAAACTGACATGTCAGTTGTTTGCGGCACCACTAGGGATCCCAGCCGGAGCGTATACTTTGTGCATACGCTCCTGCCGGGATCCCATAGACAACAAGGTAACGTATATTTTCGTAATAATCACAGCCGTTTTACAACAGCCGTGGTTTTACAAAAATATACGTTGTGTGAACATAGCCATAGACTGTATCCATGTTTTCCAGGACGCCCTAGGACTACATCCAACTTCTTCAGCCACCACTAATCAAATGCCGTAGTCTGCTTGAGGTTCTAATCTCTAGTAAGGAATCACACCTGGTCTGTATTCTATCCGCACACGCCATTCCTGACAGATCAGGAATTTTTTTCTTTTTCTTTTTTACAAAAAACCTGTACGAGTGAGGAAGAAAAAGCGCTGAGCTCGTCCCAGGCTGCATATTCCATTCCATTTGATAAATTCCACCTTTAATCATTGTGCATAATTCAGGATAGAGAAGTTGTTGCTGACATTATGGCAGATTGGTCTGGCAGGTTGTGTCTTTAATTAAAACCTGCTACAGATGCTAATCCATTAATGCTCGCTCAGTTGTTATATTATAAAAACTAATTATCTGCCAATATACATTACAGTTAGGGGCGGGGACGTTTTGGTCAACTTTCTATCTGATTACAAATTTACATTTTTAATTTAAATCCCGAGCCCTGGAAAGAGAGCGGAATGCCCCTCCCCCCGCTCACCGGCAAAACAAAGTAAGGGAGCCGCATTATAAATTAAAATGATTACACCTACTTATTATTCCGGCATCTAATTCACATTAAATAATAGTGTAATACATTCTCCCAAGTCCCTTATTAATGACTCGCGTTGTGCTCAACATTCACGGAAACAATGAGAAGGGTTAGGGAGATGTTTCAGCTATTTCCTAGGGACAATAACAAACTAATAGATACTCCTGTTAAATAGAACTGACTTCTGGGAAATGTCATTCTCCGAGCAGCCTTGAATAGGAGGGACTTATGGAAAGTGGGGAATTAAAGGAACACTTCACTTTTTAAACACAATACTAAATCTTTGCTGATTTGAGAGTTTTTTCTTCTATTTAAGGCTCCTGTTCATTTAGAATTCTTGTTCTTTCCTGTTTACAGAGAGCAATGCATTGTGGGAGATCCAATGAGAGTTATGAAAACAACTGGAGCATGTTCAAGTCCAGTCGTTCTGGATTTGAATACGGGTGGCTGAAGAAGTTGGAGGCAGCCATGGGGAAACCAGGAAAATATGGATACAGCCATAGTCCATAGGCTGTATCCATGTTTCTCCAGGACTCCCTAGGGCTGCATCCAACTTCTTCAGCCACCGGAAATGAAATGCCGAATGATTGAGCATCCCCAAGTTGCGCTCATTTCTACAATTAAAGGGGTTATCCAGAGCTACAAAAACATGGCCACTTTTCCTCCTACTGTTGTCTCCAGTTCAGGTGCGGTTTGCAATTAAGCTCCATTCACTTCAATGGAACTGAGTTTCGAAACCGCACCCAATCTGGAGACAACAGTAGGGGGAAAGTGGCCATGTTTTTGTAGCGCTGGATAACCCCTTTAACTAATGAGAACTAAGCAGGAAGGTTGCATGGCTGATGCAGGACTGTGGATCAAATGTAGTCTGTTGCTAAGGGTAACAAAACTTACATTTAGGGTAGCTTCACATCTACTGGATTCGCAGCGGATTTTCATTCCGCTGCAGGTCTGTGACCCGGCCCCTTTAACCCCCAGCCGCCCGCAGCCCCGGCCCAAAGCATACATCACCTGCTCAGCACCGCGGCTGTGTGAGGCTCCTGGCTCCCCCCCGCTCCTCATCACTGCCGTGCACTGATTGGCTGATGGGGAGCGAGGGGAGCCGGGAGCTTCATACAGCTGCGGCGCCCAGCAGGTAATGTATGCTCCGGGTCGGGGGCAGCCCTGGTCCAGCCTCCTGCTTGCTTCGGAGCCTCCCGGCGGTCAGCCAGTCAGTGCACTCCGGCGGGGCAGCGCACTGATTGGCTGACCGCCGGGAGATGCTTGGAGGCCCAAAGCAAGCAGGAGCCTGGAGCAGGTAATGGGCTGCAGTCGGTGGGGGTTAAAGGGGCCGGGTTACATATCCGCAGTGGAATGAAAATTCGGCTGCGGATATGTAACCCCATAGACCTTCACAGTAGATGGATCCGCAGCGGATTTCGCTGCAAACCCGCAGCGTGAAATCCGCTGTGGATCCGGTATGTGTGAAGGCACCCTAAGTTCGGGTTTCTCCAAACCTGGACTATTGGCATTTGACTACCAGTGGCTGGAGAAGGTGGAGGCAACCATATGGATGCATCCAGCTTATCCAGACTGTGGGAATCAAATTCTGAGAGTCCGAGCTCACGTTAAAGGGGTATTCCCCCCAAAATTATTTTTGCTTTAATAAATTGCCCACCCATAGCTTTTCAACTTTTCAATATTAATCTATTAAGGATTGATATCGCACAATCCCCCCCCCCCCAACAATTGCGGCCGTCTGTGCACCTGAAACACCCCACCCCCTGCAGCTCTCACCGGCCCGGAGCTCTCATCGCCCCGCAGCTCTCACCGCCCCGCAGCTCTCACCGGCCCGCAGCCACCTACAGCTCTCACCGGCCCGCAGCTCTCACCGGCCCGCAGCTCTCACCCGCCTGCAGCTCTCACCGGCCCGCAGCCACCCGCAGCTCTCACCGGCCCGCAGCTCTCACCGGCCCGCAGCTCTCACCCGCCTGCAGCTCTCACTGGCCGCCTGTCACTAGCCAGTGCTCCCCACCACCGCAGCCCCCCACACAGGCAACCCTGAGCTCCCCTGCTGATGCATAACCCCCCAGCTCACCCTCAGCTCTCCCCCCAGCTCAACTATAGCCTTCAGCAGTACCCTCCTTTCTTACTATTGTATCTCAACTCTGCTATGTCGCTGCGCCAACTCTGCTATCTCACCTCTACTACCTCAACTTTGCTGTATCTTGTGGATATCAGCTCTGTTACATTATGGACCAATTAGGCAGAAGCATTGCATGATGGGAGATGTAGTTTCCAATCTTGGATATAGACCATGTTTTAGAAAAACTTGTCACTCAGGAACGGCAACAGCTAGAAGGACATGAGATGTCTCAAAATACTCAGGGGGGCCTGGTGAGTAAGACAAGCTAGGTTAAGAGGCATTTCATTTTTTTAGCTCTTGAGGGGAATACCCCTTTAATCTCTGAAGTGACAGTGACAGCATTCAGCGAGGGGCCCTAAGGACACCAGGGGAACATGATGAGACAAGAATAAGAAATGTATTATGTTGTATATAAGGGCAGTATTATATTAAATGTTTTAAAGTACCCCTTTAACACATGAAAGCTAAGCTGTGATTGGGTACTAGGAATAAATTGCAAATTACACCACTTTTGGGCCACTGGTTAATAAATCTTGGTCTTAGTACTGTATATATAAAGTTACTTAATGTAGTAAAAGGCTGAATTGTTTATTGAAAGTGTGATCTACAGGATTGGGGTTTCCCAGCTGATTTTATGGGCCTGACTGCAACCCCCACAATGTCGAAAACATGGACCCCATTCAACCACTAGAATGAAGCCGCAGGTCGAGCCTGCGAGCAGTCACTATTCATACTTTATGGGGGCCTAGTAAGCAGCTGAGTACAGTGTTTTTGCCATAGAGAATGAATGGAATTGTATCACGCATGCTCGGCACTCTGCTCCATTCTAATGGGAGACTAGACTTCAGTTTTTTGAGATCCAACTATTGGGGCCCCCAGTGATCTTGAGAACAGGGATCCCAGTCTCCCATTAAAATGAAGCAGCGGGTCGAGTGTGGGTGATACCACTACATTCATTCTCTATGGGAGCTGCCTCAGAAAGCCGAACACATTACTGTGGATAGTGGATGGCCGCCATTTAATGGCAAATAATTGCTCTTACTTTAAAACAAGGGTCGTTGTTTTGAAAAAAAACTGTGTGTGTCACATGTTCCGCCGGTGCGGCTGCACAGGGTCCCCGAGGGGGAGAGGGGCCTGCTGGGGCCACTTTCCCCTGCCACCTGCCAGACAAGATTTAAAGCAGGGGCCCAGGGCTACATATACAGGTAACACATCCCTCCAGCCAAACTTGTGTCCCCTGATCATTTAGATCAGCTAAAGGGAAGCAAGCAGGGCTGGGGCCGGATTGTACATAGGCACGCAGGCTCTACAAGTGGTACTACCACTCCCATGCTCCAGAGCATCTCAGAGGGGGCTGCCAATACCCCCCCTGTCTCCCCCAGGAACTGTGCACAGCTTCTGCTCTGCTCCCCTCCCCTCCCCCGGCAGTAGAGAGGTCTGCACATCCCCCCCCCCCTCCCTAAGGAGTGTGCTGTGCTATGCTATGTGTAATGGGGTAAGGAGTGTGCTGTGCTATGTGTAATGGGGTAAGTGTGCTGTGCTATGTGTGAGGTAAGTAGTGTGCTATGCTATGTGTGATGTAAGGAGTGTGCTATGCTATGTGTGATGTAAGGAGTGTGCTGTGCTATGTGTGATGTAAGGAGTGTGCTGTGCTATGCTATGTGTAATGGGGTAAGGAGTGTGCTGTGCTATGTGTAATGGGGTAAGGAGTGTGCTGTGCTATGTGTAATGGGGTAAGTGTGCTGTGCTATGTGTGATGTGGTAAGGAGTGTGCTGTGCTATGTGTAATGGGGTAAGTGTGCTGTGCTATGTGTGATGTGGTAAGGAGTGTGCTGTGCTATGTGCAATGGGGTAAGGAGTGTGCTGTGCTATGTGTGATGGGGTAAGTGTGCTGTGCTATGTGTGATGTGGTAAGGAGTGTGCGGTGCTATGTGTAATGGGGTAAGTGTGCTGTGCTATGTGTGATGTGAGGAGTGTATGATATGTGTAATGATGAGGTAAGGAGTGTGCTGTGCTATGTGTAATGGGGTAAGTGTGCTGTGCTATGTGTGATGAGGTAAGTGTGCTGTGCTATGTGTAAGGTAAGTGTGCTGTGCTATGTGTGAGGTAAGTAGTGTGCTATACTATGTGTGATGTAAGGAGTGTGCTGTGCTATGTGTGAGGTAAGTGTGCTGTGCTATGTGTGAGGTAAGTAGTGTGCTGTGCTATGTGTGATGTGAGGAGTGTATGATATGTGTAATGATGAGGTAAGGAGTGTGCTGTGCTATGTGTAATGGGGTAAGTGTGCTGTGCTATGTGTGATGAGGTAAGTGTGCTGTGCTATGTGTGATGTGAGGAGTGTATGATATGTGTAATGATGAGGTAAGGAGTGTGCTGTGCTATGTGTAATGAGGTAAGTGTGCTGTGCTATGTGTGACGTAAGGAGTGTGCTGTGCTATGTGTGACGTAAGGAGTGTATGATTTGTGTAATGAGGTAAGTGTGCTGTGATCTGTGTGATGAGGTAAGTGTACTGTGTTATGTGTAATAGGGTAAGAGTGCTGTGCTATGTGTAATGGGGTAAGAGTGCTGTGCTATGTATAAAGGGGTAAGAGTGCTGTGCTATGTGTAATGGGGTAAGAGTGCTGTGCTATGTGTAATTGGGTAAGAGTGCTGTGCTATGTGTAATGGGGTAAGAGTGCTGTGCTATGTATAAAGGGGTAAGAGTGCTGTGCTATGTGTAATGGGGTAAGAGTGCTGTGCTATGTGTAATTGGGTAAGAGTGCTGTGCTATGTGTAATGGGGTAAGAGTGCTGTGCTATGTGTAATGGGGTTAGTGTGCTGTGCTATGTGTGATGTGGTAAGGAGTGTACTGTGCTATGTGTGATGTAAGTAGTGTATGATATATGTGACAGCGGATCACAACGGCCCACAACCCCTCTCCGTATCAACCCCCATGCATAATAGCGGCCCACACAACACCCTATCGCCCCCTCCCCCCAACCTTGGGACAGAGCATCAGAGCGGGACCAGCAACAACACCTGCACCACCAGGACAGCGGATCAGAGTGGTCTGCAGTGCCAACCCCCCAAGGATGGCAGAAGTGTTGCAGGTGAGGGATACTGTGAGTAATATCAGTTGCATATATACATACATATATCTCTCTTGCAGCTGGAACCTTCTCCATACACATACTCACCTTGCCCAGTGCAGCGTTCGTGTGTTCTCCCAGCTCATGCCGGGGACTGCGCTAGGCCAGGTGAGTATGTTGAGGTATGTGGTGGCGTGGTTTGCTTATGGGGGGCCCATGCACATTTTTTGCACAGGGGCCCTCTGCAGTCTGTGTCCGCCCCTGGAAATAACAGGTGTTATTTACCATGAAATGGCGGCTATCCACTAAATTTCAACAGTGTGTGTGAACATAGCCTTTCTGTGTTTCCAATCCACTATTGGTTTTGGTTGAAAAATACTGACCAGAATATTGAGCAAAAATACAAAGCCTTAAAGGGTTAGTTCCCCTTTTTTTTTTTCTTTCAAATTAACTGATGCCAGAAAGTGCCAGAGATTTGTAATTTACTTCTATAAAAAAAAAATAAAAAAAATCTCAAGTCTTATCAGCTGCTGTATGTCCTGCAGGAAGTGGTGTATTTTTCGAGTCTGACACAGTGCTCTCTGCTGCCACCTCTGTCCATGTTAGGAACTGTTCAGAGCAGGAGATGTTGTCTATGGGGATCTGTTGCTGCTTTGGACAGTTGCTGCTTTGGACAGAGGTGGCATACCACCACTTCCTGCAGGACATACAGCAGCTGATAAGTGTTGGAAGACGAGATTTTTTTTTTTTAACAGAAGTAAATAACAAATCTCTGGCACCTGCTGGGATCAGCTGATTGCTGGGTTCAGCAATCTGTTTCCGTATCATAATGACACTCTATGGGAGGCTTGCTTACTGCATAAAAACATGACAAAAAAACAGATAAAATCTATTCTCAAAACTCACAATTCACATAAGAAAAGCTAAGATTTGATACAAATGAAATAAAAGCCAAATCTACATGTAGCGCTCTGGGAAATCTGTGTGACTGAACTCTGCTACATCTGCATTGATTTCTATGGATGTAGCTTTGGCTGTCCAGGCATGATGAGAATCGTAGTTTTGCAACAGCTGAAGGGCTGCCGCTCTGACACTGCTGCCTTAAGGCGATATTCACATGAATTTATCTGCTCCAAATACTCTCTGACACTTGCAAACATTGCCACCCTTAATTCTTTTCATTGCAAAAGATGAAACCTGCAATAAAAATCTACATTAAAATTGATTCCTGCTTCCAGATTATTTTGCAGAATGTGGATGATGTCTGCAAATCTGGATGAAAAATCTGCAGTGTATCTGCTACATGTGAACACAAACTAAGAAGAAGAACCCAGGCCACATATCGTCTGACAAGCAGTGTCCTCGCCCACTTTCTGTTAAAATAATTTCTTCGATAGAGAGAGAGAGATAGAGAGATGGATGGATGATGATGTGCAGGAAGCTACTCCTTACTTTTTTGGCTCTGCAGCAGCTTTAGGCTATGCTTACAAAAAAAAATTTTGACCATATTTTTAAATGGCTATAATTTTGATGCGAAAATACAGACGCATTTTCATAATCACGACCTTAAATTTTAAAATGCTGCCGTATTTTTGCCTCAAAGTGATGAACGTCCAAAAATACAGCCGAAAACAAACGTGTGAACATAGCCTCGAAGTCATAACTTACAGTTGCCATTATCATTTTATATTTTCCTTTCTTTTTCTAACCCCAGATTAATAAACTCCAAATTAAAATTCTTGTCCCCCCCCCCTCCCTCTACTTCTGTGTTTCCTTAACAATCTCCCTCTGTGAACTGAATCCGTCTCTTCTGCGTCTAGGAACGGCCAGAAGTTTATATAGGAAAACAAATAAATGTGTGACTACAAATGTCCCCTAGATGGCGCTGTACTCTGCAATTCCTTCACTTTGCAACAATGAAGCAATTGTTTCCAGCTTGCAACTTTAATCTGTCTCTTTTCTTCGCGGTGTTTCGGGGCCGCTCGTAGTATTTATCTTACAGTCTACCTTTGTGCGGCTCCGGGTCCCTAAGTGCTTCGATGCTGTTTTGATATGTGGCCTTCAAGGAAAAAGAGGATAAGGACAGCCTGTTCCCATGACACCCTGTGACTTTGAAGTGTCAGTAAAAAAAAAAAAAAAAATTCCCAGGATCACCTAATCCTTGGGATGTGTCCAAGTACCACACTCTACGCAATTCACAAGAGCCCCCTGAGACGTGTGAGAGGCTAGGTGTGTCTCTGAAGTCAGCGAGAGCTCCCAGCCAGGCAGATGTGCCTGTATTCAGCTTTTAAAAAACACTGGGAAAGAAGTTACTGTGACCATTATTGGCTCTAACATCCGTCTCAATCTTTATTTGCTGAGCTGGAATATAAGCTATTATTCCCTGTTATCAGCCATTTATGGCTACTTGCACCCAAGCCGTGTTATGGCTTACAGTAAAGGGCCATGAACTTATAAGGTGTATTGGTAATATATGGATATTGCATATCAGAAATACATAAGTGAATATCTTTAGGATCACAGGGGGCAATTGATGAGTGGAGGAACCAAAATTTTAGTTTATCACAATGAATTGGCAAAATGAAGAACACTTTGGCCCCCAGTGGGTTAAGTGAGGATGCCTAGCTTTCCCACGTAACCCTCTGGGTGCCAGACTGTTCTTCATTTGCCGATTTATCGTGGGCCAGGCTCTCATCTGTTATGGTGGGGGGTAAACATACTTTCCCTACTGGGTAAGTCATCTTTCTTCACCAGGTCAGATCCTGCAAGTGCCCGCTCAAACAATCAGCAGCTAAGGCAGGACATCGCTGCAGCCGCTGATTGGCTTAGTAGAGATTGCAGGAGCCAATTCAGTACACAGTAAGCTTAGTGTGCCAAGTCTGGTGAAGACAGAAGCTGAGACATAAGACATAAGCTGAGCCCCGGTGGGTAAGTATTATTCCTGCCTCCAATAGAAAGCACACTGCGCCCAGCACAGTGAGGAAGGGGGCATTTAAACCCCTTCCTTGCTGGGGAAGGGGCAGTATAAGATCAGTCTGGCTCCTAGTCTAGATTCTATGCATACCCACTTAATCCCCTGGGAGGCAGACAGAAATCCTAGTTCTTTCCAAAACGATTCAGGTCAAGCTGAATCGGTGACCAATTGACCAATGGTTCGCGAAGGGGACAAGACAAGCTTTTTAAAAGTTTGCTCATCCCTAATCATAACCTCATTGAGACAAGTCAGACAACCTTAAAGGGGCAATCGAGCGGGGGGGGGGGGGGGCATTTTTTTTCTGGGGCCGGGGAGGAGGGAAACGACGTCCACTCACCTCCCCGGTCCCAGCGGCGGGTCCCAATACGTCTCAGGTCCGCTCAGCCAGTCAGTGACAGAGGTGGGATCTGAGCGGACTTGAAACGGATCCCGCCTCCATCACTGACTGGCTGAGCAGACCTGAAACGTCCCATCTCGGGCCCGTGTCAGACACCAGGAAGCGGCCGGGAACCAGAGACCAGAGCGCCGCGATGCAGGACCCGCCGCTGGAACCGGGGAGGTGAGTGGACGTCGTTTCCCTCAGCCACCTCCTCCCTGGTCCCAGGGAAAAAAAGCCCCCCCCCCGCTGGAGTACCCCTTTAACATGTAAGGCTTTGTTCAATTTCAAGTGTACATCATCATCATCATCCTTACAGTGGTATTGTAGAACAGATTATCTGTAATATATAGCCCATATGACGGCACGTGGAAAGCACTAAGCTGTAGGGGACAATGTCTTCCACCATTCAACATCCCGCGCACCTGAGGCCTTGTGTGTACTCTAGGACTTTGCGTCCTTCTAGCTGTTACAAAACTACAATTCCCATCATGCTTTGACAATCAAAGCCTTAGCTGTGCAGGCTTGACACGGCTTGAGGGCCTCAGTTTGACACCCATGCTCTAGGCCTTGCTTAGCAGGTGGCAATCGAGTTAGCCGTTGCTAGGAAACAAGGACATTGCCTGCCAGGAAGTTATAAATGGTGGCAGCGATATTCTGTAAATCTTCTACGATCCAGTGATCTTTTGGTGGTGGGTCGGTGGGTTTTACGCATTGGGGTCTTCAGCGTCTCTTTAGTTCTTATATGGGGCTGGTGCACCCCCCCTCCGTGTCTACCATAGACCATTTGTGATCACATCATAAACTTTTAGCGAATGCAGCGTACTTCTTCTTATTATTATGTGCACATTATTGCTGAAAGCAGGAAACATCCGGAACAATTAACAAAATAAACTTCCAGTAGGTTATTAGTGATGTCCCAGGGGGGCATGACGTCTCGGTTGTCACATGCAGGGACTTCACATATGAAGAGACTGAGCTGTTCACCTATTAGAGGAATATAGGGGAAATAGATGAGATACAGATCACAGAAGTTATATTACTCATATGTCTCCGTCCCCATCAAACATATTTCTACCAAACTAAGGCCTTGTGTACAGAGCCATCTTATGGGGTATATGGGATGCATGAAAGTCTATGGGCCATACTGTCAGGGGAAGAATATTAGGGGGAAGCAGAGGTAGTACTTGTAACCAGGCCCTGGTGTCTGTGTCAATCTGCCACACGGAAGGTGGAGGACCGGTTATAGATTTTCCATTGGAGTCCAGGAACTACCAGTTATACCTCAGCAAACTGCATTGTCTCAAATCCTCAATCCATGTTTCAGAGGACGCCATATTACAGAGAAGGATTAAATGGATTATCCCAAGATTATGGATAGGAGGTGTTAAATTGACTGCTGGAACCCCCATCAATGTCAAATGTCTTTATTGGAACTTTGTCAAGTGTATATCAGAAACCTTCTGTATTACTTGTTGCACATTTACAAGTAGTAAACTAACTCAACGTTACTCCAAGAGTCTATAGTCATTAACCACCTACACAGCATACACACTGCAACCTTGGGACACTTCCCCTTTCTGTGGGTGGCGATCCTACTATCCGGGAGGGTCATTACACCTCTCTGGCCACCTGTGACTACATCATCTGTGACTCAATCCCAAGGGACCTGGTAGCAACCCGGCAGGACACTGACCACAGGGGAAAAGGGTACAACTGGCCTTACCCACTAAAAGCAGGCGTGCCATCACACCAGTGTGCCCACCACGCACTGGCGTCACGTGACAACCCATTAAAGTCTGGCTGTATCTCAGCCATCCACCACCGGAGTGGTGTCACACTACAACACCTAGCAAGTGACCGGCTGTCCCTCCGATATAACACCTCCGGGGGTACACCACAATTGCCAAGTTCCCAGAGATAGGTGGCTGAGCATGCACACTCCTGCCCGATTCCCTAGACCTACCTTTGGCCTCTGTTTCAATCGGGGCGGCTAGCAGCCAGACTTCCACCAATCAGCTAGCATTTCTTATCCTTCCTATCCCTATATTGTATGTACTGTTGAGTGGATCTGGGAAAATGTTCACGTTTGGCAATGTTATCTGAATCCAAAAAATCTGGATTCACTAGGGCTGCCAGGGAAACATGGATACAGTTTATGGCCTATGGCTGGATCCATGTTTTCCAGGACTCCATAGGGCAGCATCCAACCTCGCCGGCCACCGGTAATTAAATGCCAAGAGTTTTGGTTTGGATAAAATACCAAACCTGAACATTTTCACAGAACTGCTCAACACTAATTGTATGGTATGGTGTTGTTAGCCGATGCCTAATAATACAGAACAGAACCATAGGGATAGAGTCTAAACTGTCTTTAGGTTGTGTGTGGAATTACAACTTGGCTCCATCCACTTGAAACTGAGCTGCAGAAACTGCACAAACTGAGTGGCGCTGTTTTAGAAGAAAAAAACTATATACTTCTACCTGGTCTAAGTGACTTGTTGTCTCCCCTCCCGTAGATACTCACTATGCCGCCATGTAGGCTCCATGAACAAGGTCTAAGAATGCCTCAATGTATTAATTTTGATGCCATTTGCAGTTAATAAGGGTAAAATAATTTCCTAATTAATTGCTCTGTGATTTATTTTATTTTCTATATTTATTTATTGTATTTTATTTCCAGGTGGAATTTAATTTTAACCCTTTTTATTCTATGAAATGCGAAAAATATTTTATGAATTGCCAATCCGAAAAAAAAAAAAAACGTGCCCCCTAAAGACCACCAGAGTAAAGATAACCCTAGACACCCACAATTCATTAAACAAGAAATCATATATCTCTATTGATTCATGTTCAGTTCTTAACTTGAGAAATCGCAGGAGCTCACGTGAAAATCAATTACTTTTGCTGTGTAAGACAACCGACTAACCAGAAAATCCATCCACTTATTGGTGGCATTGAAGTACGGAGGGGTCTATTTCTAGCAGAAGGTCCCCCACCCGTGTGAGATATATCACAAGTCACTTATATTTAACCCTTAAGATGCCATGATGAGCTTCTCATATTTTGTGACCCTTGATCCCTGTAAGATGTAGGACCCATAGGACCTATAATGCAGTATATTGCATTTAATATCTCATAGTCCACAAAACCTTCAGCCTTATCCTAACATGTTAAAAAGTTGTATTGTTACTTTATCATATTTGCTTTTTTTGCTGTTTTCTTCCTTCCTTTTTTTTTTTTTAAGTATAGTTATATGATAACGTATAGGAGAAAAAATCAAGTAAAAAAGCTGTTGTACTGGGGGAGACTATTGGCTGTATAGGCTGTCGTCACCCTGTGTTATAGGGCCAGTTGGTCAGCTGATAATGGTAATTGCACATTTCCCGGTGTAATAGGAGATGGCAGCGATCCTCTCCAAATATTGCAAGACTAGGCTGTGTAAGAGTGCCAATCTATGAGATTGATGTATGCATATAGCGAGCAATGGGCCTTCCAATAGGGCTCTTAAGGTGGCCATGCACCTTCAATAACTGACAGCCTAACGGTTCTCCGGCCATCAGTTATCCCTCTTGCCCGTCCTCCCCATACACAGAAAATTTGGACATGGACAAACGTCCCTGTGTCCTCTCTTAGGAGGGATAATCCACAGCTAGAGAGTTCTATATCTCCCAGAACAAAGGGGTTGGGAAGTGATTTTTCCATCACACCTGACCCCTATCTCCACTGATATCATCTTTTGGTGGACGGTCAGGAGAACCCCATATACCTTATACTGGATAAAGCCGAAAAAGGTATAAAGTGTATGAGGACCTTTTGAAAAGTTTGGTTTGGCACAAACCAATCTTTAAAGAACTGCATTAAAACAGCTAAACTCCTGCAGGTTTTTTTTTTTTTTTTTAGTGCAGCTTCACACACAACGCTGCGAGTTTTGCAAGTATGTATTTAAATAGGAACTAACAGGACCTTGGATCGTAACGGCAAAACTCGCAGCACGATTTCCCCTGCGATCCATTATATGTGGAGCTGCCCTTAATGCGGTTTCTAATGGCTGCTCCTCAGTGTCGGACTGGGGTACCTGGGGCCCACAAGAGGAAATTATCCTGGGGGCCCACCAATGAAGAACCAGTGAGAAACGACATGTCAGTCGGTGTTAGTGCAGGTTCTAAAGTTGGGGGTCCACTGGAGAATTCTCCGGTCCTCTGGTGGGCCGGTCAGACACTGCTGCTCCTTATACTTAAACATCCATGCTTCCTTGGGGTCCTTCTTCTCCGGTCCCATCCTGGCGTCTTCTACGCTGAAGGCCTGCTAAGCCAATCACAGACTGATTAGGATAGGACAGCACCGCGGCCTGTGATTGGCTGAGTGGGCTGTCACTCTAGAGACAAGAGTGACAGCCTGCTCAGCCCCATCCAGGTTAGCCTGTGATTGGTTGAGAGGGCCTTCACCACAGAAAATGCCGGACCGGAGCAGAGAGCCACCAAGAGACACCAGGGAACCGCGCACAGGTGAGAATATGTTTACTTTTTTATTTCTTTATTTTTACATGAGCAGCTCGGTTGACTCATCTCTATGATGTCAATTCTCCTTTATTTTAGTTACCGTTTCTCCAAAAATGTTTCTTTCCTTTAAAGGAACTCCTAATGCCTCCTTCAGCACTTTTATATGAGACTTCTTCATTTTGAATAAGGGAAGTGGAAAAATTAACTCTTTTATACTGTTATATTTATACACAATACTATTGGGAAAAAGGTTTTCCATCTTATATACTGTGCTTTATATAATGATAGAAACATGTCTTACCTTCTGTCATCCTGAGCACTTATTTATAGTCTTCTACACCGGTGTTATGCTATGGGGATGCACTGAGACAGGAAAGCATTAGTGACGAGTGTCTTTGCACTGTGACCCTTTTACAGGACTAGGGAGCTTTTCACACCTCTGATTCTCTATGGTCACGGACAAGGCAATGGGTACTGTGATATCTATCCACTGGTTTACATAGAAACAATTCATTTTGGTGCTATTTTTGTCTGGTGTGGTTAGTATGAGATAGTTTGTTTCCTTCTGGAGGAGAATTTGCATACTTTCTTCCTATGAAGCATTGCCTAAGATCAGTATCTTCCTGCTACTGATTTCTTCAATAAGAGCAAGATTGCCCCCATTCTCTTTAATGCATCTAAAAAGGAAAAGAATCAACTTTGCAAATAGTATTCATCAAAAATTTCCTACCGGTTTGTGTGTGCAGCTCCTATTAAAAATATGTCTCCCAGGTAACAGACTACAAACAAGCCCCCTGTAGTCTGATCTTGAAGTTGCCCTCTTTAATCTATTTTCTAGTTCAAACAAACGTGTAATCTGTGTATTATAAGAAGCAGGGGAAAGACTGTATTATAGAAAACCAGTAGGAGTGAATAGACAGGGACTGGCACTACCCTATTCCCAGTGGCAGTGGAGCTAAAACCAGAGACTTCGTCGGAAGCCGGAGCGGTGTTATAGAAGCAATGGCGGTGCTCCTGATGGCAATCATGTATGGAAGAAAATAGCGTTGCGGCACTCACCAATAATTCTCTTCAGGCTTTATTCACAGATACATAAAATTACACCGGACAGAACCACAGGTGCATAGAGTGGTGAGCAATTCGTGCGCAAGCGCACTTTGTCACGGCTTCACACCGTTTTTAGATACTTAGATGTATCTGTGAACTTCAATAAAGCCTGAAGAGAATTATTGGTGAGTACCGCAACTCTATTTTCTTCTGCACAAGATTGAACGACTGTAATATGATTGCTGGATCAGACTACAAAGGATTTATTTGTTGTCTGTTGCTATGGAGATGCATAGGAACAGTAGACACGGAACGGTAAGACATTTTTTATGAAGCCTGTTCGTTGTAGACAGGGCCAAGTAGACCTTGCAAAGATCTATCTATCTATCTATCTATCTATCTATCTATCTATCTATCTATCTATCTATCTATCTATCTATTATCTATCTATTTACTATCTATCTATCTATTTATCTTCTATCTATCTATCTATCTATCTATCTATCTATCTATCTATCTATCTATCTATCTATCTATCTATCTGTGGCCCTGTACCTTTCCAGTTATAATTCAGAGTTTTATCTCAGGACTGGGGATTTTTGTAATTACCATGGTAAAATATGTCGCAGTGATATGAGGGATAACGTCTGTAGCTTTGCCATCAGAAAACAATCAGTGCGCAGGACGACATTTGTTACAACTGAGAGGCCCGGTTGAACCTTTTGGATAAGCAGTATCACTGCCAGCTACCCAGTGGCATTAGTTAATGAAATGATTGCATGCTTGATAAGTCATGCACGGCTTTGATGAATGTATCACAAACAGAGTTTACATGGACTGACGAGACCCAAGGCACAGTCTAAAAAATAGCGGCAGCGGCCCGTAATAAACTTGCTTGATGGTGCATTTCAGAACTTTAATTTGTATTTGTTTTTCTTCTTTGTATTTCTAGAATTTATTTTCTTTTTTTCAAATATTCTGTTTGTGTATCTCGGAAATTTTCTAGAATCAAATATTTGATGATTTTCCAAAAATGGGAATCATCTAGTGACGCATAAGGGACCAAACTGAATACAGGATATTTAAAGGCAATCGTGCCGCCTGTTTTCAAGTCCAACATTCTGTGCCGAGTGGTTTCATAGTATACAGTATCTTCATAGTAGTGTATGTTCTAATTCCATCTTATAGATGTAGGGTTAGATGATTCTTTCCAGTCTGACACAGTGCTCTCTTCTGCCCCTTCTGTCCATGACAGGAACTGTCCAGAGCAGCTGCAAATCCCCATAGAAAACCTCTCCTGCCTCCTCTGGACAGTTCCTGACATGGGCAGAGGTGGCAGCAGAGAGCACTGTGTCAGACTGGAAAGAATACACCACTTCCTGCAGGGCATACATCGGTGTGAATTGTCTCGTCTCAGTCAGTGTTTGGCTGAGCAGGCTGGAGGTGGCTACGATCAGCAGCGGACACTGGGAACCTATAGGAGGACACCAGGTGTGCGCGAACAGGTGAGCATAGCCTTTTTTGTTTTCTATGTGTATTAAATTGTTTCGCCACCATCTTGGACCAGGTTTGTTACAAAATGTGTAAAACCTGCCAGGTCAGCGCTCCCTTGCTCCTTCCTGCTCGCTGTTGGCACAGATAATAGCAGGGGTGCCCCCCCCCCATTACCTGCGCCAACAGCGAGCAGGGAAGGAGGAGCAAGGGAGCGCTGACCTGACAGGTTGTCGCGGGCAGCCCATAGAAGATAGCGGCTGTCTGCTTCCGCTGCTCCTATGACACAGAGCGACGGCAGCAGATCGTTGCTCTCCACTTCATTTGTCTTTGAACATGTGACGACATCATTCATGTCGGCTGATTGGCACCTTTTATTACACTAAGCAATTATCGGCTATAATAATCGGCCAAATATGACAGATAATCGCTTTGTGTAATAGGACCTTAAAGGTGTACTCTTTTTCTTTCATTTCAATTGGTTTCAGAAACTTAAATAGATTTGTAATTCACTTCTATTTAAAAATCTCAAGTCTTCCAGTACTTATCAGCTGCTGTGTGTCCTGCAGGTCTGACACAGTGCTCTCTGCTGACATCTCTGGCCGAGAAAGGAACTGTCCAGAAGAGCAGCACATTCTCATAGAAAACCTCTTCTGCTCTTGACAGTTTCTGTCTCGGACAGAGGTGGCAGCAGAGAGCACTGTGTCAGCTTGAAAAGAAAACAACATTTTCTGCAGGACATACAGCAGCTGATAAGTACTGAAAGATTTTTAAATAGAAGTAAATTACAAATCTGTATGACTTTCTGAAACCAGTTGAATTGAAAGAAAAAGAGTACACCTTTAAGGTCCTATTACACAAAGCGACTATCGGCCGTGTTTGGCCAATTATTACTTAGTGAACATTTATTGCTTAGTGTAATAAAAGGTGGCAATCAGCCAATTGAAAGAAAAATATTTTCACTGGATAACCCCTTTAATTTTGACAGGGAAGGAAATGTTTAAAAAAAAAAAAAAGACCATACATAGACATAGGCACTATACAGACATAATGGTCATATATATATATATATATATATATATATATATATATATATATATATTTATTTATTTTTTATTTTATTTACAACCAGGACTAGATACATTGGACTAAAAATACATAAAGACCTCGCTACACTCTAACAATTAAGGAAATAAAACATGTTTTTTTTTTGTTCTATATTTAATAGAAACAAACAGCGGTGACTCTCAAGCCCTCAGGAAATGACCGGCAGCAATCGTTGTAAATACATGCGGCAATAAATAGTGCTGCATTGATCTGGCGGTATTGACCGTCCCCTTTTGTATATCACTCAGGTCACAAGTCTGTTGTCAAGGAGCAGGGGATGTCGGAGAACCTCGCCGTCTTTGTACATGACACAGAAAACAGCTGCTTTAGATGAAAACAAAGTTCCTTTATGAGAACGCAGACTCTTGTTTATCCATATTGATTCTATAGGCTTATTATTGACATACAGCACCCGCAGGGCTTGTTAGTAAACTCTTAGTAAAGTATTAGGATAGCATTAAAGGATAACAGGACTGGGCTGGCTGCGAGGAGGATGAAGCTGTCTGTTACATGTCATTGCCATGTATTCCCTGCACAGTGGGAGCAGCCACTACACAGCACAGGACATGGAGGCAATAAATCCCGCATACATACACTGCATCATGCATGCTCTGCTTCACATCATATAGATATTAAAGGTACTGACAATGCCCTGACCTTATAAAGGAAGATTACAGAGGTCAGGGGACTTATATATAGGCACAGGAAACGTAAGGAAATGCTACGGAATGAAAAAGAATCTCCATTGGACACATAAGAACTCATATATTACAAGATGTACAGTAGAAGCAGGATGCTATGATAACTGAGAAGGCTAGGGGTATGGAAATTAAAGGGGTTAATGGGGAAGGGGGGTTTAGTTTGGATTCTCTATCTTAAACAGATGAGAGAGACACTATGAAGACAAGCTTTACCTTTGGAGGAACTGACTGATCAGGATGCATTGATGTTAATAGCCATCATGTAATACCTCACTTCACCACTGGAGTTGCTGCAGGGAAAATGAGCACTCACCAGATGCTTTATTTGGTGGCAACTGACTAATAGGGGGTTCTTGTAGCAGCAGGGATGCAACTTAAATTCATAGGGCAAGTAAGAGGGGCCCTCGAACCTAATGACAGGAAACGGAAACATCAGCGTAAGTAGTCATAGTGGTAATACTAGAACTAGAAGTAGTCATAGTGGTAATACTAGAACTAGAAGTAGTCATAGTGGTAATACTAGAACTAGAAGTAGTCATAGTGGTAATACTAGAACTAGAAGTAGTCATAGTGGTAATACTAGAACTAGATTAATAATAGTAGAGTAAGGGACCTGCTCGCAAGAGCTTACATGCTAGGAAGGCTGTGGAGTGATGTGTGTATTTCACAGATATAGGGGGCGCTGTGAATGCTACTAATAGCAGACATAAAGCGTCTTTTATCTACAGTATATACGGGGCACTGTGGCTGTGACTGATATAATAGATATTCTACCTTTTACAGACATAAGGAGAGCTGTGAGTGTTACTAGTATAACAGATATTGCAGCTTATACAGATATAGGGGGTATATAACTGGTATATAACATATTGCAGCTTATACAGATATAGGGGGCGCTGTGGCTGTTACTGGTATATAACATATTGCAGCTTATACAGATATAGGAGCGCTGTGGCTGTTACTGGTATACAACATATTGCAGCTTATACAGATATAGGGGCGCTGTGGCTGTTACTAGTATATAACATATTGCAGGTTATACAGATATAGGGGGCGCTGTGGCTGTTACTAGTATATAACATATTGTAGCTTATACAGATATAGGGGGCGCTGTGGCTGTTACTGGTATATAACATATTGTAGCTTATACAGATATAGGAGCGCTGTGGCTGTTACTGGTATATAACATATTGCAGCTTATACAGATATAGGGGGTGCTGTGGCTGTTACTAGTATATAACATATTGTAGCTTATACAGATATAGGGGCGCTGTGGCTGTTGCTAGTATATAAGATATTGCAGCTTATACAGATATAAGGGCGCTGTGGCTGTTACTGGTATATAACATATTGTAGCTTATACAGATATAACATATTGCAGCTTATACAGATATAGGGGGCACTGTGGCTGTTACTGGTATATTTCATATTGCAGCTTATACAGATATAGGGGCGCTGTGGCTGTTACTGGTATATAAAATATTGCAGCTTATACAGATATAGGGGGCGCTGTGGCTGTTACTGGTATATAACATATTGTAGCTTATACAGATATAGGGGCGCTGTGGCTGTTACTGGTATATAACATATTGCAGCTTATACAGATTTAGGGGGCACTGTGGCTGTTACTAGTATATAACATATTGCAGCTTTTACAGATATAGGGGGCGCTGTGGCTGTTACTAGTATATAACATATTGTAGCTTATACAGATATAGGGTTGCTGTGGCTGTTACTTGTATATAACATATTGCAGCTTATACAGATTTAGGGGGCACTGTGGCTGTTACTGGTATATAACATATTGCAGCTTTTACAGATATAGGGGGTGCTGTGGCTGTTACTAGTATATAACATATTGTAGCTTATACAGATATAGGGGCGCTGTGGCTGTTGCTAGTATATAAGATATTGCAGCTTATACAGATATAAGGGCGCTGTGGCTGTTACTGGTATATAACATATTGTAGCTTATACAGATATAGGGGGTGCTGTGGCTGTTACTGGTATATAACATATTGAAGCTTATACAGATATAAGGGCGCTGTGGCTGTTACTGGTATATAACATATTGTAGCTTATACAGATATAGGGGGCGCTGTGGCTGTTACTGGTATATAACATATTGTAGCTTATACAGATATAGGGGCGCTGTGGCTGTTACTAGTATATAACATATTGTAGCTTATACAGATATAGGGGCGCTGTGGCTGTTGCTAGTATATAAGATATTGCAGCTTATACAGATATAAGGGCGCTGTGGCTGTTACTGGTATATAACATATTGTAGCTTATACAGATATAGGGGGCGCTGTGGCTGTTACTGGTATATAGCATATTGCAGCTTATACAGATATAGGAGCGCTGTGGCTGTTACTGGTATATAACATATTGTAGCTTATACAGATATAGGGGGCGCTGTGGCTGTAACTGGTATATAACATTGTAGCTTATACAGATATAAGGGCGCTGTGGCTGTTACTGGTATATAATATATACTATATACCTGTATAACTTAGTAAACGAAGTTGCCCTGAAACAAATATCAGGAGTTGGTATATATTATTCTCTTGCAGTTTCGCGGTATATTCCTGGAAGTGTTCTCTATTCACCGAGAAGGACGTCTCCCTCGGGTTGTGTACAGCTAAATGCCCAAACATGTCACGGTGGAGATTCTCACACCTTTCCGCTATGTTTTAAGATGATTTCTTTTTCTGGAGGTGCGATATGCCGGCAATCAATAATCATCAACTTCTGGGGAAGAAGAGCAGGGCGCATTGTGGAAGCTGTGGTCCATTCCTCCCCGGCCGCTCCTCATAGGGTTACATTGTAATAGAGTATTAAATAATTAAAGGTGAAGGAAACAGCATGGAGGGACAGGTAGGAGCCCCCATCACTCATGTATTACCTATGTCATCACTCCATCAGATGTGAGGCATAAGTCATTCTTATCCCAGCATAACCTTAGGCCCTGCCGGGGAGACAAACACCGGCTCGGTTGAAGGCTGTCGCGTATAAATCTATAATTGCAACTATAACTCACTGAAATGAATCTCCGGTTCTAAGCGGAGCCTCCATGGCTTGGATATGAAGCTTTCTCTCTATCCCATAAATACACTGCAGCCAAGAGTCTACAGACAGACCGGGCGGCCGGCTGATCCAGAAAAATAGCTGGTAGGAAATGGAAAGTAATTGATGGAGGAACTCGACCTTTTGGTCCAGTCCATTGTGGCCCTTCTGTTTTCCTGACTTCATATTTGGTCCAAAAATTACTTGGCTGCATTTATAAAACCTTGAGACTTTAATTCCTTAAAGGAACGCCATCTCTCTCGCAATAAAACTTCCTTAATGTGACATTGTTGGCCAGATTATTTCTGCTGTAATTTGCTTAAATGGGGTACTCCGCAATTTTTTTCAAATCAACTGGTGTCAGAAAGTTATATAGGTTTGTAATTTACTTCTATTCAGATATCTCAAGTCTTCCAGTACTTATCAGCTGTTGTATGTCCTGCAGGAATTGATGGATTCTTTCCAGTCTGACACGGTGCTCTCTGCTGCCACCTCTGTCCATGTCAGGAACTGTCTAAAGCAAGAACATTTTCAATGGGGATTTGCTGCTGCTTTGGACAGTTCCTGACATGGACAGAGGTGGCAGCAGAGAGCACTGTGTCAGACTGGAAAGAATACACCACTTCCTGCAGGACATCCAGCAGCTGGTAACTACTGATTGGCTGGGCAGCGATAGTGAAGATAGACAGTAGACCGGAGAGGTAAGTGTAAACCCCAATAGGTTTAAGGTTGTGTAGGTGCGTTATGCTGTCAGTTTGGTTGTCAGTTATTGAAGGTGTACGGCCACCTTTACCCAAGCACCACTGGGACCCCCTGTGATTTATAAAATGAGGTCTTCAGTGTCCCAGGTGAATGGAGTAGCTATCAAACTGCACATTACCACTTCCTATTCTATTGGAATGAATGGAATCCCAGCAGGAGAATATACACAGTAATTCCTCCGGCTGCACGAGAAACTGACATGTCAGTTTTCTGCGGCCGCTATTCATTGAATAGCTGCCGCACAGACATGTCAGTTCACACAATGGAGAGTGTGTCCTGCCGCACGCTCCATTGTGTGCAGAGGTGAATTTGGATGCAGACGCACATGGGTGCACACGCATCCGAATTCAGCAGAAATTAAGATCATCCGGCCGGTGTTATATGATGTCTGAACATGGCCTTAGGGTGCATTCACATGCAGCAGATTTGAAGCTGTGTTCAGTTATTTAGATCAAATCTGCAATGAAACCGCAGCATAAAATCTGCTGCAATTCGGTGTGTGTGAAGCTTAGAGATGAGCGAATTTGCCGAAGTTCGGGTTCGTATGAACCTGAACTATCGGCTTCTGATTCCCGCTGTTTGCAGCCTCTGTGAACAGGGTGAATACAGCCTTAGGGACAGCCCGGAAAACTGGGATACAGACATTGGCATAGGCTGTATCCCAGTTTTCCAGACAATCCTTACGCTGTATCCACCCTGTTTACGGAAACTGCAGACAGCGGGAATCAGAAGCCGATAGTTCAGGTTCATACGAACCCAAACTTTGGCAAATTCGCCCATCTCTAGTGAAGCTGCGATACGGTTTGTAGGATTAAGCCATATCCATGTTTATCAGGTCTCCCTAGGGCTGCATTCAGCTTATAGGGAGTCAAATATTAAGCATTTGGGTTTGAAGAAAGTTGGCAAACCTGAACAGTTCAGCCTCTCCGCTCCACACTACTCATTGGCAGTCGTATTGCCAGTGGATAAGGACATGATGGCTGCCTCAGCAGGAGACTAGAGACCTCCATTCTAGGGGGTTGAGGGTCCCATCAGTTATACACACATATATCTCTTTAAGGCTATGGTCACACCTAGTAAGAGACCAGCCGTTCCGTGTCCCGAAGCCGCATTTTCCATAGTGTGCACTGGCAGGGTTTTATGCGGTTTTATGTCGGTTTCTCGCGGCGCCGCCGCTAGGAATCCCGGCTGGATTGTATACTATGTGTATACACTCCGTCCTGGATTCCCTCAGCCTGCAGCACTACGTAAGTACTGCAGAAATCATGGCAGTTGTAACAACGGCTGTGATTTCTGCGGAACTTACGTAGTGTGAACATAGCTTAAAGCAGGACAAGCCATGATAGGGTCATCAAATAGGCCCTTATCTTCTTTCATGGTAGTCTAGGCCTCCACCGATCCAGCACTTACCCCCCCCCCCCCCCGACCCACACGTCTTGTTAAGAACCCTTCCTCCGCCTGCTCTGATATAACACTAACACCACCTGATCATACTGCGCTCTCACAGACTATAACATTATAACATCTCTTGCATAAATTGGAATTTTTTTTATTAATAACCGGGTGTTGTTAGTGCCCCGTCCCTCCTCCCGCCGCTCACTATTATATTTCAGCCTTTCTTGTAATGATGAAAGCGTTCCTCTCTGCAGCTAATTCAGGAGAGATCCTCGGCTCGAGCCGGAACATTTTCATGCAAATAGTGCAGTACAGTTTCTAACCCCCTAATAGCTTCTTACAAATGATATGCCATTACAACGAGGTTTATTTAAACAAATTTAATACATCTTTAATCAAGCTAGAGAGCATTTTCAAAGGTCACGCTCCAAATCAGGATCTCCATACTGAGCTTATCAAAGTATTAGCTCAAGGGGGAGGGAGAATTATTTCCTGGACAAGTAATTTTAGGCAAATCTTTATTTACATTTTTATTCTGTTATTAAATTTTATTCCTTTCCCTCCTCCTTTGAGCCTCCGTTTATGAACCTATCAGAAACTCGGTAAATGGAGCAGTTTGCACGCCAAGAACTTTCTCCATAGACAATGGCTTTGTCTACAGCACAGGAAAGAATCAGCCGCTATTAAGATCGCAGGTATTATTATTTTCACTTGCTTTTCCTGTATGTTATTTCTTTTTCTTCTTTTTCTTCTTTTTCTTCTTTTATTATTATTCTTATTATTATTACTTAATTTTTTCATTAGACTTTAGAGGGGTAGTTTAACCCTTAACATTCAAATTACATTTAGGCTATGGTCACATTACGTAAGTTCCGCAGAAATCATAATTTCTGCGGTACTTATGTAGTGCTGCAGGCTGAGGGAATCCTGGCCGGAGTTTATACACATAGTCGGTTTTGTGTGGCCGCGATTCAGTTAATAGTGCCCGCAGAAAATCCTGTCAGTTCACACAATGGAGCGAGCGACTCCGGCCGCTCGCTCTATTGTGTGCAGTGGAGAGTTCTGATGCCGGCACGCACTGATGCGCCCGCACTACAGATCATCTGGACAGGATTATCTTTTCTGAGACCGGCCGTTCCGTGACCCGGCCGGGTCATGGAACGGCCAGTCTCATACTACGTGTGGCCATAGCCCTAAAGCGAAAGTCTAGCACCAGCCCAAAAAATTATTCCGGGCTGGGGGAACATAAAAAAGAAGTCCTGGAGCCCAGCTGGCCCTCCCCTTATCTCCCACCTACATCTGGCTTAATTCCTTGCCTGAAGCTCACTTTGTCCCCATTGATCCATATCTTGTCTTGCTTTTCCGGAAATGGATGGAAATACCAGTTTGGTCAATCATCAATGGAGGTAAGGGCTGTGGTAGATGGCCAATCACACACTGTAAGCGACCACCGATCTATTGGATTGGCACTCACTTACCGAGTCTATACACGCCTCGATAATTGTACATGCAGGCTGCACAGACATTGTTAAAGGTGCGATGCCCTGGCCCCTGGGGGCCACTTCCGCAGTGCTGGTGTTATGAGCGGGCAATGACCGGGGCCGCTGCAGGGTGTATACTTGTCACGGTATAGGCCTGAGGGCAGCACAGCTGTAGGGCCGGTCTGAGGAATCTGCGGGTGATGATGGGCATGCGATTCTTCGCTGCACCTAGTCAGGGCACCAGTTAGTGGACACCAATGCCAGGGTTCAGTAACAGCGGTTTTATTATAGATGAGGTAACTAGTAGCAACAGTTCTGTCCGGATGCAACCGGGTATATAGCAGGCTTTGACAAATAAGGCAGGAGTGGTGCTGCATAGGCTGTGAGAATACGTGCCGGATGATGGGAGTAGGAGTATGAGAGGAATAGCGTTGCTGGGTGGATTAGCTTGAGAATAATACTTGCTGTGAATCCTTGCAGCGATGAGGAGAGATAACGGAATGACACCCAGATGAGAGAGAAGAATCCGGTCACTCGAGCAGGCAGATACAGCCGAAGACTTGTATATAGCAGCAGACTTAGTCACTCTTCTGTGGGAGAGGATAGAACCACACAACCTCCTTGCTTGGAAGCAGGGGCTGAACTGACTTGTCAGCAGGAAGTGGGAGGTCACATGGTTGCTCCTGGCCAGAGCTAGTCGGCCATTGGAGGAACCATGGTTACAGGTCACGTGATCAACAGCCTTGCATACCACTGTACACTGTAATAATACACAGGAATACATGACAATACACATGAAAATGCACAATACCAGAGAATACTAGGGGAAAACCAGCAGCAGTTGCAGTGCAAACACTTACCAGAACAGGCATGGACACAGCAAGAGAAATGGCCATAATAGGAGTAGTAGTCTGTATGTTCTGGGACACTGCATACCTCCCTAGCAAATTTGAGCCGACCTCGGCGAATCTAGAAGGCAGCAAACATGAATAGACTGGACAATCAAACAACAGGAATGAATGATGAGAGTGAGTGTGAGGAGGTGTGTGTTTCCCACGCCCAAGGCACAGGTGAGAAGAGAGAGAATGAGAAACCCTAGTGGCAGGACTTCACCTAGGGGTGCCTAACGTACTCTGGCGACCAGGTAGCTAGTGCGTGAACCATCTGACGTGTAAGCCAGGACAACTTAACTGCTGGCGGGTGACCCTCAATATTCCAGCCAGTTAGACAGTAGGTTTTCTGTTAAATGTGTTACCCTACTGGAGGAGAACGTGAAGACCTGTGTACTACCTTGGCGTGTCTGAGTAGTGTCTTGGATACCTGGAAGAGAAAAGAACAAAATAATAAAAGCAAACATACATGGGGAGCTCCCTTTCATACCACTCGATCACACACACAAGCACTCCACAGGCCAAACACACGAAAAGGCATCCAAGGTGCGATATGTATGGACCAGTGTGAAGGTTAGGTATGACTATGTGTGATAACTATTGTGTTGGGACAAGACGGAGGTGAACAAATACTGGAAACAAAAGGAAAGGAAACACAAGGGACAACAAATACTGCGAGGTCTTGAGGAGAACTGGCTCATATGAATCTGAATGAAACCGGAGAGAAATCTGAATGAAAATCTGAGGAAAATCTGCATACGAACTGGCTCAACTAAATCTTTCCAGCTATAGATATGATAATAATACACAATAATGAGACTGGATGAGAAAATACACTCCTACATAAACTGGACTTTCTCTGAGGTATATATATATACTGACTTCTCTTACTCAGAGGAGGAGCTATCTGACTTAGACACTGGAAAATATACTGTTTTACAAAAGAGGCGCTCTACTCTGAGGCAATCTATGTAACCTTTTGCTTACTCAGAGGAGGAAATACAAAGACTCCGATAACACTGGAATGCAATAGTAGAATAAGTGTAACACTAGAAATAAGTGCAATAATACCCTGTGTGGAACACACAATCACAGGAAAGTGCATTAGGAAGGAAGGGATTAAGTGTCTCTGTTAGGTAGAGTCTCTTTTAGGCAATTAGACATCGTCCATGTAAAAGGTTCTGGGAGAGGCACTAGAGAACCTTTTGTTACTGTAAGTGTCCATCAGCTCATGGCTGGTTAGTACAGGGAACTTGGTCAGGAGGACCAGGCACGAACCTTGAACGTTGCAGGAACTAAATGGTGAAACAGCACACAAAAAAAACCACAGTCATAGAACTCAGCCCTTGGGAGGACACCTAATAGAGGTGTCCTGGAGGGCCCCAAGTGGCACCCCTCTTCTTCTCCCAGGGGTAATACCGGGAGGAAGCCGGAGCAGGAGCCTCATCTGCTGCGGTGGTGACCACGAGGCTAGGGGTCACGGTGGTCACAGGAGAGACAGTAGGGGCCACATGGTAGGTAGCGGTGGTGGTCGCAGCTTTAGCCACGGCAGTGGTAGGGGAAGTCACCATAGTAGCCATGGTGAGGGGGGCTTTAGCCACCGGAGGTAGCAAGGTTAGGGCCTGCTTGATCTCATCCGCCAACTTCTTGATAACCGGGTCGTCCCCAAACACCCACTGAGGCAGGGATGGTGACTCGGGCCCGGGGAGCCTCCAGGGACTGGCGTAGCAGGTGGCCTTAAAGTTATCCCCCTGGCTAGAGGCAGGAAGAGGGGCGCCCGGAACCCCGGTACTCACGGATCCATCGTTTTCTGGCGAGGTCGATCCTCCTGTGGAGAAGGCAACCTCGGGAGTGCTGGAGCAACGAGATCCCGGTGAGACGCTGGCGATGGAGACAGGCTCTTCCTCCGGACCGTTGGAGACTGGTGTAGAGCCCCAACTGATATCGCTGTCGGAGGGTGGCGGCATTAGCAGGCACGCAGGATTGAGCAGAGGCAGACTCTCAGGCAGTGTAGGCATCACAAGCGCTGGGGCTGCAGGCAGGTGCTCTTCATAGGCCGCCATCTTGCGTTCCACTGGCCGGAACTTGCAGCAGGAAGGGGAGGAGCGCCAGGCTGGAGGATCAGGCTCCAAAGTCTGCCCAGCAACAATGACGTCAGTGGAAGCGGCCGGCCAATCAGGAGAGACACAGTCATTATCAATGGCGCCAAGCAATTCCCGCTTCTCGGCCGCATGGCAGTTAACCCCCTCGTCACCGGGGGATGGCGCAGGTAGAAATAACAGCAAGAAGCGGCCATTTTGTGTACAGTCCCAGCCGTGCAGCGACTCAGTTATCAGAACTCCCATGGCAATTTTAGCACAGTCTCTGGAGACGATATTAAACTGTAGATCTGGTACACCGCGTGGCGGGTAGATCCTGTTCGTGACGCCAAAAATGCGATGCCCTGGCCCCTGGGGGCCACTTCCGCAGTGCTGGTGTTATGAGCGGGCAATGACCGGGGCCGCTGCAGGGTGTATACTTGTCACGGTATAGGCCTGAGGGCAGCACAGCTGTAGGGCCGGTCTGAGGAATCTGCGGGTGATGATGGGCATGCGATTCTTCGCTGCACCTAGTCAGGGCACCAGTTAGTGGACACCAATGCCAGGGTTCAGTAACAGCGGTTTTATTATAGATGAGGTAACTAGTAGCAACAGTTCTGTCCGGATGCAACCGGGTATATAGCAGGCTTTGACAAATAAGGCAGGAGTGGTGCTGCATAGGCTGTGAGAATACGTGCCGGATGATGGGAGTAGGAGTATGAGAGGAATAGCGTTGCTGGGTGGATTAGCTTGAGAATAATACTTGCTGTGAATCCTTGCAGCGATGAGGAGAGATAACGGAATGACACCCAGATGAGAGAGAAGAATCCGGTCACTCGAGCAGGCAGATACAGCCGAAGACTTGTATATAGCAGCAGACTTAGTCACTCTTCTGTGGGAGAGGATAGAACCACACAACCTCCTTGCTTGGAAGCAGGGGCTGAACTGACTTGTCAGCAGGAAGTGGGAGGTCACATGGTTGCTCCTGGCCAGAGCTAGTCGGCCATTGGAGGAACCATGGTTACAGGTCACGTGATCAACAGCCTTGCATACCACTGTACACTGTAATAATACACAGGAATACATGACAATACACATGAAAATGCACAATACCAGAGAATACTAGGGGAAAACCAGCAGCAGTTGCAGTGCAAACACTTACCAGAACAGGCATGGACACAGCAAGAGAAATGGCCATAATAGGAGTAGTAGTCTGTATGTTCTGGGACACTGCAAAGGTATCCGTGCAGCCCTTGTTTTACATAGAAAATAATAAAGATGTTATACTTACCTCTACACTCTCTCCCTGCTCCCTCCTTCCTTTCCCCCTAATTCCCTGCTGACTGCAGCCACCACTGACACTTCTGAACCCGTCTCTGCTGTAACAGCCGCTTGGCCAATCACTGACCGACACAGAGAACGGGCAGAAGGACATTGGGGGAGCATGGAGAGGTAAGCACATCTTTAGTATTTTCTTTACTATTTTATCAGCCAATGATTTTTTTTTAACATGTTGAAAGACAACGATCAAGATTCGTTGCGAATCACGCTGTCAATTCGTTTGGTTCTGTGAATTCCCGCCGATTCCCGCCGATTAACCATAATCCCTAGTGCCTGTCCAATCAGCTGCAGGCTCCTCTGTGATGTCAGCACCTCCCCCTCTATAAGGAGGTTTGGTAACGGAGTTGGCTGTGTGTGGAGGAGAGAGACGGATGGCCGCAGGCAGTTACAGCAGAGCAGGGAGAGACTAAGGGTACTATTACACCAACAGATCTGACGACAGATTATCTGCCAAAGATTTGAAGCCAAACCCAGGAGTGGATTTGAAAAGAGGAGAAATCCAGTCTTTCTTTTATGACCTGTTCTCTGATTATAGTCTGTTCCTGGGTTTGGCTTTAAATCTTTGACAGATAATCTGTCGGCAGATCTGTTGGTGTAATAGTACCCTAACAGAGTGATATAGGGACAGGGAGGAGAGGAATGTCGGAAATTGCATAATTGATTTTTTTTTTCTTTAAATTGTGATTTTCTGATTTTTTTACACTTTTGCAACAACATGCTGCAACAAATTCACCTTTCTGTAATAGTCCCAGCATTGTAGCTACTATAGTTTTGGCTGTTTAAATTAAATTAATTAAGATTTGTTTTGTGAGTTTGACCAAAATGAAAGGAAATTCGCAAAAAAAAAAAATTCAGCTGCTTTCCTAATCTCTAAATATTATCACTTCTACTACTACTATTACTTACTCCTATCCCTGCACAGCCAGTTAGGGCCAGGTAGGTATTGCTCTTTGTTACATTCCCTGCTTAAACAAACCCTTTAAGTTAGAAACATCTAGATGTACAGCTAAGCAGAAAAGCCTTAGGGGACTGTAATCTGCCCATCTTGTACAGGTCTATAGCCATCAATACCAGCTCACTGTTTCAGGTTTGTCAAGAAGACGTGTCATTGGCGAGATTTGATCCCATCATTCTGGTGATCGGCAGAGATCTAATTTCTTGTTTCTTCGGTCCATTAGGTGTAGAATGGGAGAAGTTTACTTAGGGAGATTTGGATGAACTACTACCAGGCTGTCAGGGAATATTGGGGGTTGTAGTTTTTAAACAGCTGGAGAATAACAGGTTGGGGCACCCAGAATTAGAGTGTGAGCTCTTGGGGACAGGGCTCTTTTTCTGCCATGTTTTCGCTCAGTCAATGAACAGATATCGTGTTTCTTTGGAATCAATCTCGACAGGCTGCTCAGGTTCTGTTGTGTGATATATACACGTGTAAGGTTGATGGCACATACGTAATTGGATGTTTCTCACATGTACGGTCCTGCCTGTTTTCCCTAACTTCACACCACCTATATTAGTAAAGTGTAATAATTTACTAGACTGTCGTGTTTTTCAGCACGTTACATTCGGAGGTGTTTTGCATCTTCACTTTTTTTTAATCAGTTTCTGTCATTATGTTTCAAAACAGCTGTATTAATAAGAATCCCACGTGTGACACAGCCGAGGAATAGGGAGGGGGGAGAGGATGGAATCCAAATCTAAAGTAAATGAACAGCGAAGGGTAAGATATCCCAATCACCTCAGCAATAACTATAAGGAGAAAAGATGTAGGTATCATCTTATAGAGCCGGGGAAGCTGAGTAGATTGATATATAGTTTTATGGGGGAAGTTCCAGGAAAACCTATCATTCATTCATGTAACTCTCTGATTATTTTGGGTAAAGTAGTCAAGGGGGTGGTGCTACTCAGTGATTGACAGCTATCTGTGTCTAAGTATGCATATAAAAAGTTGTCAATCACTGAACAAGACCACCCACCTGAATACTACCATCTATTTCCTACCTTCCTTCTCCATTCTTTCCATGTCATTTCATGAACTTTATATACTTTCTATAACTGCCTTTTAATCAAGAAAATCTGATCTGAACAATCTAATATTAGAAATTTAGTATTGTATCTTATCAGACAAAAAGGCTTCCATCTCCTGTTATCAAGTATTTCCCCTCTATCATCCAGGAGCTACAAATCTACAAGGAATTTTTAGTTAAAGGGGTACTCCGGTCAATTTTTTTTCTTTCATACCAACTGATGTCAGAAAGTTTACTTCTACTTAAAAATCACAAGTTTTTTTTCGCCGGAGTACCCCTTTAAGTTGATATCCAGTCGAGTTAATAGCGGGGGTTCTCTGCTCAATATCCTCACCTTGTTTCCAAAGTGCAGAGCAGTATAAAAGAATTTATTTTAGTTGGGGTACCTGTCCTGTATTATACAAACAACCCAATGATTGAGTGTGTAATGCCTAATTTCCCCAGTGGGGGCACTGCAGGTAATGTGAACATTTACTTCCAGGTTTCATCACAGATCACAATTGATTACTGACTGTCTATGATCAGGGGACCCTTCTGTTCTAACTCAGAGCCCCCCTCTAAACCAACACCTCTATCCTGTTTACTCCCATCGACTATTTGACATTTTACGGCCGTTATTTCCAAACTGTTTTCTTTTCCTTTAAGGAGACTTTTCCTCCTCCTCAATTTTCTTTCTCTTTGTTTCATCAGTCTCAAGTTTTCGGTTAAGGTGAAACATCAAAAGTTCCGGCCTCCGCCACATCCAGGCCTGATAAATGACATGAATAACATTGTAGACGTGCTGTTAAATATTTATACGCTGACTATGAAAGCAACGTGAGACACCACCCCCCACCCCCCCTTAAAAAAAAAAAAAACATTCCTGCAAGAATAAATATATTTACCTAAATAAATTACGAAGACAAATTCACTCCTGAGCGCCCGGTTACCGATAAACGCAGGATATTTTCTAAATTGCTGAATATAAATGGTTCATTTCCTCACGAGCTACACCGAGATCTGGAACGTAACGTATCTCCTTTGCTTTGCATATATATTTCAATATTCATCATCATGGAAGGCCTTTGCTTATATGCCAATATACATTGCTTTGCATACAATTTTATTTTTTTTGCCCCCTCCTCCTCTTTTCCCCATAGTTAACCATTGGGGCCAGTATGCAGATTTTTTATTTGCTAATTAACCCTTTGGCGTCCCGTCCTTTTCTTCTCCCCCTGACATTTTCACAAAATGAATTGCTTACTTTGACACTGCTAACTAAATAAAAGGAGGCCAGGACTGATAGTATGAAAAATGGATTTTCATTACCGTTTCATTGATTCTTGTAAATAAGGGCCCGAGGCCTGCTCCGAGAGGCTCCAAACAGTAATAATTTAATCTGAGGTGACATAGACCAAAATGTATGTGGACAAAAATCATCCTTGAATATTAAACAACAGCCCGAAGACAGAGGAAAGTGTTACGGGCGCATTTAAATGCATGCAGATCGCTGGATAACATATTTAAAAACAGAAATTAAACCTTCCCGTCATAAATCACGTTCCCGGCTATAGATAGGGCTTGTTATTCCAGCGTTTAAGGGAACCTGAAAGGTTAAGGCAGTCGGTGCATTAAATCGTACAAGGATAATTAATACTTTTCTGGTGGCTATTTATAAGAAATGGAAAATCGAGTCGGATCAGCTGTGGCACTGCAGTAATTTGAGGAGGAAGTAACCAAAGCGTGAGTCAATAGTTTTAACTGGACAAATGTCAACTGTCTAATGAAGCGCTGTCCCGTCTAGGCTGCCTTGGAAACAGTCAAAAACAGACAGGACCGAGGGCCTTTTGGCAATTTTTTTTATAGAATTTCTGGATGTATGTTATATAACTGATGTATAGGCATTTAGCTGTATCATGCATTATATTGCAAAATCATCGGAACATGCAGGTCAGCAGAAAAAAAAAAAGTACCTAGTCCCTATAGTCCGTCCTTATTATTTCATAGGTTTATTATTTATGCATTCACTTACTGTAGATTTACCAACCACATCTGCTGGAAGTTGGTTCCAAGTATCTACTACTCTTTCAGTAAAGAAATATTTTCTTATATTGCTCCTGATCTTTTCCTGAGATTGTGTCCCCTTGTTTTTGTATTCAGTTTCTTCCTTCTCGAACCTTATTTAGTCCTTTAAATATAAAGGTTTCCATCATGTCCTCCCTTACCCTTCTTTCCTGCAGATTATTCATATTCTGTTCCTTCAGTCTTTGATGCCTCACACCCTCCTCCACTTTTGTAGCCGTCTTTGGACCTGTTCTATTTTATTGTTATCTTTTTGTAGGTGAGGTATCCAGAACTGGACACAGTATTCCAGATGTGATGTCACTAGAGCTCTATACAGCGGGATCACAATCTCTCTCTTCCTACTGGTTATACTTCTAGGTATACAGCCCAGCATACTATTACATATACAGCCAAGCATATCATTATATCTATATCTATACAGCCCAGCATACCATTATACACTCACCGGCCACTTTATTAGGTACACCTGTCCAACTGCACGTTACCACTTAATTTCTAATCAGCCAATCACATGGCGGCAACTCAGTGCATTTAGGCATGTAGACATGGTCAAGACAATCTCCTGCAGTTCAAACCGAGCATCAGTATGGGGAAGAAAGGTGATTGGAGTGCCTTTGAACGTGGCCTGGTTGTTGGTGCCAGAAGGGCTGGTCTGAGTATTTCAGAAACTGCTGATCTACTGGGATTTTCACGCACAACCATCTCTAGGGTTTACAGAGAATGGTCCGAAAAGAAAAAACATCCAGTGAGCGGCAGTTCTGTGGGCGGAAATGCCTTGTTGATGCCAGAGGTCAGAGGAGAATGGGCAGACTGGTTCGAGCTGATAGAAAGGCAACAGTGACTCAAATAGCCAACCGTTACAACCAAGGTAGGCAGAAGAGCGTCTCTGAACGCACAGTACGTCCAACTTTGAGGCAGATGGGCTACAGCAGCAGAAGACCACACCGGGTGCCACTCCTTTCAGCTAAGAACAGGAAACTGAGGCTACAATTTGCACAAGCTCATCGAAATTGGACAGTAGAAGATTGGAAAAACATTGCCTGGTCTGATGAGTCTCGATTTCTGGTTGAACATGACAATGAGTTCACTGTACTCCAATGGCCTCCACAGTCACCAGATCTCAATCCAATAGAGCATCTTTGGGATGTGGTGGAACGGGAGATTCGCATCATGGATGTGCAGCCGACAAATCTGCGGCAACTGTGTGATGTCATCATGTCAATATGGACCAAAATCTCTGAGGAAGCTTCCAGCACCTTGTTGTATCTATGCCACCAAGAATTGAGGCAGTTCTGAAGGCAAAAGGGGGTCCAACCTGTTACTAGCACGGTGTACCTAATAAAGTGGCCGGTGAGTGTGTATATATATATATATATATATATATATATATATATATACACAGCCAAGGATATATATATATATATATATATATATATATATACACAGTCCAGCATACCATTATATATATATACATATATACAGCCCAGCATACCATAATATATACAGCCCAGCATACCATTATATATACCATTATATATTCAGGCCAGCATACCATTATATATACAGCCCAGCATGCCATTATATATACAGCCCAGCATACCATTATATATATATACAGCCCAGCTTACCATTATATATACAGCATCACATACCATTATATATATACAGCCCAGCATACTATTATATATATCAAGCACAGCATACCAATATATATGCAGCCCAGCATACCATTATATATGCAGCCCAGCATACCATTATATATACAGCCCAGCATACCGTTTTATATATATATATATATATATATATATATATATATATATATATACAGCCCAGCATACCATCAGCTTTCTCTACCGCCTGTAGTAGTATACACAAAACCAGACAATGGTGGCACTACTAGTCCCAGCTATTTCTCCTAAATCGCAGCAATAACAGAGGTGCTAGTTTCAGAGTGTGTCAGTAAACATAGTAACATAGTAAAAAAGGTTGAATGAAGACAAGAGTCCATCAGGTTCAGCCTAGGGAAACCCTACTGTGTTAATCCAGAGGAAGGCAAAAAAACCCCCATTATTTTGTAAACAGAGAAGGAAGCGAAACTGCACTCACCAAAGAATTTCTACATCTTTATCGATTATCCATTGCAAAAACGGGCAAAATCAGACAAGGTGCAGACCGTGCGATAGCAGACGCCACAGAGATAAGGTGACAGGCTGTTTCACGCCTTTCTGGTGCTTCTACGGACCACCCGAGTGTAGTTTCGCTTCCTTCTATGTTTACAAAAATATTTCCCTACCGCCTGGCTGCACTGGTGACTCATTTTTAGTTTGTCAGAAATCATTACCCCTAAATCCTTCTCTTTTGAAGTCTTTGCCAACACAGAACTGCCGATAGAGGATTCCTCCTCACACTCATTCCTGCACACTTTTGTATCATCAGCAACAGACAAAACTTACCGACCAAACCTTCTTTTTTTTTTTTTCACAAGGAGGCACCAACACTTTGATTGTTGTAAACACACAGGTTGGCACAACCATCGCAGAACACTCTTAAGTGTACAATATCTAAATGTTACCAAATTTAAACTTGCAGATCTCAAGCAGTGGTTTACTGAGTCTGGAGACCATGTAATTCTCCACTGGCCAACTGAGAGTCAGGTTGTTGGGTAGCACCTGGAATGGTAGCCTTCAGTTGTCCTTCAGTGCCCCTGTGAATCTTTGGGCTGGCTACCCACCACACTTATGATGCCTAGCCAAGGAGGTATTCAGATTGCTCAGGCACTGTATCAGTGCACCCATAAGTTCCTCTAACACAAAATCACAATCTACAATGAAACTTCTAAACCACCCTTGGCAGTGAGAATACAAACATAAACATTATAAAAAAAGAACATGGCCCCGACCACTGGGTTTTCAACACTGAAGGGCTCCCAGAGTCCACACAGGAATCCCTGTGGCTTCCCACAAGTCTGAAGGTCTCACACGGCTCCTAGAGTCTCATTGGCTCAATGTCTACTAGGTCTGAAAATATCACACAGTGCATAATAGCCTTCTGAGCTGGTTTCATACTTAAATGAAATCAGTCCCTAGGTTTATGTCACTTAAACGAGTGACAGAAATACTGAACAGATCAGTGTATTACTTACATCATTCTGCTCAGCCTTTCTCCTAATATGCAGGAGAATAGGAGTCTTGCCACACCCCTCCCCCCACCCTCCACCTACTGATTGACAGTTGACTGCCTATACACAGCATGGATAGATAACTGCCAATCATCAGCTGGTGGGTGGAGTTTTTGCTACTCATGAATAACCAGGACTACTGGGCTCATGCACATAATGGAGAGGACTACTTATTTTCCATGTTTCCCATATAGGACACCATATATCTACTGACAGAGTCTCTTTGAGGTTTTACATAGCCTAAAACTATCCAGATCACTTTCCTCAAACAGCTTATCAATTGCCTGTCCTTGACAATAGTTTGACCATATTGCATCAGAACTCTCAGCCACCCTAGGTCCCTGTTAGAACTTAATTTACCCCCATACGGCAGCTACTCTGTAAGTTCACTCATCTTCTAGCCCTCTGATGGCTCCTTGGTGGAGAAGCTCAGGCTTGCTCGCTCTTAAAGGCTACAGCAAGTCTCTCAGGCTCCTCATGTGGTTCTACCGCACAGTCCCCAACTGGTGCCCAACAATGCCTTTAAATGACCTCTCTCCTGCCCCCTACCATCAGCATTACAGTAAAAACATTTAGAACCATAACATTCACACCTTGTCAGTATAAGGTTCTTTGTGAGCCTACCCTGACCCTGGCACCTACCCTGACCCTGGCACTCAAAGCCTTATGGATTGGACTGTGCACTATGACCAGCCACCCCTTCAAATTCCTGTACACAACATACTGTGTAATCAAATGTAAAATATCATTCTTTGGTGGTTGTACTACTCGGCCAGTTATTTTTGTGATGCCAGTGCTAGTCCAGCACACAGGTGTGACATTGGTACCTGCTTTTTGTATGTGGCCGGCTGTATTCCTCCAAATGATCAGTAACCTTCTGGGTTGCTTTGAGTCCCTTGGGCTCTTGTCACGGCAACCTGGAGTGGCAACTGACCCACCTGGATTGTTGGTATCGCCACCCACAGAAGGGGGAAAAATAACCCAAGGTGTGCGGGTGTGTGTGTATAGGTGAAGGTGCGAGCAGAGATAAACATGAGTCCCATGAGTTTAATACAAAAATAAAACAGCTTTACTGTAGAGCTTTTGCAGGTTAACAGTACATGTTTTACATGCAATAATCTTTGACACACACTTAAGTGCTTGACTTTACTTGAGTGTTTGAGATAGGTGCTTGAAAGGAGTAGGAGAAGTAGTTGTAGTAGTGCTTGTAGAAAGTAGAGAGAAGAGGAGAGGAGTTTGCCAGAGGAGTCTTAAACCCAGTGTAGCCTTGTACTCTGCCAGAACCTTGGTAGATATCTTTAGTGATACTTGTACTCATGTTTAGACTGTGTCAGACCGCTTTCTGCCCCCAAGTATCATAGAACCCATCCTATGTGGGTAGCACAAGCCCCAGCCGTGGTTATCTGGGTGTAGCTTGTTGTCCGAGGTGTGCCAATTACCTGCACTGTGCAGTAGGATACATAGACCTTTATATACCGGTAGCTTTGTCCTTCTATTGCTTCGGGAGTTGGTCCTGCACTTTGTAGACGTGTTCCTGGCATGGGCTAGGGTATTCCTTGGTGGCTACTCTCCCTTACTTGTGTTTACCACTGCATAGTGTAAGTAGTAGTTACTTGAAAAAAACTCTTGGTCTCTAACTGCATCTGTTCAAACTGATAACCTAGTCTGAACTGACTTGACTCACTTCCTCCCACACGGAGCTAATTCCTCCTACAGGGTGTGTGTGTAGAAAACAAGGATAGAGAGGATAGGTAGAAAATAAAGAGTACCTCCTAGTGATCAGCACATAACACCTGGTACACACAACTTAACCCATTACATTCCTTCAGCTGTGCCAGAGTAGCAACACACATAAGAAATACTGACACCTAGTGGGGAAACCTTAAAGTACCTCATCCACCACTTAACATAAGAACTTTTTGACAGGTGCATAAGAGAAGAGAAAAAACACCAGTGGTGGGACACCACATTTTTCTCTAAGTAAATAAATGGTTTACATAAGGAGGGGAGAATAATATTTACCAAATTAATAGCCCAATATTAAAGGGGTACTCTAGAGATCTTTTTAAAAAAAAAATCAACTGGTGTCAGAAAGTTGTATAGATTTGTGATTTTCTTCTATTAAAAACATCAAGTCTTCCAGTGCTTATCATCTGCTGTATGCCCTGCAGGAAGTGGTATATTCTTTCCATTCTGACACAGTGCTCTCTGTTACCACCTCTGTTCATGTCAGGAACTGTCCAGAGCAGGAGAGGTTTTCTATGGGGATTTGCTGCTGCTCTGGACAGTTCCTGACATGGACAGAGGCGGCAGCAGAGAACATTTTATCAGACTGAAAATACACCACTTCCTGCAGGGACATAAAGCAGCTGATAAGTACTGGAAGATTTACAAAACTATATAACTTTTTGACACCAGTTGATTTAAGAACATTTTGTTTTACCCCTTTAATGTTATCCTTCCCCCTCAAAAAGAAAAGTTGTGGATATGGGATAATAAGATTATTAAGTATTAAGAATATTTTACTTAGAAACAAAGAAAAATCCAGAGTTTTCCACTGCACGTGTCTTTTATTTTAATCTACTTTACTGATTGTTGGTTATTAGCGTATGTCTGACACTGTGTATGTTTTATAATGTCACTTTACTTTGTTCTATGTCAATGTGAGACCCCCTGCAAGGGAACATGGAGAATATGCAATGTTGCAATAAATATCTTTTGGAAGAAGAATAAAGCAATGACAGCATCGGAAACACTAGTTCTAAAAAAATAAGAAATACAGACAATGTGGCAGGAACTATAACCCAAATCAAGCCGAGAATACAAGCAGAGTCAGCAGGATGGATACAAGCAGGGCACTGATCCTGCAACCTTGTGGGACTGATACAGTCTTAGTACAATAAAGGGAAAGAACAAGACAGAATGCATGACCAAGAAAGGACCTAAGATATACGCTCACTATACTTCTCTATAAGCATTATTACTATTATTGCATTATTATCATCAGAAATATTGATAATTCTACAAAATAGATGTTATACAAAAAAAAGGAAGTTTTTGGACAGGAACAGGGATTTGGCCCACCAGCTATTGAAAAACTACAATTCCCATTATGCCTGGACAGCCAAAGAGCTGCTCTGTTGTCTTCATCAACTTCCTGTATGGTGTAATGTACATCCTGTTTCTGATGGATACTCTAGCTGGGAGTTTAGTCACCTCTCTCTTCCTTCCACTACACCTTGTTGACTATAACCCCACCCTCTACTCCCATAGAAGACTCTGACATAGTGGGAGGGATATAGAGTTCCTGGCTATAGTGTACAGCAGGAACAGGAAGTCTATTATTGGATGTGCACAAGAGAGAAAGTAGGGATAAAGACAACAGAGCCAACAATTTGCATCAGAAAAAAACAGAAAAGAATAAAAGAAAGTATTAAAATTACTTTATTTACCAATATATGTTAATTTATAAGACAGCATAAAATAGGTTTCATCATTAGAAAACCCCTTTAAGTGGACACTAAACTGTCTTTTAGCAGGTCAGGTCACATGCAGCTATTGCTTTAGGGTACACTGGAAATAGAACCACTGTAAAGAGTCACTGACTCAGTGGTCATGTGCACATTGTATAGTGACATCTAGAGATGAGCGAACCGGATTCGGGTTCGAGTTGACCCGAACGTTCGGTATTTGATTAGCTGTGGCTGCTGAACTTGGATAAAGCTCTAAGGTTGTCTGGAAAACATGGATACAGCCAATGACTATATCCATGATTTCCACGTAGGGCTTTATCTAAGTTCAGCAGCCACCGCTAATCAAATGCCGAAAGTTCGGGTTCGGATCGACTCGAGCATGCTCGAGGTTCGCTCATCTCTAGTGACATCACCAAGGCACTTGTTCTGAGGCCCTAGGACATTTATTTTTCCAGCTGTCAGGAGTCAAATGCAGAGCGTTTGGGTTCGGAGAATGTTGTTGAACCCAAACAGTTCAGCAAATTCGCTCAACACTAGTGGTAACATAATAAAAAAATTAAAGTTACCCATCCTCAGGCACCCCCCATAAAGCCCCTGTCCCCCCGTCCCCCACCAACCAGCCACAAAACCACCACTTGTTGTCAGCTTCTGGTCTCCAATTTCTCCTGGTTTCCTGTTTCATCATGACCTGGTGGGATATGCCCGCTCAGCCAGCCAGTGACTGCATGGGCCAAGTTATTGGGCATTTCTAAACCATCCAGGGTCCGTGAGCGTTGGCACTGTGTTGCTGGGGCACAGGGTCAGGTACGTACAAACTCTTAATTTTATTACCACCATCCCCTGCCTGCCCTGAATTTTTACATTTTGCTCAGATTTCCCCTTTAACACCCCAATTTTGGTAAACCCCTTTAAGGTTTCAATTGTTTCAAAAAAATAAATACAGTATATACAAGCCTCAACCCTATTCAACTGCGGTTGGTCACATCCCAGTCTTCTGTGTTGTTTTGACTAAGGATGACAGTAAGATGATTGCTGACATCATAAGTAGCAGCACCTCCTTGAAGTTTGCTCACTTTATGTGCCCCATAACACACGTTCTATTTCCAATTCTGTGGGAAAGCAGAATCATGAGAGCAGTTTGACTTCTGCAATAAAAAGTTGAACTTGTGAGGTTTCATTTACAGCAACTAGACCATAGACAAAGATTACACGCATAGAATCATTTGAGTTTTTTTTTTTAATTGCCCCTTTAACCTAAAAAGTTTCAAAAATCATCAGCCTCTTTGAAACAGTATAAATAGAACGTTAGAGTCTTGCATTGAAATGAAATGGTTTAACCTATCACCATTCTGGCACATTCAGATTTGGCATTGTTTGGTTCCCAGGATCATATGTGAAGGACAGGGGGGGTCGGGGGTGTGGAGTAATACAATGGGCAGACCGCCAGCCATATCTAAACTGATCAAAACTGCATGTCAAAACTGCAGCCCTAGACTCCTAACAAGTCTCTACATATTTATATTCAAGATCCCAATCTCGGCACATTCTCTATCAAGACTGATAAAGCACAAGGCCCCAGTATGTGATATCCCGGCTCTGCCGGTCATGCACTGTTTAGACGTAATTACGGGGTTGTTTATTTAGGTTGCCTTTGCCTTCGCAGTCATTTAATTTTTCTTAATTTTTTTTCTTCACCTCTTCCCTTTTTATTATTTTTTTTTTATAAATGTTACAAAAGGGAACACTCGATACTGGTTACTGGCAATCTCGAGCATTGCAACATTATCAACGGCCAAAAAGTTCTATTTAAGGTGGCCCGTCATAGACAGTCTGTCCAGATGCAGTTCGGTTATTGTGCTGACTGTAGACTGACTACAAAGGCGGAAAAAAAAAAAAAAAAGAAAAAAGGAAGTACATAGGTGACTTATTCTGAAATAATATGTTGGGTTAATTTATGATGAGTCCTCTGGGAGCCACATGTCAGACATCCAGGCTGAAGAACAAAAGAAGTCTTGAATTCCGTCCATCTTAATAGAAAGTCATCTTTAGATCATATGTGCCACACAAGATGGGAGGATGGCGACGAAAAACACAACATAACATAATTGCTCCAGGCTATTAAAACCCATGAATGTAGGGAAAAGTTTCACCCGATTGTTTGCTCTAGCAGTGCACAACATACAGATTTTTGCATATACCACTATGAGTAATATGTTTCAAATGCTATGTCCTGTGTTCTATTTATAAATCATAGTTGCTCCCATTGTATCACAGAGAAGCTTGGGTTTGATGGCTATTGGAAGCACCAACATAATTCTTCAGTCCCCGACCTATAATCTAAATGTACAAAACTCATTATTAAATAATAAAAACATAATAAAACTAGAGTAGCTGGAAGAAACATACACCAATGCTGGAGGAACATAGACCCATGCTGGAGGAAATACACCATGCTGGAGGAACATACACCATGCTGGAGAAACATACACCCATACTGGAGAAACATACACCCATACTGCAGGAACATACATCATGCTGGAGGAACATACACCATGCTGGAGGAACATACATCATGCTGGAGGAATATACATCCATACTGCAGGAACATAAACCATGCTGGAGGAACATACACCCATGCTGGAGGAACATACACCCATTCTGTAGGAATATACACCCATTCTGTAGGAATATACACCCATGCTGGAGGAACAAAGACCATGCTGGAGGAACATACACCCATACTGGAGGAACATACACCATGCTGGAGGAACATACACCCATACTGCAAGAACATACACCATGCTGGAGGAACATACAACATGCTGGAGGAACATACACCCATACTGCAGGAACATACATCATGCTGGAGGAACATACACCAATGCTGGAGGAACATACACCCATGCTGGAGGAACATAGACCATGCTGGAGGAACATACACCAATGCTGGAGGAACATACACCCATGCTGGAGGAACATACACCATGCTGGAGAAACATACACCCATACTGGAGAAACATACACCCATACTGCAGGAACATACACCATGCTGGAGGAACATACACCATGCTGGAGGAACATACATCATGCTGGAGGAATATACATCCATACTGCAGGAACATAAACCATGCTGGAGGAACATACACCAATGCTGGAGGAACATACACCATGCTGGAGGAACATACACCAATGCTGGAGGAACATACACCCATGCTGGAGGAACATACACCCATGCTGGAGGAACATACACCATGCTGGAGGAACATGTTCCTCCAGCATGGGTGTATGTTCCTCCAGCATGGGTATGGGACATACAAGTGTTTCTTCCCGTGGCTTTACTAGTCCTGGTAATCTGAAAAGTGTACTGGAGGGTCAGACTACGTACGGTTTGTTTGTAGTCTGTAACCATGGAGACATATACCCCTGCTAAGAAACACAATACAGGAGGTTTATAATATATATATATAGATATATAAATATATATATATATATATTATAAACCTCCGTACGTAGTCTGACCCTCCAGTACACTTTTCAGATTACCAGGACTAGTAAAGCCACGGGAAGAAACACTTGCTGGTAATGGTGTAATGATTCTGGCCAAAAGGTATGTAGTGCATGTCCCAGTGTACCTGTGGTGTCCCCATTGATCTTAAAGGGGTATTCCCATCTTACAGGGGTATCTCAGCTTACATAGTTATACTTGTAGGACACTAAAGATGAATAATTTTCCAAATACATTCGTTTAGCAAACTTGCCTCCTTCACCTTTTACGCTGCTGTCTTCCTCCTATTGTTGACAGCCCGTTGAGGTTACCGACCACCACTCTGCTCTAAAAGCAGTGGTCTGGCTGGTCTATAGTTAAAATGTAGCTGGTGTAAATGTAGCCGGTGTAAAGCAGAATTGCTCAGTTGCCCCTAGCAACCAATCAGATTCCACCTTTCATTCCTCACCGACTCTTTGGAAAATGAAAGGTGGAATCTGATTGGTTGCTAGGGGCAACTGAGCCAGTTTCACTTTACACCATGTTTGATAAATCTCCCACATAGTGTAATATATACAGTATAATATATATATATATATATATATATATATATATATATATATATATATGAGATTTAAGTACATTTTGCTGTTTGTTACATAAGAAAGTGACCTCCTAGTAAGGATAATCCCTCACAGGAAGATAGAGAACATCTATTCTACTAAGGACCCCCCCGGGACGGGTTACATGCTTCCACCATCTCCTGAGGACGATGAGGCAGATGAGGCCTAGTTATGGATCATAGTACAAGTTACTGTAAAATTGGTGCAAAGAGACTCTTTTTGAACATCTGTCTCTAAGCAATAATGTCTCCCGCTGCTCGGCTCCTATCATCCTGAGATATGAATTGTCAGTAGAAATTAGGAGTTGTGGTTAGTGAGGTGTGCTGCATTATGGGCTCCGCTCAGATCGGCTCATTCCCCGGTCCTATTAATGTTCAGTTCCAATGATCTAAAGACAATGGAAGGGTCGTCTTGATCTTCAAGTCATTGATCATAATTATCATTGGGTGTGATAGACGGATGTGTTGTTATTATGTCTGTAATGCTACAGGCCCAAGACGCAAAGTCACAGGGACACAACCTAGTGTGCTACACAAAGCCAGGATGGATTTATATATAATCTACATACTATAGCATGTAACATTATAAATGCATCACATACTGTAACTTGTCTTCTACTCATCCTCTGTTACAACTTGTATATTGCAGAGCTGCACTCGCTATTCTGCTGGTGGGGTCACTGTGTACATACATTACTGATCCTGCACTGATTCTGAGTTAAATCCTGTAATATACTCCAGAGCTGGACTCGCTATTCTGCTGGTGGGGTCACTGTGTACATACATTACATGTCTGATCCTGTACTGATTCTGAGTTACATCCTGTATTATGCTCCAGAGCTGCACTCACTATTCTGCTGGTGGGGTCACTGTGTACATACATTACATGTCTGATCCTGCACTGATTCTGAGTTACATCCTGTAATATACTCCAGAGCTACACTCACTATTCTGCTGGTGGTGACACTGTGTACAAAGGGGGAATGGTAATGTTTGGGGCCTCCATTGATTAGTCAAAACAGAGCATAACTACAAAGAGTCACTTGAATGTGCTTCTGCATTTGTGCTGGTCACTTCAGTGGGTGCCATGTAATGCTTTATTTGACCTGTAGTGGTGCTGTAGGGAAATTAAACACTAACCATTGGGCATTATGGGAATTGTAGTTTTCCAACAGCTGGGGGCTGAAGGTTCCCCACCCCTTATATTCTGTATAACTGAATAGAATAGTATAATCTACCCCTCCAGTTCTTTTCTTCCTGAAGCCGACCGCTCTCTTTTCCTAGTTTTAGATGCAGCATGGCAAACATTTTATAGAAAACACATGGAATTTGTTCTTAATATAAAAATGGAATTATGTCGAATCGACTTCAATTCCTGTGTATTATATGTTTTAAAAACAAACTTGGCATTTCAAGTTTCAATCTTTCATGCAGGGAATAAAACTGGAGAATGCATCGATAGTCCCGTGTAAAGTGAAACTGGCTGAGTTGCCCCTAGCAACCAATCAGATTCCACCTTTCATTCCTCACAGACTCTTTGGAAAATGAAAGGTGGAATCTGATTGGTTGCTAGGGGCAACTCAGCCAGTTTCACTTTACACCATGCTTGATAAACTCCCCCTATGTTTACACCTCATATTTCAGTCAGTATTAAAAAAAAAAAATATATATATATATATATATATACCTCTCTAAATGACTCAGGGAGCCTGAAGTCTCCTTACTGGGGTGCCCAGAGTAGAACAGATACTCAAAAGAGGGGGTCCAAATCTACTCTTGAGGGGCGTTCTCAGGCCAAGGAAGGGTCTGAATCCAAGTTAAGGGGCCCATCCCGAGATATTATTTGTTGGAGATGTCGGGGCCCTGGTCACATTGCCGCCCATTGTCCTGTGACTACTGAGCCAATGGAGTGTTCCATAGGCCGACGCTGCTCCATGTTTGCACACCCAGCGTACAGTGCTGTTCCAAACCCTGGCCAGGGACCACAGATGTGCCAGGTGGTGGTGAATGGCACCGAAGTGACTGGACTCTTGGTTTCAAGGAGTTTGGTTACCCTAGTAACAGCCAGACTCCCTCATGAAATACTGCCTGGGAAGTGGTTAGGGGTCATGTGCATTCATGGTGACACAAAGCGTTACCCTGTGGCCCAAGTGACAATAGGCACAGAGTCTACCACTGTGTCCCACCCGGTGGGAGTGGTAAAAAACTTGTTGCATTCTATTATTATTGGACGGGACTTTCCCTTGTTCTGGGATTTATGGGCGAGGGCAGTGCCACCAAGCCGCCCAGTGTGGCATGAAAGGCCTCATGATGTGAGTGAGGAAGCACCAAAAGAGTTCCCCTTAACAGTGTTGGCAGGGGACGAGGATGAGGTGTCATCCCCTGAAACCACTGTACCTGACCTGGAGATATCCAGTGAAAATTTTGGGACCGCCCAGCTGAGGGACCTGACCCTAAAAGGTGCACTAGACAATGTGACAGTGCTAAATGGTGTCCCACAAGAGCCAGGTGCAGATGAGCGGTATCCCCATTTTGCTATGAACAATGATTTGTTGTATCGGATGACCAAGGTACAGGATGAGGTCATAGAACAGCTACTGGTACCCGGGCCCAACAGACACATGGTATTAGACCGCGCCCATTCCCATGTGTTGGGTGGTCACCTGGGGGCAGACAAGACACAGGAGCGGGTCCTGCAGAGGTTTTACTGGCCTGGCTGTTTTAGGGAAATAAGGGATTTTTGTCAGTCTTGTCCCGTGTGCCAGGTAACCTCCCCTAGTGCTCATTTCCGTAGTCCCCTGGTCAGGCCCGGATTGGTAATCTGGCAAAGCGGGCAAATGCCCGCTGGGCGGCCAGTATTACCAATCCGGGGGCCGCCGGTCCTGGCCCCCATGTGCGCCGGCCCTCAGCAGTGGCTGCAAGAATAGCGCAGCCGGCCGCTGCGCTATTCATTCAGCCTGTGCAGGGGGCCGGTGCCCTGGCCCTTTAACTGTGAGCGTTCAAAATGAACGCTCACAGCTTGTAGCGGCTGCGCTCTGGCTGACAGAGCCCCCGGCACTGCCAGTCAGGAGCGGGCTGGTCCGGAGAGCAGGGGGGGGCTGGTCTTCAGCCCCCTCCGGCAGCTGGAAGGTGTCAGGGCCGGCCCGGGGCCGCAGACGTGCCGCGCGCAGGCACGTCTGCAGGCACCTCTGCCAGGCCCCCAGCGGCTGACGTCACTTCCCTGACGCGCCGCTGAGGACCTGGGAGCAGAAAGAGAAGAGGAGCTGCCGCCGCTCTGCACCTCGGTGAAGAGCTGTGGACCGAAGATCCGGGAAGAAGAAGCTGCTGGGGAGCGAGGTGGTCATGGGGGGGGGGGGGGCTATTCTATATGGGAAGATGGGGGGTATTCTATTCTATATGGGGGGGATGCAGGGGGGCTATTCTATATGGGAGGGGGATGCAGGGGGGCTATTCTATATGGGGGGATGCAGGGGGCTATTCTATATGGGAGGGGGATGCAGGGGGGCTATTCTATATGGGGGGATGCAGGGGGGCTATTCTATATGGGGGGATGCAGGGGGCTATTCTATATGGGAGGGGGATGCAGGGGGCTATTCTATATGGGGGGATGCAAGGAGGGGGTATTCTATATGGGGGGATGCAAGGAGGGGGTATTCTATATGGTGGGATGCAAGGAGGGGGTATTCTATATGGTGGGATGCAAGGAGGGGGTATTCTATATGGTGGGATGCAAGGAGGGGGTATTCTATATGGTGGGATGCAAAGAGGGGGTATTCTATATGGGGGGATGCAAGGAGGGGGTATTCTATATGGGGGATGCAAGGAGGGGGTATTCTATATGTAGGGATGCAAGGAGGGGGTATTCTATATGGGGGGGGGTGCAAGGAGGGGGTATTCTATATGGGGGATGCAAGGAGGGGCTATATGTGGGGATGTACAGCGGGGAGGGGGCTTTTCTATATGTAGGGATGTACAGCAGGGGAGCTATTCTATATGGAAGGATGTGCAGTGAAGGGGGGGGGGGGCTGGGGCTATTCTGTATGGAGTGATGTAAAGATGAGGATGTTGCTGGAGCAAGAAGCCTAAAATGTCTGTCTGGCAGATCCCGTGGAGAGGAGTCATGGCCAGAGAAGCCTTCATGATGGTCGGAGTCAGATGGAGAAGAAAAGGAAAAGTGGACGTCTCTTCATGCAGAGAAGACTCCTACTGTGAGTCACTAAATGTAATTGCACTATAATCACTTATAAGTTCTGCAGAATCTTTATACAGCTGGGATCTACCTCAGTATCAGGGGTGTCACACTCCGGCCCTCCAGGTGTTGCAAAACTACAATTCCCGTCATGCTTTAGCTGTCCAGGCATGATGGGATTTGTAGATTTGTAACAGCTGGAGGGCCGGAGTGTGACACCTGTGTTCTATGGTCACTGTTCTGGGTGAATATTGGTCTTTATATATTGGCTGTTATTTGGTGACAGTATAGTGGTATTATCCAGTCTCCGTATGCTGGGGGTAGTGGGCATGGTGTGATGGTATTACTCGTCCTGTGTATTCTGGTATTATTAGTAATATTAGTGGTTTATATAGTGGATTGTATTCAGTCACAGTGTAGCGGTATTAGTCATTATGTGGTGATAATGGTGTGGTGATATTGTTACTTATATACTGGTAGTATTGGAATATTGGTGGGTTTGCTTAGTAACAGTATGGCAGTAACGTGTACAGTATGGGGATAATATTTGCTTCCTGGTGTTATTAACTATAACAGTATTATCATGCACAGGAAATTCTAGATAGATAGATAGATTGGAAGGAGATAAATAGATAGACAGACAGACAGACAGGAGATAAATAGAGAGATAGATCCTATCTATCTGCTTATTATGTAGCTTTGATTACACATGAGATCACAACCAGCAGACACTTTTTTTAATAATTAAAACCTTACTACTTATACCGCCATAGTCAGGATAAAAGGGATTTAAAAAATATAGTAACTTTTGTCCAAAAACAGCACCACCCCTGTCTTCAGGTTATGTGAGGTATTACAACTTCACTCCATTCACTTCAATGGAACTGAGCTGCAATACCTCACACAACCTGAAGAAGAGGGTGGTGCTGTTTCTGAAAGAAAGTGGCCATGTTTTTCTCCTTTAAAGGGAATCTGTGAGGTCCATACCAGGTCTAGGGCTGTAGATCTCAGCAGACAGGTGTGAGGGAGATATCACTGACAGGACCTTTAGTCCAGTGTAAACTTATATAATTGTCCTTTTCATTTCCAACTAAAGCTTCACAACAGCAGCCGCAGCAGCAGCACCCTATACGTCCATCAGTCAGAGCAGGAAGGGGAGGGGGCAGAGGGTGCTGCTGTGACTCAGCTCCGCCTCTCTGACACTTCAGCTGGTAATGAAAAGAATGATTATAATAGTTTACAATGGGAAAGTGAAACCACTCCATATAAAAGTGTGTGAAACCACTCCATATAAAAGTGTCATAGAACATGTAGCTCAGATGCAGGAGAGGATATCTAATGTGATGCCCATTGTAAAAGAGCATCTCCTGCAGGCTCAAGAGGCAGAGTCACCTGAATAAAGTCCAAGCAGTCCTGAATGCAATAAGGGAGGCTGGGTTTACTATAAACCCTAACAAATGTGCCATGGGGATGGAAGAAGCCAGATACCTGGGGTATATAGCGGGAAGGGGTCAGATAAAACCACAAATAAATAAGGTGGAGGCAATCCAGAGCTGGCCACGCCCACTCACAAAAAAAACAGGTAAGGGCCTTCCTGGGGATTGTTGGCTATTATAGGAGGTTTGTCCCCAACTTCGCAGAGATTGCAGTGCCCCTGACGGATCTCACTAAGCGTACAATGTCGGCCATGGTAAAATGGTCCCCAGAGGCTGAGCAGGCTTTTCAAGAGTTAAAGTTAGCCCTATGTAAGCAGCCAGTATTGGTAGCCCCTGATTTCTCTAGAGAATTCATAGTGCAGACAGACGCATCAGATGTGGGTCTAGGAGCTGTCATGTCCCAAGAGATAAATTGGGAGGAACACCCAGTGGTGTATCTGAGCAGGAAATTGTCCTCCTGTGAGAAAAACTACTCTATCATAGAGAATGAGTGTCTGGCCATCAAGTGGGCTTTGAATTCATTAAGGTATTATCTTTTAGGAAGGAAGATTAGGCTAGTTTCGGACCACGCTCCCCTAAAATGGATGCAAGAGAAAAAAGGGAACAATGCCGGAGTGACACGATGGTTTCTGGCCCTACAGGACTTTAGGTATAGTGTGGAGCACAGGCCGGGCAAGCTGCATAACAATGCAGATGCCCTCTAAAGGGTTCATTGTATGTTGGCAGAAGGTGCCCAGCCCCTCGGCTTTGGGCAGAGGAGGGGGGTATGTAGAAAGGCAGTAGGTGCTATTGTCGATGACAGGTATGTTAGTTCGGGTCCGGGTTTTTTATGGAGCAACCAAAGAGCTTGGGTGGGAAGGTCGCTCCCATACTCCAGCCCAGGTCTAACCAGCCCTTTAAAAGGCAGCTGGTTCAGAGCAGAGAGGGGTGTGGTGTGTTACTGAACCAAAGTGTGAGCGCTATCAAAGCTGCCAGGCTAAGGAAGCCTGTGGGATTTGCTGCATCTAAACAGCTGGAGAAATTGCACCCCACGCTTCTAGAATCAGCTCCCACAAGTTGGATTGGTTGGATGGGCACTTCTGGCGTACCATACGGTCAAGCTGTTCCCACAACAGCTCAATGGGGTTCAGATCTGGTGACTGCGCTGGCCACTCCATTTCCAATAGAATACCAGCTGCTGCTTCTGCTGTAAATAGTTCTTGCACAATTTGGAGGTGTGTTTAGGGTCATTGTCCTGTTGTAGGATGAAATTGGCTCCAATCAAGCGCTGTCCACTGGGTATGGCATGGCGGTGCAGAGTGATAGCCTTCCTTATTCAGAATCCCTTTTACCCTGTACAAATCTCCCACCTTACCAGCACCAAAGCAACCCCAGACCATCACATTACCTCCACCATGCTTAACAGATGGCGTCAGGCATTCTTCCCGCATCTTTTCATTTGTTCTGCGTCTCACAAACGTTCTTCATTGTGATCCAAACACCTCAAACTTGGATTTATCCGTCCACAACACTTTTTCCAGTCTTCCTCTGTCCAATGTCTGTGTTCTTTTGCCCATCTTAATCTTTTTCTTTTATTGGCCAGTCTCAGATATGGCTTTTTCTTTGCTACTCTGCCCTGAAGCCCTAAATCCCGCAGCCGCCTCTTCACTGTAGATGTTGAGACTGGTGTTTTGCGGGTACTATTTAATGAAGATGCCAGTTGGGGACCTGTGAGGCGTCTGTTTCTCAAACTAGAGACTCTAATGTGCTTATCTTCTTACTTAGTTGTGCAACGCGGCCTCCCACTTCTTTTTCTACTCTGGTTAGAGCCTCTTTGTGCTGTCCTCTGAAGGGAGTAGTACACACTGTTGTAGCAAATCTTCAATTTCTTAGCAATTTCTCGCATGGAATAGCCTTCATTTCTAAGAACAAGAATAGACTGTTGAGTTTCAGATGAAAGTTCTCTTTTTCTGGCCATTTTGAGCGTTTAATTGACCCCACAAATGTGATGCTCCAGAAACACAATCTGCTCAAAGGAAGGTCAGTTTTGTAGCTTCTGTAACGAGCTAGACTGTTTTCAGATGTGAGAACATGATTGCACAAGGGTTTTCTAATCATCAATTAGCCTTCTGAGCCAATGAGCAAACACATTGTACCATTAGAACACTGGAGTGATAGTTGCTGGAAATGGGCCCCTATACACCTATGTAGATATTGCACCAAAAACCAGACATTTGCAGCTAGAATAGTCATTTACCACATTAGCAATGTATAGAGTGTATTTGTTTAAAGTTAGGACTAGTTTAAAGTTATCTTCATTAAAAAGTACAGTGCTTTTCCTTCAAAAATAAGGACATTTCAATGTGACCCCAAACTTTTGAACAGTAGTGTATGTGTGTGTGTGTATATATATATATATTAAAAAGATTTGCACCTTTTTCCGTGTTGTATCTCCAATTCTAGTTATGGCTACATTTTGTGAAATGAATGGGATATGTGACCATACCCTTAGGCACAGGTTTCTTTTTTGTATATATAATGCGTCTATGGCTTTTGATGTTTATTTGGCCAAATGGGTATGCAATTTTTTTTTTAAAAAAAGCTATAAAAAAATAAATAAAAATAAATCACCTATAGCATAATATCATTTAGAAAGAAATGGGTAAAACCACAATACATATACTTTTATTTCCTTCTTAGGTTGCTAGTAAAGCCCCATAAAAGCACATAAAGCCGACCTAAAAATGTTATTTGCCGAGTTGCAATGAGTTAAGTAATAGAACCTGCACGGCAAATGTTATTAATATTAGAGGCAAAATCAGGAGAACTTGGCCAACTCCGACCTTCCGTTCCTGCCAACTTTATAAAAAATACATTTTATACCTGAAAAACAATGGGAATCCAATGCTCTGTCCTCCCCTGGGAAAGTAAGGGGAAAACATTGAAACCATATGAGCAAAGGGAATATCAGCACCTACGGACACAGGATACACTGATCACCTAGTTCAAGAGAACAGGAGTGGGTGGCCGGAAAAAAAGGAACTCTTACTATTTAACCTGTAATTTGACATCTGCAAAGTATTACACAGCGCATTGTAATTGTTGCATCTTACATGAATTACGGGGGAGAGGACAGTCCTTTAAATAGACCTTAACTTCATTATAGCCTTAGGAAGAGGGAAAATCACAAATTTCCAGAGCCCCCCCCCTCCATGTATTTTTCTGTTGTGTGCTTTTTTAAGAAGTCTTTTTTCATGGTGTTATTACATGTTGCAGAATGTACTAGAGGTAATATCTTTTAAACATGAAATGTAATATTTTACTGTGGTTGGCTCCTTAGCAACCGGCGAGTGTTTTCCCGCTAATGAAAAGCAGGAAAAGAAGAAGGTTAAAGAAATAAAAACAGATTTAAAAGTCATATACAGAGAAAGGAAAGGAGTATTTTTTTAAAAATGGACGAGGTTGTTAGAAAATTCTGGATAAGAAAAACATCTAATTAGAGTCGACTGATATTTTTACATAAGGTAAAGGTATTGCAGAATCTAAGGCGTTATGAGCTTTCTCCCATAGGCCAGCATGAGTTTCATTTATAGAGAGTGGTATGTCCTAAAAAATATGGACCCAAGGAAATGCATTACATCCAACTTATCACGGAAAGCTCCAATAGACAGAGCCATTATAGGAGAAGTCCAGCAGGGGCAGGGGGAAACTTACCTCTACCCATGCCTGGGGTGAGCAGCGGGACCCCTGCCGGAAAGCATTTTCCTTCGAGTTGTGATGATGTCACAACTGGGGGAAAGACCTGTCCCGGCTGATGGACTAGCTACTCGGCCAGTCGGTGACTGAAGAGGTGTCCCGGCTAGTTTATTGACTGGGTCATGACATGTCTGCACCGGAGATCACCGCAGGCATGGGGAGAGGTAAGTTCGTACTACAATGAATCCCCCCTCCCCTGCCCCTGCCGGCTAACAGATTTTTAATATGGCCGGACTTCTCCTTTAAATAATTCCTGGCATTGACTGTAGCTATAAGAGATGCAGCTTACCTATTTAAGGTTGACTGCTTATGTCTGACCTGCTAATATTCAGCACCAGTGGTCAGCAGAGGTGTCACACAGATTTGTTGTCAAAAAAATAGTCATAAAACAAGGCTGTAGAGTTTTCATAACATTGACATAAAACATTTGATTCCTGACTTTTACATTGGCAGCTTCTTTAACATCATCTATTTTTCCTTTTTTAAAATAAAATAAAATTAAAAAAAAAAAGAGAGAGGAAAAATTGACCTGTTGGGAATAGTCAATTTACATTCTCAACTGATTAGTGCAAAAAAAAATTTTTTCATTCCTCGCCTAGGGATGGCCACTTCTTATAAATATTAAGTGGAGATAGTTATAATATAGGTCCAAAAATGACCAAAAGACTTTCCTTCCCACCACTTTTACACCCAGAAATACCCACATTGCATTCAACAACTGCCTATTTGGAACTCATTTGCATAAGCCCCACCCCTTTTCAGACGAATGTGACTACAGCCTTTTTCACTCCTTAAGGCACTTTTTGCATGAAAGGATTATCGGCCATATTCAGCCGATAACAGCCGTTACGGCCAATAATCCTCTTGTGTAATAGTAGGCAACGATCAGCCGACATGAAGGATATCGGCTGATTGTTGCTGTCGTTTGTCTTCCAACATGCTCCAACTAATAAAGCAGTCATTTGCTGCCATCGCTCTGAGGAACAGGATTGGCGGCAGCAGACCGCTGTTACCTGCTATGGGCTGCCCGGACGATCTACCGATCGCCCGGGCAGCCCCCCCGCAGTTCCTCCTGTACTCACCTGCTCACTGCCGAAGTGTGTGATAGCGCCGGCAGCGAGCGGGGAACGCTCTTTGACGCCCTTGTAATAGGGACTTTATAGATACACTGCTAAGGAATAAGGCAAACTTGTCATATTAGAACCCCAGAAAGGTGGGCCACTCCCATAGAAGTCATTAACAGCCATTGGTTGTCATGCATATTTTCAATAAGAAATATCACAATAGCGTCAGGACGTTTTAGGACCTTGACAAAAAAAGTCAATTTGAGTATATTTTTGTAATGGAAGGAGTCAATGAAGGGTCGTAAAGTCATAAAATTATTTTAAAAATTCTATTTAAAATAATAGCCATTCTATATATCCATTTATCACTTTACGATGCCTACAGCTTTAAGAACTTTTCTCCCCCCAGGTACAGCAGCGATTTCCATAAAAGAAATGAATTCCCTTGTTCGAAAAGTCCCAATTACGAGCAGCTCATGTAATCATAGGATATCCTTTCATCCATACGTTTCTCCTTTTAATAACTGCACAGGCCCTTAAGTGAACGTATTTGAGATATATAGCCCACCTAGGTACAAGCACTTTCCGACGTACTTCATTTATTTACTTTAAAGTATTTTTTTGGCTCCGAAACATCAAAAAAAGACTGTCTCCTATTTCATGCCGTTCTTTTGAAATTGTCCAGGTTTTTTCGAGCTAAGAGGCTAAAGTCATAGCAAAATGCGAGGCCAAAAGGGAGAAGCGTTTGAACAGTCCCCACAGCTGTAATAACACAGTCCCGGGGCTGTATGCAGCTACATCAAACACATGCTTCAGGTGACTGAACACCTTGAATCTCATTCATCAAGTGCTGTTTACATTGGCTGACACGCCAGACTTAGGGAATTAAGTTTGTTAGAAAAGATGTACTACACAGCGAGCATGGGAAAAGAAGCGTTACCTAAATATGAAAAAAGGAAGTATGAAAGCGGAGCAGATCTTAAGTAACTAAACAAACCTTCGGCTTGCATTCGTAGTCCTTGTGGAAATGATGAGACTAATGGATTGATTCGGTTTATTACATTTTAGATTTGCTTTTTATGTTTGTGCCTAATGAAAACCACATCTACCTTTATAATAGTGGCTCAGAGATTGACAGGGTTTCCCAGGCTTTTCAATTGATCGCCTTTTCTTAGCCTAGACCATTCATTTAGGTTAGTGGTAATTCCCCTGAATAAGCAATCAGCAGAAGAAAGGGGTCGGGGTGGTTGATAGACAGTGCCGTGGGTGACTGGTTTTAATTGGTTGGTATCCAGGTGCTGTGACCCCCATTAAACCCTAAATCACAGAAAGGGGTGTAAAACATCTAAAATATAACTTTTAACTTATCTATATTAAAATGAACCCCACATACACAGACCAACAAAACACAAAAAACATGTATGTAGCCACTATAATATATACACTGTTCCCAACCAATATACTTTGTTCAGCCAATTGGGTATGCCGATCAGGTGCTTCAGAAAGTAGGGTTAGTAGCATTGGAAATAATTACGTCAGGGTAGGGACCAACTCACCCTATTATACCCTATTAGGATGTTAGTATATGGCACTACCCCTGCTCACACAGGGTGGAGCGGGCGACCCCTACTTTGATCTTCCCCTTGGTACACTCCCTATTAAACCCTATATTATCAAGCGCAAGACAAATCAAACCTGCTGATAGACCCCTATAGTGGCGGGGATGCTGAGGAGGAAGGTATGCGTCTTACCTTCCTCCTCTGCACCGGTCCCATGCTTCTAGTTGGGGTAAACTCCGCTCTGGAGCACCATTAGCAGCACTGCCCTGCCATCTGGCCTGATCCTTCCATTGATTATCATTATAAGGGGTGGCAAAAATAATGCGGCAATGCTCCTTCCTCCTCAGTGTTCCCAGCACTATAGAAGGCTACGAGAAGGTTAGATCCTTCTAATCTGCTGACAGTTCCCCTTTAAGGTGAATGGAACTTACCTGCAATACCAGTTCCAGACTACAGACAAGAGTGGCGCTGCTTATCATATATATATCTCAAAAAACGAATGAAAAAATCGGATGCCTTTGTGTCCATCTTTTTTTCCATTGACTTCCATTATAGAAAAAAAAAAGTATCATAACGAATCCGTTTGTTTTTTTTACAGATTCAAAAATGAGGTTGACTACGTTTTTGTGTACGTAAAAAAAAAAAAAAAAGGATTCTTTCTTTATAATGGAAGTCAATGGAAAAATTGATCAAGGCGGATGCACACAAAGGCATCCATTTTTTTCATCCGTTTTTCTTCCGTTTTTTTGCAAAAAGAAGATAAAAAAAACTGATTGCAAAAAGTAGTGTGAATCCAGCCTAACCTTTTTTAATATATTCTAACCCTTAGGCTATGTTCACACTTTGTAAAAGTATGGCCGTTGTTGCCTGCCGGGATCCCATACGGCGCCGCAAAGAACTGACATGTCAGTTTTCTGCGGCCACAATTCAGTGAATCGCGGCCTCAGAAGGACCTGTCAGTTCACACAATGAAACAAGCGGCTCCGTCTGTGTGCCGTGTGAAGTTCTGATGCGGGCACTTGCTGATGTGCCCGCATCAGAACACTGCGTCCAGAAAGATCAGTGACCCGGCCGGGTCATGGAACGGCCGGTCCAATACGTAGTGTGAACATAGCCTTAAAGTGGAAACAATATAAAAAAAAATTATTGATCTCACTACTAATTCTTCTTGTTTTGTCTTCTTAAACAAAGCTCTTTGCCGATTAGAATCACGAGCGCACTTCTTATCATGTAGCACACTGAAAGAAGGTCATGCCCCCTGTCGAGGACATAAGGTGTCCTAGGAAATTGTAAAAAAGTCGGTCTTAAAATGTGAAGTGTGTTCTTTTCCTCCTCCTCCTTTGTTGAGCCTAAGATCAGATTGAGAATAATTTAGTGGTAATTTGAAGGCAACAGCATCACTTTCTTTGAGATAACAGTCATTTATCTAACACGTCCATAAAAAAGGAGACACGATCCGATATTTGCCGGAGTGTTGTTGGATCAAAAGAAGAATGAAAGACGAGGACGAAACCTAGTGTCAAAGGAAGTTCTACAAGCTAAGTAGTCTTTAAATATTCATAGAGGGTTTTAATATTTCTTTTTAATCTTTAAGTACATAACTTTTGATAGATTATAACAATATACAGCAGTTACTAATGACAACATCCCCTATAAATTCACGCAACGCAATCCTTATCATGTAGTGTATCTGGGCCGAGGGATAAAATAACTTGTATTATTAAAGTTTTCCCTTCAGGCTTTGTTCACATCTGTCAGCCGGCTTCCATTTGTAACAGAGGCCACAAAGGATACCGGACACCGGTGGGGCCCGATTGACCCCCATTATACATATACAACTGATGGGATTTGGGGCAAAATCAACAGAAGTGAACAATGTTTGTAAATAAGAACAACAAACATTATATTTACAGGTTCCGAAGGGAATACGACTTTGCAAATTAGCAAAATTTATTGTGTGAAAATTCACAGAACTTTAATCATTGTAGGTATGAATATTCATAGAGACACCGAGGGGGTTATAAATATAGGTGTTGGTAAACAAGTGCTTTGTATGTATCTCCATTACCGGCAAGGTTCGAAGGTATCTATTGTTATTTACTTTTTTTGGTATACTTGGAAAATGTGGCTACTGTTATGGATTATAATAGTGTCCTGGTCTATTTTACGGAATACTTGAAAAAAAAATAAAAAATAAAAATAAAATAAATTATGTATAATATTGTGCTGTACTTCAGTTATTCTGCCTGGAAATTTTGAATTTTTATTGACAAATTGGCATTACTATTCCCCTTGTCAACTGGGCGCTTCCCATACACATTGGGACACTGGTAAGGGCAACATGTCCCATTATAGAGAGATGAGCAAATCTCCCATTTTTCTTAATTTTTGGGGGAAATTTAGCTCGAATCTACTTTCAAATTTGTCTACGATTTCACCTGCAATTTAGATATGGCCCTAAACTTGCTGCCCCACTGAGTGTAAGGGTCTTATTTCACGGGCCGTGGGGGGACCGATCAACGATGTAAACGAGCGTCGATCTGCTAGATCGCCGCTCGTTTACTGGGCCTATTCCACAGCACGATGATCGTTGAACGAGAGCTGCAGGGACGTCGTTACCGGTGTCCTTGCAGCCCTTGCAGCTTACATTACCTGGCAGGGCTTCTCCTGTCAGACAGCTTAGTCAATCACTAGCCGCGGCAGTCCTGGCCTTTGATTGGCTGAGTGGTCTGACTGCTCAGTCAGGCCGCTCCAGTGCTGCTGATGCTGTGCCGCAGGACCCGGGGAGGAAGACGGAGCGGAGGAGAAGTCCTGCCAGGTAATGTATGCTGCGCTTCTCAAATCGCCGCACACCACTATTCCACCGGTGGTCTGGCCCTAAATAAACGATCAGCCGATGACACGATCATCAGCTGATCGTTTTCTCTATTCCACCGAGCAATAATCAGCCGAATCGGGCCGATTCGGCTGATTATCGCTCTCGTGGAATAGGCCCCTAAGTGGGGATGATCAGAATTGTTGCTTAGCTCCACGGACCAGACAATAAGCACTGATGCATAGTGTATCACTGCTTGCTTTGCAGGAGCCAGGATTCCAGTCAAAATGATAAGAGTCCCTGCTACTGTAGATACTGAGGGTGTCAGGCATATGCATGCTGCTGCTTAAGAACTGTTAGGTCTAGAAGTACTCACTTGCTAGCCATGCAACACTTCCTATTATACAGGCACTCCAGTCAAAATGACAAGAGTCCCTGTTGACCAGGGACTGTTGTGTAATCTTTATGCTTGTTTGTTCAGCACAAAACTGATGTTAAGTGTTAACGTAGTTACCTGCAACCCATGAATCCCTGTCTGATATACAGGAGCAGGAATTTCTATAAAAATGACAGGAGCCACTGCTCCTCTGCATAGCTCTCATGATTCCCTACACTAGGGTGCCATGGAAAAGTTTTATTGATAACTATTAGGAATGAGCAAAGCGAAACCAGTGAAGCTGGAATCACAACAAGGTTTTCAAAAAAATGTAGCTAATTTTTGCATGCTTTGTTTTAGAATTTGTTAAACATGGCTAAAAAAAAACAGCTAAAAAAACAAAACAAAACTCTTTACTCACCTGTCCGCGCTTCCCCAGTGTCTCCAGCTGCCTCCAGCCTGCTCAGCCAATTACTGACTGAGACGGAACAGGGCTGCGGCCAGTGATTGGCTGAACGGGCTGTCACTCTTGTCTGGAGAGTGATAGCCTGCTCAGCCAATAACTGTCCACAGCGCTATCCCATCTCAGTTAGTCACTGGGCTGTCACTCCACAGATGTTGTCTTAAGAGTGAACGCACACACTCAGCCAATCACACTCTTACCGGTATTTTGGCTACGGGGAGACACCTAACCGCACCAAAATAGATAAACACCTGCAATTGTTTAGCTGTTTTAGTGCGGTTTGCTTAAGGTTCAGTTTGGATGAACCAAAATTTTACACCAAAAATGTCCTAACCCTCTGGACTGAACTTTTGAAAAGTTTGCTCTTCTCTACTAATTATTGAATTTTGGGATACAGTTTGCCAAATCATATAAAGGCATAAATCCCTACTCCTGTACATTGAGCAATGAGGTCTACACTCTCTGCTTCCCCACTCACTTACACTCACTAGTACATGTCAAATTCGAAACAGCCATCAAATTTCAATGGAATCTGAGAGTCGATTCCAGTCAATCTACCTGAAATTGGTTTCTAGTTTTCATAGTAACAAAAAGGTATGCTAGTGGTCTCATTCATTTTGATAAACCAATTGTAGCCTACTGGTGACTATGCTTGATCTTTTTTCAAACGTAGATGACATATGTCCAGGAAAAAGAAGGAATATAGTCACTAGAGATGAGTGAACCTCGAGCATGCTTGAGTCCATCCGAACCCGAACTTTCGGCATGTGATTAGCGGTGGCTGCTGAAGTTGGATAAAGCCCTAAGGCTATGTGGAAAACATGGATATAGTCATTGGCTGTATCCATGTTTTCCAGACCACCTTAGAGCTTTATCCAAGTTCAGCAGCCACCGCTAATCAAATGCCGATGGTTCAGGTTCGGATGGACTCGAACCTGAACCTGGTTCACTCATCTCTAATAGTCACTAGAAGACTATGTACAGTACACCATAGAATGCTTTTTCTTTTGGTACCAGATGTATCGGCAATGTAGAGAGATTGGGGCTTAACAAATCAGCTCTTAAGAAAGCAGCCCTGTTCATGTAACAAAGAGGATGGGACCGACCAGGGTTGGCCAATAGCAGCTGCATGGTTTGCTTCTATGGTATATATAAGGTCAGTGTCCGACTGGCGAATCTGGGGCCCACCAAAGGAAATGATCTTGGGGGCCCACCAATAAAGAACCAATGAGAAACAACATGTCAGTCAGTGTTAGTGCAGGTTCTAAAGTTGGGGGCCCACCGGAGGATTTTCTGGTCTTCTGGTGGGCCAGTCCGGCACTGTATAAGGTCCTTCTGGAAAGAAAATGTCACTGTTCACACGTGCACATTCTAGTTGACGCTCCGTGCCTGCAGGATACATCAATGCTACTCAACCCATTCTTATTACATTAAACAATAACTGCCTACTTTTCCGGACAGACCTTGTATAGAGCAACCTCCCATTGTTGAATTCCACCTGGTTATTGTCGGTTGACACCTTAAAGATAAGAATATTGGTTTTCATTACATTTAATGTATTCGCATCTTAGAAGTCAAGTCTCAGAGTCAATTTCAATAATTCCATTATGTGGAAAATAATATGATAATCCAAGAAGAAAAAAAAAAATCGAGTCCGTAGATGTGAAATCTCTCGAATGACATTTTCCCCCTCTTATCTGAGGAAGCGTTATTTCACCGGTCCCTCGCACATTTACAGGAAAAAAAAATACCCCATTGATCTTTTGCATCTTTTTCTGCAGAAATCGCCCCCCGAAAATTCTCCAGATACTTTGGGATGGAGCTCGGTCCTGTCTATCAATAGATCAAAAAGTTATAATACCGTTATTATGTTACAACATCTGAGCCCTCTGCTTGCTTTAAATTGGTTCCTCAAAGGCTTTGTGGTTGACCAGTACCTAAAACTGCAGATAGATCTGTGACTGCGGCCTCCCGGGATCATTGTAAAATGAAATTAGTAAAGCCGATCCTGTTACATTGTTTATATAAACCTTTTAAGTCCTGTGTGTGCCGTGGGAGTACAGATACCTCGGCACCCCTCCCTTATCATATAGCTTCTATGATGTCTTCTGTCTGCTTAGAAATAATTGTTTCTAGTTTATCCTAAGTGATGACATATTTCCAGTCATGCTCGTTCCATGTTTTTATACAGATTTGCTCAGACATTGTACTTTAACCTGAAACAGATGCACGGGAGAAGACCACAGGCTTTTGGATACTGGATATAGGACTAATGATACATCGTCATTTTCAATAAATGATCGCCGGGAAAAAAGATGGTTCTGTTTGCAATGAGGAATCGAGAACTACAAAATTCCATGTAGACCAAGACATAGAATTCAAAGGATGGAGAATAGCCCCACCCATACTGAGAGCTGCCCAAAGTGGGCGCTATCATTTTTATTCTTTTTTTTTTTTTTATATGAAGTTCCAAATTCCATGCCCCTCTCCAGCCATAGTATATAGCAGGGGTACTCAACAACTTTTAGTGAAGGTCCGCTTAGCGGGGTCTATTGTCAGGTGAAGGTCCGATCTCAACATCATTAGTAAACGTGTTGCTCTTCCCCAGTAGTATGTAGCCCCCTGTTGCTCCCCCAGTAGTATATAGCCCACCTGTGAGCTACCCCAGTAGTATATAGTCCGAAAGTTGAGGACCCCTGGTATATTGTATATGATAAAATTCTAGCTACCCTCAAACACCTGTAAGCCCCATAAAAGTGGAAAGGTTACCTCTATGGTTGGTAACCTATAACATGCCAGCATGAGACAACGTTGACATTTTTAAATGGACTACCAATTTTATTAATCAAAGTTGGATGCAGCCCTAAGGTTGCTTGGAAAACATGGATACAGCATAGGCCATAGGCTTCCGGGAGTTTCTAGGGCTGCATCCAACTTTTTCAGCTACCGATAATCAAATGCCGCATACTCGGACATTCTTCACTTGTGCTCATCTCTAAAGGTCTGTTCACTTCAATAGAACTAAGCTGCCATACCGCACCCAAGGCACTACTTCTGTATCTATGATTTGTTTTGTTTTTATCCTGGATAAACAGTGTAGCGCAAGCCTAAAGCTTAAAGGAGAAGTCCGGTTGATTTCTATGATTTTTAATGGGATGGGAATTGGCACCATTACATTTTTTGGAAAAACTAGAATTGGCCCTGGTTATATAGACATCATAGATGTCCATATAACAGATATTAGCCCAGGTAACACTTCATCTCCATTTCACAGAAGAAATGGGCACACATCATTCCTCTTAAAGAGGTTGTCCAGCGAAAATATCTTTCTTTCAAATCAACTGATATCAGAAAGTTATGTAGATTTGTTATTTACTTTTGTTAAAAAATCTCAAATCTTTCCATACTTATTAACTACTATCTGTCATGCTGGAAATGTTTTATTTATGACACAGAGCTCTCTGCTGCCATCTCTGGCCGAGACAGGAACTATGTCTCGGTTTTCTATGAATCCACACAGAAAACCTCTCCTGCTCTGGACAGTTCCTGTCTCGGCCAGAGATGTCAGCAGAGAGCACTGTCCGACTGAAAATAAAACAACTTCCTGCATGACATACAGCAGCTAATAAGTATGAGAAGACTTGAGATTTTTTAATAGAAGTAAATTACAAATCTATATAACTTTCCGACCTCAGTTGATTTAAAAGAAAAATATTTTCGCTGGGCAACCCCTTTAACCATGATCACAATGGATCGCATTGGACCCTGTAGCAGGAAACCCCACTGATCAGCAGATCATCAAGGGATATGTAATACCAATAGGGATTGTCTAAACTGTAACAATTCAGTTGACTTGTCCCCTTGACTATTTGCATATATTAATATTTTTTCCCCTTTTTTTTTTTTTTTTAGCTGAATCGATCAATATAAAATAAGTCCAATTCTGTGTTTAAATATACAATACACGTCTAATAGGACAAGCGCACCTCTTCACAGGCGTATTCTAAAAAGTGTGAGTACTGCATTATTTTCATACTGTCTGATTTCCAAGAGACTCAGGACTTAAGGAAAGGAGAAAAGAACAATTATACTTAGAGAGTTGTAGCTTGACATGACAGAGTCAAGCAAGTGTAACCTTAACACTGAGAGCTTGAGGCCTCGGGGAATTCATTCTGCGAGGAATTTACCTAGCACGGATGTCCCATGGTGATATTCAACAAATGTTTTTGCTCCTTGCTCTACTAAACCATAACCTGTTTTGGCAAAAACGAACCATTAAGGCCTCTTCCTTTCTCTGTTTTTAATTTAGTATAAAACAGGCATTTCCCCCCCCCCCCCTTCTCTTCTTCGGATTGAGTGAGCCGCATAACGCAAATAGAAACGAGAAATATGTTACATTGTGTCTGGAGGTTTAAGGCTTTTTAATCTTGTTGTCGTGTAACTGTGATGATTGAGCGCAAGACGTTTATTACGGATGGATGAATAATAAGATGATTGGAAGCTAGACATGATAGTCTGAGTGCACGGATGGAAATCCGAACCTTGATTTCTTGTAAAAATCTGAAAATTAAGGGGTTAATACTGTAAACCCCAGCAAGTCTTTAACTTGATAGCCTATCGGCAACAGCAGATGAGCTGATCCAACTCCCAGCATTCCTGGAGTTCATCTGTGTAAAGACTACCTGTCATTAAAGGGGTTGTCCAGCAAAAAAAAAAAAAAAAAAAAATTCTTTCAAATCAACTGATATCAGAAAGTTATATAGATTTGTAATTTACTTCTATTAAAAAAATCTCAAGTCTTCCCATACTTATCAGCTGCTGTATGTCCTGCAGGAATGTTTTCAGTCTGACACAGTGCTCTCTGCTGCCATCTCTGGCCAAGACAGGAACTATCCAGAGCAGGAGATTCATAGAAAACCAAGACAGAGTTCCTGTCTTGGCCAGAGATGGCAGCAGAGAACACTGCGTCAGACTGAAAATAAAACATTTCCTGCAGGACATACAGCAGCTGATAAGTATGGGAAGACATGAGATTTTTTAATAGAAGTAAATTACAAGTCTATATAACTTTCTGATGTCAACTGATTTTAAAGAAAAAGATTTTGCTGGACAACCCCTTTAAATTGATAGCCTATTCGCAACAGCAGATCAGCGGATCCAACTCCCAGTATTCCTGGAGTTCATCTGTGTAAAGACTACCTGTCATTAAAAATAACTTTCACATGTTATTAGGCATGTCAAAGTTATTGATCACAGCGGGTCTCACTGCCGAGACCGGCTGCACATAAGATATATTGTACTCTATAGTCGGGGAGAGAGCGAGATGGCTGTGCGATTTATTCCCCAGCTTTAACTCCTGATTGGCTATTTCTGACAATGTAAGTCTACGAGGTTACACTGTCAGAACTAGCCCATGTCTGGGGAGTGAATCATGATGCTGCCGAGGTCCCCCCCCAGCTTTATCTCCAGATTACAGCACTTAAACCTGCTGCAATTAATAACTTTTCACATGCCTGATGACATTTCAAAAGTTATTTTTAATGACAGTGATGCGGGTGTTGGTAGTGTGAATGCTCCACAGGCCTTAGGTTTGAACAACTGGGCAGCTCTATCCCCTCATCTTATGTAGAGGAAGCTGAGCAAGAGGCAGAAGGGTACGTCGGCGAACAGTAACTTCTCCAACTACTTTAGATAAGTCTGTTTGCAGACTGGTAAGACTTCAGACAGACTTGTGAACAATAAGCCCCTCAGTGTGGACATGTCTGGTTCACTTACCTCTGATAGATAACCCCTGGGGGTTTTAGCAGGCCATAGCCTGGCTTTCAGGAACTTGAAGAAAACAGATACTCAGCATACATTTTGTTACTTCAGGCGCTGGCCATAGGGCCAGGCCCTGGAAAGGACAACCTTTAGGATACGCAACTATGCTGCTCTCTTCTTACACAGAAAACCAGAACTAATCTAAACACTTGGCTCTCTACACTTCTACTTATAGACTACAAGGGAGATCCCTGTTGGTGGAGAGCAGCCTGAAGTAGCTTAGAGCAGGATTGGTCAGAACTGGAGGGAAACTTTTACAGGCCCAGAGGCAAGGAGGTGGCTGGCAAATTTCCTCTCAGGTATGTACAGACTATTAACCCCTTCAGCTCCTTCAGCATGAGCTTGCTGTGTCTGAAGGGCATCATAGTACAATACACAGACAAATGTCATTTTTTACACTTTGTACACAGATTGACCCACACAGATTTAGACCCCTATAGACCTTTCGATATTGGAGCCTGTCAGTGTTTCATGCTGCATGAAAATAGTGGAAGATTCCCTTTAAAGAGGTGCTCTGGAGAAATAAAAAATAAATAAATAAAAAAAAAATAATAATATATATATATACACAATCAACTGGTGTCAGAAAGATAAATAGATTTGTAAATTACTTCTATTAAAAAAACAAAACAAAAATCTTGTCTTCCAGCACTTATCAGCTGCTGTATGTCCTGCAGAAAGCGGTGTATTCTTTCTAGTCTTACACAGTGCTCTCTGCTGCCACCTCTGTCCATGTCAGGAACTGTTCAGAGCAGTAATTTGTAACAGTTCAGTGAAAGTTCCTGACATGGAACACAGAGCATTGTGTCAGACTAGAAAGAATACACCACTTCTTGCAGAACATACAGCAGATGATAAATACTGGAAGACTTGACATTTTTACATGGAAGTAATTTACAAATCTGTACAACCTTCTGACACCAGCTGATTTGAAACACAGTTTCTGGAGTACCCCTTTAAGACAAGTACAGGAAACGTGACATGTGAGTATATTTCAAAGAAGAAAGATTTGTTGAATTTTCTGAATTATTATTATTATTTGTTTTCTAAGAATCTCCCATCAATTCTCGAAAGCCTTAGCAACTATACATCAAGGAAGCATGAATCATCTCACCGCTCCCTCCGCCGCGTCACCCTATGTACTAATATAAGCCGTGTAATCTGAAGTTAATTAGTGCAATCAACAAATGCAATTAACTGCGAGGGGAAACGATAAAATCCGACTCCATTATACAAATCCATGCGCTCTTCTCCCTACCTATAGAGTACGACACCCTCGTCTGTATAGACATAGCCTCTCGGCTCCCTTACAATGCCGTGAAAGCAATCATTATCAATCCCCCACCCCGAAAAATAATTATCGGCAGAGATCCGTGCGCCAGAGGTGACATAGCGACTTTTATTTATGCGCCGCTAAGAAAATCTGAACTTTCCAGGTATTTAAACACATTATTGAGATCTGCGAAGATTTGGTGCACCAACACTCAGGTATCACCCGACTCCATTACTACCTGATTAATTAACCTGTTTAACGTGTAAAAGTTAGCGCCTTGGTCATTACAATCTATGGGAATAACTAATGAGGCTCGATGAAATAATTTGTTCCTCAATTAAAAAGTGAGGCTCTTGTCTCATTATTTCAGCTTCCTGTTATCGCGGCCGTTGTCGGCGGAGCGCCGCCGCGTCGCAGGATCACCGAGGCTGTTTTCATAAAATACAATATTACCTTTTGTAAGAAATTATGGTTTTTAATAAAATATGTAAATGGTGCGGCGCTGGGAGAGTGAACAGCGGTAATCATTTCATACAATACCTGTTTTATTTTTTCTAATATATGCTAATTGCCAAAGGTTCAGTGCTTGCAGGAATTAGACGCTACGTGCGGGATATAGCGATGCAGTAAATCACGCCGGCCTCTTGTAGAACATCAGCTGCAGTGCAAACAGTGAGCAAAGCAAAGTAAATTAAATATATTACAACTGTATAATCAGCCAAACTACGGGCAGGATTTCTGCTTTCTTGTAGCAGTACTGCACAGCCCCCCTGCTTAGGTTTAAGCTCTTAAAGGGGCTGGCTCCCTTATGTTAAAGGGGATGTCATATGTATTTCATTATAGGTTCAGAATGTTATATAGATTTGTAATTTACTTCTATTTCAAAATCTCAAATCTTCCAGCACTTATCAGCTGCTGTATGTCCTGCAAGAAGTGGTGTATTCTCTCCAGTATGACACAGTGTTCTCTGCTACCACTTCTGTCTGTGACAGGAACTGTCCAGAGCAGCAGCAAATCTCCATAAAAAACAGTTCCGGACATGGACAGAGTTGGCAGCAGAGAGCACTGAGTCAGACTGGGAAGAATACACCACTTCCTGCAGCACATACAGCAGCTGATAAGTTTGGGAAGACTTGAGATTTTGAAATAGAAGTAAATTACAAATCTCTATAATTTTCTGAAACCAGTTCATTTGAAAGAAAAAGATTTTAGCTGGAGTACCCCTTTGTTATATAGATTAGTAAATTAGTTATTTTTAAAAATCTGAAGTCTTACAGTACTTACCAGCTACTGTATGTCCTGCAGGAAGTGGCGTGTTCTTTCCAGTCTGACACAGTGCTCTCTGCTGCCACCTCTGTCCATGTCAGGAACTGTCCAGAGCAGGAGAGGTTTTCTATGGGGATTTGCTACTGCTTTGGACAGTTCCTGACATGGACAGAGGTGGCAGAAGAGAGCACTGTGTCAGACTGGAAAGAATACACCACGTCCTTCAGGACATACAGCAGCTGATAAGTATTATAAGGTTAAATATTTTTTTAAATTAAAGTAATTAACAAATCTATATAACTTTCTGAATGTTTTGAAAAATATTTGTAGAGTTTTTTTTTTTTTTTTTTTTTGCGGCTTCAATAGCGCTTTGTAACAACACCTGTAATACAGTATGCAGAGAACGAAAAAAGTTAAAATGTAGTTAAAGGAATAATGGGCAGTATTTACCTCACTAGTCTCTACCTACTGGTGGTGTCTAGGCCCCTGCTGATCTCTACTTCCAGTTCTCTATCTTGACACACTAGATATGACAGCATAGCCAGTCACTGACTGCAGAGGGGATCCACTTTAACAAGTAATTAGTTGATTGGTCATTTGTAGTTGACATTTAGAAAACCAGGATGTTTAGATCTGCGATGACCAGGACATCACCAGTCTGGTAGCAGTGACTGGTGAAGTGGTGAGGTGAGTACTGTTTTTTTTTTTTTTCCATTTCACCCCAATCTGAATCTTTTTTTTTTCTTTTCTTTTCTTTTGTCCCAACCGGCAACACCTTCCTTTACTTCTAAAAGGGGATCAAATTTCATACTTCAGTTCTCCAAATAGTACACATGGTGCTGGTTGTAGAATTCAATAGTAAAATTCCCCTCACATTTAATTAAAATGAATCTGTCACTAGGTGTATGATGCCTTAAATGAGGGCAGCATAAACTGAACAGATCGGTGTATTACTTACATAATTTTGTTCAGCTGTTCTCTTAATATGCAGGAGAATAGGATTCTTGCCACACCCCACCTTCCACCTGCTGATTGACAGTTGAATGTCTATACACAGCATGGAAAGATAACTGTGGGCGGAGTTTTCTGCTTCTCATGAATATCGAGGACTGCTGAGCACACACACATAATGGAGAGGACTACTTATTGTCCATGTTATTCAGGAGGATATCTCTGGATCATATGCACAGAACAATGTAAGTGATACATCATTCTGTTCAGCTTCTCTGTCACTAGTTAGATAGGACGGCATAAACCTACTGACAAATACAGTACAAATATTAACATTTTGAATCCGATGTCAAGAGACCCTCCCCTCTCTCATCATTGACTTATTTCCAGTACTCCTCTGCCAACTTATTTGATAAGTGCACCCTCTCCCCTCTCTCAGCAGACAGTCTTAAAGAAGACAAACTGCAGCTTCACCTCCCCCTCACCCCCACCATTGTCACATTCTAATTAGTAGTAAATTTTGATGTTAAGATGTTAAGACAACGATTTAAAGGAAGGGTCCTAACCTTCACATCTCTAATAAATATCAGATTATTTTTTTTCAGGCCAACTTCGATCTTTTATACAATTTTAAACCTTGTTTTACACATATTTTTTTTCACACACCGCCGGCTCCGCTTTATGCGTCTGCCTACCTGCTGTACGGTAACATCAATGACAGATGTTGTATAAACAAGAAATCATTTTAATAGACTGTTTCCAAAGCAGTTTCCAGTCAATTCAATGTATTCTCCGGCTTGTTACGAGATAAAGAATACATGCTCGGCTTGTGCATTGTTACATATTCAAAGGTTGTAAGATTATCCCAGGTAAACACAATTTTCATCTTACCATGTATTAACCTTTGGAAAAAAAAAAAAAAAAAAAAGCAAAGAGGTCTGTCGAATGCTGATACGCCATAAAAGAAGAAGATAAGAGTCTTATCAACGGGAGCTATTTTAATATGCTTCCAATTTATAGACCTGTCTGCTCCATCCACATCGCACAAAGGAGACAGTAATATGTATTTTTCTGTATAGAAACACGGACAGAGAGCTTCACATTTATACAGGTGCCTCAATTATCATAACACTAGAGAGCAATTACTCCGTAATGACCGAAATCAAAGGGATCTCACGTGCCAATCTGCGGCTGAATGTTTATGTATTATGTCTATAGAGTGACTGATGGTTTACTCTCGGAAGGTAAATGACTTAGAGGGCTATAGGTAGAATAAGCGCAGATGTAGCAGAGCTGAGTTGCTCAGTGCAAAAAGTGGCGGACTGGGGTATCTGGGGCCCACCAGAGGAAATGATCCTGGGGGACCACCAATGAAGAACCAGTGAAAAACGACATGTCAGTCAGTGTTAGTGAAGGTTCTAAAGCTGTGGGCCCACCAGGGGATCTTCCGGTCATCTGGTGGGCCAGTCCGACACTGAGTGCAAATGAAGTATCTATATGTAATATATAGAGATGATCGAACAGGGCCGAGGTTCAGGTTCGTACGAAATCGAACCATCGGCATTTAACTCCCGCTGCCTTCCCGTTCCGTGGGGAAGGTGGAGACAGCCCGAGTACCACCTGGGAAACAGGGATACAGCCTAGGTAATGGGTTATATCCCTGTTTTCCAGGCGGCACTCGGGCTGTCTCCACCTTCCCCACGGAACAGGAAGGTAACAGGAGTCAGATGCCGATGGTTCGGGTTTGTACGAACCTGAACCTCGGCCCTGTTCGATCATCTATAGTAATATATGGGCAGCCTCATGTAAAATCAGTAATGTATGGGCAGCCTCCCAACTCTCCCTTGATGGCAAATGTAGGAACGGTGGAAAAAGGTCGCCAAAAAAAAAAAAAAAAAAAGAATTTTCTTGGACAATCATAATTCAAACAAGTCCTTTTTGTCGACATATCTGAAAGGTAGTGTACTCCTTGCCTCTACCCTGCATTCTCCATCATATGCCTTATTAGGGTAACGTTCTTCACTAGAAAGATTGCTAGCAGGAAAAAGTATGGTGCCATATGGAGGCACCGTAATGTGTCACAGCAACTGCTTAAAGTGGTTGTCTAGCACAAAATTTTTATTGCAAAAAGTGGCTAGGTTTGGCAGGGAAAAAAAACTGTACTCACCAACCTCTGTCCCCTGCCAATGCTGTTATGATGGGGTCCAGTCCCCACTGCAACTTCTTGCTAGACTCTGCGACTCTGACCCCTTCCCCCTCCACCCCCAAACCACTTGTACCTTCGGATAGCTGCTTTTAATCCAAGATATGACCTGGGGTCTGTTCGGCAGGTGATGCAATTATTTTTAGGACAATAACTGCATCACCTGCCGAACGGACCGCAGGACAGATCTTGGATTAAAAGCAGCTATCCGAAGTTACAAGTGGTTTGGGGGGTCAGATTGTGGGTACAGAGTCACTTTAATGAGGTAATCCAGGAAAAAAATCAACTTTTCCCTTATCCACAGAGCAGCAAAAAATTATGAATAGAGCGTGGTTATGGCACATGACCCATGGCTCTATTCATTCCTATGGAGCCGACAGAAAGAGACGAAAACAGTGCCCTTCCTGTGTACTCGGCTCTTTCCGTTGCTTCATAGGAATGAATAGAGCTGCGGGTCACATGCCGTACACCCGACTCTATTCATTATACAGAAGCCAAGACTCGATACAGGCTTGGTTGATTCAGAAGCCAGGGCCCGATACAGAGATTGGCGGGGGTTACAGAAGTTGGAACCCAACCCTCCCCCCCCAATCTCCCACTTTTTCCCTATCCTGTGGATGGGGGGAAAGGTAATTTTTCTAGAATACCCCTTTAACGCAGGGAAGTGTCTCTCTGCTGATCACTGGTTACAAGAGTGACCTGTCTCATCCAGTGGCTGGCTAGGCATCCACTTCTTTCTTTCAAGATTTACTGGGAAGGTAGAAGTAGTAGAAGGCTGGAAGGAGCTGTGATGGGGGTAGAAAAACATACATTTTCCACAGCCCCAGCAATATAATTTGGAAATGTTGTAATACCCCTTAAAGGGCCGGTAGAAACTCCATGTCTAAGGCCTCATTAATATACCCCCCCCCCCCCTCACGTGCCTGACAGCAGAGACAACAAGAGCGCATATTCTGGCAACTACTAGACTACTTTCCCATGCTGGCCAGCTTACACATGTTCAGCGGAAGTTGCATGGACTATGCTGGTTCGTGCTGGCGCCAGGAGAAGAAGGCAACGAGGGACCACGCCACTTCTAGTGTACATGTGTAAGCCGGCCAGCATGGGGGAGTAGGTAGGGGGGAGTAGTTGTCAGATTATTTGCTCCTTATTTTGCTCACGGATGCGCGAGCTCGGACAATTTTACGGGACGTGTGAATGCAGCCTTAGAGACCTTAGAAGACCACTTCTGTAAGGAAGGACAACTGCACCCCAAAAGAAACTTAAGGGATTGTTACTTTATTTTAGACCCTCCAGGATCAAAAGCGCACTATGCGTACACTTAGTTGTCGATGGAAACACATATGACAGGGGCCACTTGAGTTGTCCACCTCTACAGAGGACACTCCCGTCTTGCTTATTCCCATCATTGTTATCGAGCCGGTCCAGCAGAAGATGTTATTTGCCCCATATAACCATCCACTTCTATCTGTGCACCGTTATTTTTATATACTTACATTAGAACAGCATTGTCTTATCCATGAAAAATGATGTTCCTATAATTTCCTCGGTGTGTATCTGATATCACAGGTACCGTATCTTGTATATATAAGATAAGATACAGCAGATGCAAGGAATGGTTCCAGAAGATGATCAATGAACTCAATTATGGCCTCATTGTGAGACTTTTAACCTTCCTTCCCGGTGATTCATGGTTACTGCCACACCTAACCACTCTCCAAAAACCCTTCTCTATAAATAAGGTGCTCCGCAGATATGATTCCCATTTTTACAGCCCTGCCAGGTCCCCGCAGAATTCTCTGCAAGGTTAGTTGATAATGCATTCCTACCACCCATACATTATTAATGTTTACTGCTCTCCAAGGTGTCAGAGACAAATAGGGAGCAGAACTTGGTGACTAGTGGGGAATGTATTTTTTAGTCATGCTTGAAATTTTCTATTCATTCTGCTTGTTGAGGATTTTGCTGGAGCCGTCACAAAATAAAGCAGTTTTTTTTTTTTTTCTCAAGCTTAAGAATCTATGTTTCTACCAGTGGAAAGATTGTGAGTCAGGGATTTCCCCAGGAGACTAGCAGGGGGAATAGTGCAAAAAGTACCGTTTGATGTTTCCAGTAGTGCGGAAGTCGTTGTTTTTCCTCCCATGTTGTAAGTAGTATATCTGACTCCAAATTGACTGAGCGGTCAACTAAATTACAATGTTTTAACAGGACTGTACATTCCTGCTGCTGAACTCTCAGGGAAAAAAAAAAAATCAAGAAATAAAAAGAAAAGAAACTTACAAACTATGCCATGAGAAACTTTTTTTTTCTTCTTTTTTAGTTTTTTTTCCCTTTTAACAGCAAGCCCTTTTCATCTGTCCCCGGCATCTTTTATATAGAGTAAAATGTATTACGTAAATGCTCTAGAAGGATTTGAAGGATTTTATAGACATGGATGAATTGTCTTGCAGAATGTATTATTGAAATCACAATTTTTTCGCTTGTCTCTTCACACTATGCACATATAAAACTTAAAGCGGACTTGTCAGCAGGCATCAAGGTATAATACTAAGCCTATGGTTAGAGAAGGCTTGACGTCAGGTTTATTATACCTATAATATGTGTCCAGAGGGAGTTCCCAGGCTCGGCCAGGATATTTCAGCTTCTATAGTGCCCCCTGGCTGGCTTTCATCCATCCCCCCCTATGAATGACAGCTACTATGATGTCTTAGTGCATGCGGACTCTTAGGACTCCTTCACACAACCGTATGTGGCTCTGTAGCGCAGCCTGTGATTACATGGACCCAATTTACTCCTATGGCCATCTAATGACTATGTTCAGGTCATTTTCCACACTTATACAAGTTTTCATTCAGCAAACCACTCTTTTGAGCCCAAATAAAACCTTGTGTACATGTGGGAAAAGACTCGAACATCACTTGCTCACTATATTCGGGCCATAGGGGTAACATGGGTCCATGCCAGTCCATGAACAGATACTGTACATTGGCACCCGATTCTGGCAAGGTGCTGACATATCCATTCATCAGACACAGATCCATGGTGCTAACCTAGCCTTAAAGGTAGCTGCTTCTTTCATGACTCTTATCCAGTTGCTAAGCAACCAGACAGTCCTACCCTAACTTCCTCTGTGACCTCACTGGCTCAGGCCGCAGTGTGTATCGTTCCTGTGCCAATGTTTGGTTGCCAAGGCACACAACGCCAGAAGATTATGTCAACCCTCACAGTCTAATTAAAGGGGCATTGACCCGATGCTCATTACCTGGTTAGCGACCACTGCTCCTTTCAACGCTCCCTGGCAGTTGCTAGGCAACCAGACTCTCCTACTCTCCCTACAATGGATCCTATCTTCCCTTGTGGCCTTACCAGCTCAGACTGAGGCCTATATGTTCACTGCATGCAGTTGTGTCTGATTGCAAGCCCACTGGTACCAAATGATTGTGCCAGACCTGGCTGCCTTAGTCCTGCTCCTATGCATTGCTATTGACTACTTTTTGAAGGGTCAGGACAAATGGTAGGCAGAGTAAGTACCCACCTAGGGAACCAACACTTACCTAGCCTGGGGGGCGTAATTGCTAAAGATTACCGGTACTAGATTTCTTGGGAAATATCCCTGGATCCCGGCGCTAGCAAGTTTCTCCTTTCATCAGTAAGAGCGCCTCTAGGATGTGCTTGCAAGTGGAAGCAGACAGAGCAAAGAAGCATTGTTTTTTTTGTGTGGTACTACAATTTAGCTCTATTCACTTCATGTTCTTGGTATCATAGCAGTCTGGGACTGATACAGTAAAAAAAAGGAAAGAGAAGATGCCCCCTGTAAATCACTGGATGTAATTGCATTGTGATCACTTATACGCCTGTATATCTACTGTGTATCTACTGCTATATCGTCAATGTATGAGGGTAATATTGTTCTGTGTATAGGGTTTTTTAAAAATGGTATAGAGATAATATTCAGACACTATGGGGGAGATTTATCAAACATGGTGTAAAGTGACACTGGCTCAGTTGCCCCTAGCAACCAATCAGATTCCACCTTTCATTTTCCAAAGAATCTGTGAGTAATGAAAGGTGAAATCTGATTGGTTGCTAGGGGCAACTGAGCCAGTTTTACTTTAAACCATGTTTGATAAATCTCCCTATATATTGTTATACTGTGTGGTCACAGCCTGGTGATACCATCTGTTCCTTGTACACTGGCAATATTGATACTGCTGGTTTTGATATACCGTTTTCTGTTTATTAACAATATGCTGGTATGGAAGATCCAGGTGCTGAGACCCCAACAATCACTAAAATACTGTGCCCATACTTTTTTACTTAGTGACACTTGTGACAAGTTTGATTTTTTTTTTAATTGGTAGGGATCCTTTAAATGTGAAGTTTAGCCAATAGAGTATGGCATTTGAAAATTCACACCTCTGCTTTGTACAATCACCAATAACCAGAATGGGACGATATAGGACGAAGGGGGGGGGTGTCAACACCCATCTATTTGTTTGCAATATACAAAAATTGTTATATACATTTCAGCACTCATAAAATTAAAAGGTCGAGATTTACTAAACAATAGGTTACCTCTCATATTGTATGTGGTCTATACGGCGATCGTGGGTTATTAGGTTACCAGAAATGGAGTAGCAAAAACATATGGTCCCTCTCGAGTTGTCTGAATGAGATCAATAGTTCTTCCATGCATTGCACAGTCCAGAGAGGGGACGGGAAATTGAAGCCCTCAGCATGAGACAAGGTTGTAGCATTCTGTGTCACAGGCATAAAACTAATTGTTTGGGCTTCGATTGATGACTGACATTACATTGGAGGTCCGGAGAGAGTGGCAGGGTCAATATTTCAAAAAGAGCCTTCCTACATTTTTAGATGCCTATTTGTAATATAAAGATGTAATGGACTAAAACTATATTTGTTAAAGAATAAAGTCTATATACATTGGGTGTATGATTCTCTCTCTCTCTCTCTCTCTCTCTCTCTCTCTCAATTTGAAGTCTATGCAAATGCATCTACTGGATGTAGTTCCAACCCAGCAATGACCAGTTTATGCTATCTGAACCAGACCTTTATATACTGTTTTAATATCCTACTAATCTTTTCATGAAAAAATCATTATACAACATCCCCTTAGGAATTCAAAATGGGGAATATGTCATGAGAAAGGGCCATCTGGTAAGCATGGGCAGGCAATGGTGGTCCATTGCTGTCAGGGGTATACAACATCTGCTGATGTCTACCTCATAGTCATAGGAGATGCCTGACAGCTGCAGATACAATAGATAGTTCAGGCCTTGCTTAGCATCCTATACTAGTCCAGATGTACAATCATCAACGGAGTCAAGTGCAGGAGTTTATAGTGCCCTATAGGTTTATATGAGGTCTGTAGCAGATCTGTTCTTTGTCTATGAAGGTATATGCTTATTAGCCCTCCCCTAGACCAGTTTAAGCTTTAGCTGTTCAACTATGATGGCAATTGTAGTCTTGCAACTGCTGAAGGGTTGATGGTTCCCGATCCCTGCCCTAGAAAGAAGAAAACTGTATATTCTCTACCACTTACAGGTGTCACTAAAAACACAACTTTCTTCTTCTTAAAGGCGATTAAATTTGCAACCCCCCCCCCCCCCAGGAATATTGTTAAGCAAACTTTCCAATCTGTTTGGGTTCGTCAACATTCTCCGAACTGGAACACTTGGCATTTGACTCCAACTGGCTTGAGAAGTTGGATGCCATCGTAGAGAGTCCTGGAAAACATGGAAACAGCCACAGATATTTGGAGTTTTTGGTTTGAAGAACGTTGCTGAACTCGAACAGTTTGGCAAGTTTGCTCAACATTATCCAGGAAGCATTGCCTGGTTACATAAGAGTACCCATCTTGTAGTCTCCACAAGGAAAACCATATCCTAGAATAAATATTGGAAAATGATATGAAATAATGTAACTTTTCTTCACACAAGGAACTTTTATGCCTTTAAAGTTAAAAAAAAAGAAGGTTCCGATGGAAGGACAGCATGTAGAGATATTTACACCCAGGAGGAATTGATACGGAAAGAATATTGGAAAATTGTGTTGCTTTTCATTATACAAAGGATATCATTAATTTCCTTACGCTGGAAAAACCCATTTAACTCTACAACCGTCAAATTAGCCAAGAGTAATAATAATCATAGAGGGGGAAATTATTACTAACAGTCTTTGGCTGGTTTGTTCCACTTGCAACTATAATGGATGACTGTGCCGCTACGATCCAACTTTGTAAAGTTCTAGGTTCCACATTGGCCCTTGGAGTAATCGGGAGATCAGACACAGTAGGACCTTACAGAAGCCACAAGACATTTCCATTGTTTTTATGTTTACTGCGTGAGCTTTTCCTTTCTGTTACAATAACTGCTGATTTCAAGCAGTTTATCCCCTAGCTGCATTTCAGTTTACACTCAAGAGCCAAAACAGCAGGGGAACCAATGGAGCAGTCAAGCAGAGTGGTTTTAACAGGAAAATGTGTTAGAAGACGTTCCTCCCTTGGTCCTCTGTAGTCCTCCTGGCATCTCACATTATAAGCCTTTATCCTCTCAAGTGTGGAGCAAAACTCGATCTACAGAGCCTTCCTCTTCCCAGTCACACCCTATGCAAACACCGTCCACAGGCTCCAGAGGCATCTTATAATGCACTATGCTCCGTAATAGGTTCCTCCATAATAAAAAATGTGTATGCTGGGAAAACAGACAAAGGGCTCGGAAGGAATCATTGTAGCACTGGATTGTGACATCCAATTCTGTAACTTGTGAATTTGCTTGCCTTAAATCCATAAATTACTATTATATTGCCTGAACATCAGTTTCTATACTGTATCTGCATTGGTCTTTTTAGTCACTGAAGAGTAAGGCCTTATGACCATGATGTATTACGACTCTGGACAACCATTGAGCTTTAGAACCATGGTGCTCATAAATCTGGTTGTTATGCCACTTGTAGGCCTAAATGCATCTGGTTTATATAAAGAGGCATACAGACGTTTTGCCGTGCTCCATTGGAAGTCATTAGAACGCTAGAAAGACAGAGAGCACCGGTGGGCGCACATAGCGTAATACTATGGCAGACGAGCTCGGAGCCCGACACCGCCTTGCGCAGATTAGTAGAAGCCGTCTGCAGCCCGTTCTGGAGCTCCGGATAACTGGTAGAAGAATGCAGATTGGAGATCGCTGCGGGAGGTCCCAACAAGCAGAGTGACCAGGAATATCAGGCGCTGACCGGCTGTCCGTTTGCTACTCCCCAATGGATGATAGGAGACGTAGTTCAGGATAAAAGTATTTATTAGTAGATGGATTACGCGTTTCAATAATAAATGGTTAAAAAGCCAACCTTTACAATATTTGCCCCTATGAATACTTGTACGGCTCCTGATGTGATTGTGATGCATTCAATGTCTGCATTGTATGGGGGTCGGAGAGGACCAGAATGAATGTGTTACTCTAGGGCTGGGTTCGCCTATATGTGAAAGAGTGTCAAAGCTACATATTCCCAAAGAGATGCTGGTCTAGTGGCAAGTGCATCATTTGACCAACGAGGAAACTCAAGTTCAAATCCCGTTGGGGGGATGAAGCATTCATTTGAATCAAGTTTTTATTCGAGTTAGATAGTTCCTATTGGTTATATAGATGCGTTTTAGTGAGTGTTAATTTATCAATTCGCGTGGAGGAGGAGGGGATTGGAGATGTCATTACGTTATTACTTCTGTTGCCTCGTTCAGTGTATAACAGCTTATATATGCTATATGCCAGAAGGCTATAAGATGAATTTGTTTGTTTTACTGCATGTGATAGTTTTTACACTGGATCCAATCAGGGCTCACTTCACAAATAGTTTTTCCCACCATTTTACCTATTTAAACCCCACTGTGTATACATTTTTTATGGATCTGATGAAGAGAAGGTTCTTGAAAAGCGTAATCCATCTACTAATAAATACTTTTATCCTGAACTACGTCTCCTATCATCCATTGGGGAGTAGCAAACGGACAGCCGGTCAGCGCCTGATATTCCTGGGCATTCTGCTTGTTGGGACCTCCCGCAGCGATCTCCAATCTCCATTGGAAGTCATGTTATGGTCTTTTTGCCTCTATGTAATGGACAACTTGGGTGGATCCGCGTACCACTCAACTGGTTTGGCTTTGGGCCACTCTTAAGGGTGTTGTCTTAGTAGTCGGTAGCTTTTCACCCTTCAACTCTTTCCAATAAGGAGCAAGTTTTTGCTACCTACTAGGGTCTGGGAGCTTGCTACCTCTAAGAGTGGTCTCAGTATAGAGAGAGGCTGGCCCAGCAGAACAAGAGACACTAATGCAAGGTTTATAGGGGACCTTGCGGGTCCTAGGAAGGTAGCATACTGGTGTAGTCAGATACAGGTGAACTGATCAGGACAGGAAGCACAGGTTCATAGTCATACACAGGAGAAGCAACTTGGTACCAGGAATCATGCAGGAACAAAGTCAAGAAAAGGACATTAGCCATATACTGTAGGAGAACCACATACACAAACACCATCATTAGACTTTTAGCAAGCTAGAAACCTTTGTTTAAAGGGGCTATCAAGTGTATCAAACATCAAGTGTATCAAACATAGCCACTTTCTTCCAGAGGCAACTTGACTTTTGTTGTCTCCAGTTCAGGTGTGGCTTGGAATTAAGCTCCATTCACTTCAATGGAATTGAGTTGCAAAACCGAAACTGAAACTGGAGACAAGAAGAGTGTTGTCTTTGGAAGAAAGAGGCCATGTTTTTCTAACGCTGGATAACCCCTTTAAATAAGTGAGAATGGGTGTGACTGTCTTACATAGGGGGTGCAGAGCAGGGATAGGTTGGGGACAGATCTTGGTTGTCCGACCCTTTAAGATACAGAAAAGGAGCACAGGTGCACCCTATGGGCTAGCAGAGGGATAGATGGATGTAGCATTAATATTGAAGGTCACCTAGCAGCTAGGTCCTCCACAAGGCACTGCATGCCGGACATCCTGGAAGCATAACAGTTTATAATACTGGTGTCTTCCTATGTGGCTGAAGGTTCATGGGGCCAATTTTGGACCCGACACAACTGCTATCTAAGTGGATGAGACCTAATCATAAACCTGTTGTTCTTGCCATAATTTATCTGCTTGTTGTCATCCAGCCATCTCTTTGATATCTACATTGTCATCCATCAGTTTTTCATACAATGAACATTGCACAGGACTAGAGGCTGAAGCTACTTTGACTTTGGCTGAGATTCCTCCAAGTTACAATGCTAAAGAAATTGTCATTTTCCAGTAAGTTAACCATTAGCAGGGTGAAATGAGTGAGAAAAAAGCATCTGTCTTATCTCAGTCTTGTACTTGTTCCAGCGCCAGCCTTTCCAAAAGGTTCGGAGTCTTGGAAAGAAACAATGTAGGCAGGAGGCCAAGCTGCACGTAACATACGGTAACCTGGCTAGCTCCGGGGAACATACCTAGTAATGTAAGGCTGTCAGGTGCAGGAGAAGACAGATGGATAGCAGCCTTATTATTATTAGATTTCCTCAGCTTATATCTTTATATAGTAAATGTATCCAGAACATGTCTGTACCTCCAAACACCAAGAAGTCCCATTATATCTATTATATCTATCATCCTCCATGTTGTCCCTATCTGGTACATTTGGTGGTCACAGATTTTGAAGAAGGTTATTATAGTCTTTATGTAGCCTTCCAAGTCTTTCCTATACTCTTAGGAAAGGAGGAGTAAAATATATTTACACTCTTTTAAAATAAGGGCCCCATATTGGGAACTAGATTTGCCTATTTTTACAGTGGGGAAAGGGGGTCTTTGAAATGGATGTCCTAAACCAGTGGAGGTTCAACTTTCGACACCCCCATTGATCAGCTGATTGAAGGGATCATAGCATGGCCTTTTCATCACCAAGAACACCGCAATTCATGTTGTAGCCTGGCAGTGAAGGTTAACCCAATGTAGTCCCATTCAAGTAAATGGGGCTGAGCTATTTGGGCTAATTACGATGAATAAAAACTGTAAAAGACTTTGTCTGGTAATGAAGAGACATCAGAACTTGCCCAAACTCTGCGGCCCCGTCAATGAGCGGATAGTTGGAGTTAATGAGTGTTGGACCCCCCTTTGTGCGTAAGAATTGGCCATCAATATGAAAGTTCCAAGAACCCCTTTAAATAGATCCCTTTTGATTTACAAGACAAACTCTGTAGCCTTTAGTTTCACTATGGCATAAAGGATTGGAGGAAGCCCATAGGTGTATGCTCCCAGGCACCACTAAAGGCACTGCCCAAACTAATCGGATGGTGGCCTTGAGTGTACAGTGTGAGGCTGTTGCAGGTTATAGATGCCAGAGGGCGCCAATGAGTAACTCTGAATTCAGTAACTGCTGTCTGGGCATGAATTCCCACTGATATAAAGGAACTTGTAATGGTGACCACTTCACATTTTTCTTCAACGTCTTCTGAGTGATTCAGCAGATGAGGAGGTGAATGTCACGCAGGCGGCTCCTGACACACCAGTTACTAAGTAGTGAAATACAAGGTTACACAATACGACTGGCGCGGAGCTTGAGTCACTAGACCTTGTGCTATTTTTGTTTTCAATGTTTTTCAAACGAAATTAGGAAATGTGGTCATTCACTTGAGAGTTACACGGACCCGAATAATCACTAAATGCACGAAAAATGTCCATGACCCGCAAAAGCAACGGCCCCCAAGTGTACGCAACCCTATATAACATACAGAGCCTTCTCCCAGCAGGGAAATGAGGAATATATATTATATTATTGTTTGTCTCTTTATTTATTATAATCTATTATCTATCTATCTATCTATCTATCTATCTATCTATCTATCTATCTATCTATCTCCTATCTATCTATCTATCTATCTATCTATCTATCTATCTATCTCCTATCTATCTATCTATCTATCTATCTATCTATCTATCTATCTATTATCTATCTATCTATCTCCTATCTATCTATCTATCTATCTATCTATTATCTATCTATCTATCTCCTATCTATCTATTATCTAGTGATGAGCAAACATGTTCGTAAATGTTCATATGTTCGTACGAACATGACGCTAATTGTTCGTGTTCGCCAATCACGAACAATTTGTTCAATGATCGAAATGGCTATAACAATCATATTCGAACATATTCGAACTTGCAAACGTAGCCAAATGCATAATTTACGCTTTGCACCTGATAATCTGTATGCATGTGCATAGACAGAAAAGTATGTTTCTACTGTATGTTCGTTATTTGTTTGTGGATGTTCGGCAAACACAAACTGATCACGATAACTTTTTTCGGGAGCCAACCGAACGTCGGAATGTTCTCTCATCGCTATCTATCTATCTATCTATCTATCTATCTATCTATCTATCTATTTATCAATCTATTATCTATCTGCGATGCCCAAGCCCCTAGGGACCTCTCCACTGATAGGCATAGTTACTGGCAGGAGCCAGAGCAGCTGCTGAGCAGAGGATTGTAACGGTTTTGGCATGAGGGCAACACAGCTGAGAACCAGGCTCCTGACCAATGCGGGAATACGGGGCATGCGATTCTTCGTTGTCCTTAGTCAGGGCACCAATAATTACACCAATGCCAAGGTTCAGAAACAACGGTAGTTGTATATTTATTGTAATGGTGGTAACTAGTAGCAACAGTCTCTCCGGATGCAACCGGGTATAAGGCAGACTTGGATAAGACAGAGTAATGGGTGATGCTGCAATAGGCTGTTATGATAGCGTGCTGGATGATGGGAGTAGTAGTGATACTGAGGATAAGATGCTGAGCGGAATGGAACTGAGATGAATACTTGCTGTTGATGATTAGAAAAGATGATGAGAGGAATGACTGAAGAACGGCACCCATATCTTGAGAATAGATGAGAATCTTGAGGACTGGAGAATAGAACACAGCCAGGAACACTTCTTGTGGAACTGGAGCAGCAGAGCACACGTATCTCTCTCCTGACAGGGGAGAGAGAACACACACAGAACCTGTCTCCCTGATGGTGGAGGACAAGACTGAGGCAGAGAGGAAGTCACATGGTATCCTCAGCCAAAGCTCGATGGCCATTGGAGTTACCATGGAGGCAGAAGCAGTCATGTGACATCCAGCCATTGCATCATCACACCACTAGGCATATACAGTGTACCATACTTGAACACTGGGCGGGCGACATAATACCTTTAGGCACTGATACCTGAATATGCATACAAGAAATGAATGGAATAGCAGACCTGAACACTGAGAGGGGTGACACAATAAACACAGTTTGCAGTGAACCATAGCTTTCCAGAACAGGACTGGTGATAATAAAAGTGTGAGGATAAGAGGGTCTGTTCTGGGACCCTGCATATCTATCTATCTATCTATCTCCTATCCAGGGCTGTATCGAGGGAGGGGCAGCTGACCGGGGGGGGGGGGGGGGGGGGGGCGCAATCACAGGGAGCAGAGAGAGAAGGATCACAGTGGATGAGGCAGCCTGGAAGCCTCCTGCCCTCTGTCAGTGTGGGGAGGCAGGGGACGATTTTCCATGCTGTACTGTCTCCTGGCTGCTGTTTAGCTATAATTTGTTTTTACCAAGATTTTGCGCAAATCAGGGCTAACAGCAGCAAGGAGACAGTACAGCAAAGTTCCTGTGTAGATGGTGAAGGACCTTGACATGTGACTATGATGTCCTGTATGTACACTGCACCATGGAGAAGGAAGAAAGAAAATTCAGGTGTGTGGGAAGGGAAGGACAATCAGGGGTGCCCAGTCTGGGGAGGGGGGTGGAGGGTGCCCAGTGGGGAGGGGGGCAGGGGGGTACAGGGTGACACCAGTCTGGGATGGGGGGAGACACACAAGAGAGTGTCCAGTGTCTATTTAGGGGTCTGGTCTGGTTGTACATTATTATATACTTAACCCCTTAATAACTACCCTTTTCAAATATATATCACATTTATATAAACCTTACCTAATATCTGCAGAGGTAGGGAACCTTGGCTCTCCAGTTGTTGCAGAACTACAACTCCCATCATGTCTGGACAGCCAAAGTTTTAGCTGTGACTGTCCATGTATGATGGGAGATGTAGTTTTGCAACGGCTGGGGAGCCAAGGTTCCCTACGCCAATCTATAAAGCACCTGTATCTGTATATACAGCGACCATGATACAAGAGTCATTTTTCTAAATTATTTCTATTTTGAATTTGGTGACAGAATACGTTACTGGAGGTATTACTGCTGTTGTCTCCGCTGCGGAGTGGAGTTGATTGAACCTCGGGAAATTCTAGGTTCGATCTAACTCGAACATTCACGAACCTGCCGCATTTGATTGCTATTGCTTTACGGGGGGTCCTGCCAAATTAAATCTTTGGCCCTGGTGCAGGAGAGCCTAGCTACACCTCTGCTATCTATCCATCCATCCATCCATCCATCTCCTATCTATCTATCTCCTATCTATCTATCTATCTATCTATCTATCTATCTATCTATCTATCTATCTATCTATCTATCTATCTATCTATCTATCCATCTATCTAGCAGTAATTTTTTGTGTCTTGACTTAAAGGAGTACTCCTAGCAAACTTAGGAAGTAGTCCTGTCAGTTTTGATATGTGAAATGTAACTACAATAGGTGAATAATAACAATATTAATAATAATAATAATAATAATAATAATAATAATAATAATAATAATAATTTGGCAAAGAATTTGGTCAAATAAACCTGTCTTTTCCACCTCTGTATATTTACTTGCTTGAACCGCTTCTTCCCCAGGAGCCGGTCACACGCTGTATTGTAACATACTATTTCAGCACATGTTGAATGGAGTGCATTAACCCGTGGAAAGATTGTCAGCGATGTCTAATGGCCCAGAACAGCCGCTCATTATTTGTACCTGCGGGGCCTTTGTTTGCTGAATCACAAGGTAGATCCGCTCAGATTACAGGTACTTGTAGATAATTATCCGTATTACCTGTCACTTGTCGTCCTCTCCAGAAAATTGCCGTCTGAGTACAAAGAGCTAATTGTTGTGCGCACCTTACAAGGTAAAGTGATAGTTGACTCAATGGCCAAGCCACGCGTCCGTTCTTATCTCCGTGTACGCTGAGGAGGTAATTATTACTACAAGTCGTCAGTGTTTACTTTTTTAAGCTCCTGTCAGATCTTATCAAGAGTTGTAATTATACGATTAGACCGTGGAAGTGGCGGCGGGCGCGTCTCCAGGCATCAAAGCAGCGGCTCAGGTTGTACTTTGTCGGAGTTAAACAGGTAAATGCCAGGGATGAAGTCAAATCATGAAAAGCGAACTGGAGAAATGCTACTGTGTCTGTGCAGTCAGGAGAATTACAGGGGATTAGAGGAAACCCTGTGTACTGCGCAGCGTACAGTTACCAAGGCTGCACAGAAGATGCACTGATATACAGCAGAGAACAATATATTGGGGTTAAAATGGAATTAAATAAATGAATAAAAAAGTAACCGTGCAAAAAAAAAAATGTTATATGTATACACCTATACAAAAAGTATAAATTGATTTTAAAGAAGTTATATCACAAAGTCATTTAAAGGGAATGTGTAGCCTAAATTTTCTTTTACTGATTAGAGTCAGATATTAAAAGTTGTTCCTTTATTCCAGTCCGTTTCTATTTTGAGGCTATTATTTTTTTATTTTTATTTTTTTTCACTTTTTGCACATTGTTATGGGGGCAGCCATCTTGCCTGAGCTGTTTTCAACAGCACTTAGTGACATGCTTTACAGCAAGACTCATGGGTATAGACAACAGTAGACAGACTCTTCCCCCTTGAGATGAATGTGAAACATTACTAAGCGCGCTCTGTGACCTGTAAAGAGGTGAGCTGTTATTGTCTTATCTATCTACTGGTGTCACATGACGCTGCAATGCTGCACAGATCACTTTACAGCAGCCTCCTCTTATCACCACAGACACAACAGGAAGTCTCAGCTTCATTTTAGCACCAGTGGGGAGAAGGAAAACTGCAGAATATCAGGATTATTTTAAAATATAGATAGAAATAAGGAAAATTTGAAAAAAATATCAAAAATATGTTTAACATAAAAACGCTATTTAAATAATGGGTTCGGGTTCGGTTTCACCAAACAGTTCAGCAAGTCCACTCAACACTGTTATATTCAGCCAGGAGCCACTCTGTATAATAGAGCTCTAACTTATATATAGTATATTACTGTTATATATACAGTTATGCAACCTGTCATGTGCTCATACTGGACATAAACAGCTCTAGGTATAAACAGCACAAATCTAACAATCCCCATCACCATTTCCTGGCATTCTACATCATGCGAGGTCGGAGTTATTTCATAACCCTACAACGTTCCCAGGTATTGCATTAGCAGGAAAGTCATTGCTGGCCTGGCTGTGTATCTTCCGAGAAGCAGCTTCCTGAACATAAAGACACGTTCGACCACAAACACCTGGTGTCCCAACACCGAGTGTCCTGGATGGTTAGTTAATTGTGAGCGAAGCATTCGAGCGGGCAGCGGACGACTTCTGTACATTAGATGTTTATACATTCTCTTTCCTATATATTCGCTGTTATATCAACAGATATAC